>NC_140595.1:862833354-863414169 GCF_964204655.1 Triturus cristatus | reverse complement strand
AGCCCGCAGCCCTAAGCCCTAGCAGGGAGCCCCGAACCCTAAAGCCTGGCCCTAAGCCCTAATCCCCGAGCCTGCAGCCCTAGCCCGCAGCCCTAAGCCCTAGCAGGGAGCCCCGAACCCTAAAGCCTGGCCCTAAGCCCTAATCCCCGAGCCTGCAGCCCTAGCCCGCAGCCCTAAGCCCTAGCAGGGAGCCCCGAACCCTAAAGCCTGGCCCTAAGCCCTAATCCCCGAGCCTGCAGCCCTAGCCCGCAGCCCTAAGCCCTAGCAGGGAGCCCCGAACCCTAAAGCCTGGCCCTAAGCCCTAATCCCCGAGCCTGCAGCCCTAGCCCGCAGCCCTAAGCCCTAGCAGGGAGCCCCGAACCCTAAAGCCTGGCCCTAAGCCCTAATCCCCGAGCCTGCAGCCCTAGCCCGCAGCCCTAAGCCCTAGCAGGGAGCCCCGAACCCTAAAGCCTGGCCCTAAGCCCTAATCCCCGAGCCTGCAGCCCTAGCCCGCAGCCCTAAGCCCTAGCAGGGAGCCCCGAACCCTAAAGCCTGGCCCTAAGCCCTAATCCCCGAGCCTGCAGCCCTAGCCCGCAGCCCTAAGCCCTAGCAGGGAGCCCCGAACCCTAAAGCCTGGCCCTAAGCCCTAATCCCCGAGCCTGCAGCCCTAGCCCGCAGCCCTAAGCCCTAGCAGGGAGCCCCGAACCCTAAAGCCTGGCCCTAAGCCCTAATCCCCGAGCCTGCAGCCCTAGCCCGCAGCCCTAAGCCCTAGCAGGGAGCCCCGAACCCTAAAGCCTGGCCCTAAGCCCTAATCCCCGAGCCTGCAGCCCTAGCCCGCAGCCCTAAGCCCTAGCAGGGAGCCCCGAACCCTAAAGCCTGGCCCTAAGCCCTAATCCCCGAGCCTGCAGCCCTAGCCCGCAGCCCTAAGCCCTAGCAGGGAGCCCCGAACCCTAAAGCCTGGCCCTAAGCCCTAATCCCCGAGCCTGCAGCCCTAGCCCGCAGCCCTAAGCCCTAGCAGGGAGCCCCGAACCCTAAAGCCTGGCCCTAAGCCCTAATCCCCGAGCCTGCAGCCCTAGCCCGCAGCCCTAAGCCCTAGCAGGGAGCCCCGAACCCTAAAGCCTGGCCCTAAGCCCTAATCCCCGAGCCTGCAGCCCTAGCCCGCAGCCCTAAGCCCTAGCAGGGAGCCCCGAACCCTAAAGCCTGGCCCTAAGCCCTAATCCCCGAGCCTGCAGCCCTAGCCCGCAGCCCTAAGCCCTAGCAGGGAGCCCCGAACCCTAAAGCCTGGCCCTAAGCCCTAATCCCCGAGCCTGCAGCCCTAGCCCGCAGCCCTAAGCCCTAGCAGGGAGCCCCGAACCCTAAAGCCTGGCCCTAAGCCCTAATCCCCGAGCCTGCAGCCCTAGCCCGCAGCCCTAAGCCCTAGCAGGGAGCCCCGAACCCTAAAGCCTGGCCCTAAGCCCTAATCCCCGAGCCTGCAGCCCTAGCCCGCAGCCCTAAGCCCTAGCAGGGAGCCCCGAACCCTAAAGCCTGGCCCTAAGCCCTAATCCCCGAGCCTGCAGCCCTAGCCCGCAGCCCTAAGCCCTAGCAGGGAGCCCCGAACCCTAAAGCCTGGCCCTAAGCCCTAATCCCCGAGCCTGCAGCCCTAGCCCGCAGCCCTAAGCCCTAGCAGGGAGCCCCGAACCCTAAAGCCTGGCCCTAAGCCCTAATCCCCGAGCCTGCAGCCCTAGCCCGCAGCCCTAAGCCCTAGCAGGGAGCCCCGAACCCTAAAGCCTGGCCCTAAGCCCTAATCCCCGAGCCTGCAGCCCTAGCCCGCAGCCCTAAGCCCTAGCAGGGAGCCCCGAACCCTAAAGCCTGGCCCTAAGCCCTAATCCCCGAGCCTGCAGCCCTAGCCCGCAGCCCTAAGCCCTAGCAGGGAGCCCCGAACCCTAAAGCCTGGCCCTAAGCCCTAATCCCCGAGCCTGCAGCCCTAGCCCGCAGCCCTAAGCCCTAGCAGGGAGCCCGAACCCTAAAGCCTGGCCCTAAGCCCTAATCCCCGAGCCTGCAGCCCTAGCCCGCAGCCCTAAGCCCTAGCAGGGAGCCCCGAACCCTAAAGCCTGGCCCTAAGCCCTAATCCCCGAGCCTGCAGCCCTAGCCCGCAGCCCTAAGCCCTAGCAGGGAGCCCCGAACCCTAAAGCCTGGCCCTAAGCCCTAATCCCCGAGCCTGCAGCCCTAGCCCGCAGCCCTAAGCCCTAGCAGGGAGCCCCGAACCCTAAAGCCTGGCCCTAAGCCCTAATCCCCGAGCCTGCAGCCCTAGCCCGCAGCCCTAAGCCCTAGCAGGGAGCCCCGAACCCTAAAGCCTGGCCCTAAGCCCTAATCCCCGAGCCTGCAGCCCTAGCCCGCAGCCCTAAGCCCTAGCAGGGAGCCCCGAACCCTAAAGCCTGGCCCTAAGCCCTAATCCCCGAGCCTGCAGCCCTAGCCCGCAGCCCTAAGCCCTAGCAGGGAGCCCCGAACCCTAAAGCCTGGCCCTAAGCCCTAATCCCCGAGCCTGCAGCCCTAGCCCGCAGCCCTAAGCCCTAGCAGGGAGCCCCGAACCCTAAAGCCTGGCCCTAAGCCCTAATCCCCGAGCCTGCAGCCCTAGCCCGCAGCCCTAAGCCCTAGCAGGGAGCCCCGAACCCTAAAGCCTGGCCCTAAGCCCTAATCCCCGAGCCTGCAGCCCTAGCCCGCAGCCCTAAGCCCTAGCAGGGAGCCCCGAACCCTAAAGCCTGGCCCTAAGCCCTAATCCCCGAGCCTGCAGCCCTAGCCCGCAGCCCTAAGCCCTAGCAGGGAGCCCCGAACCCTAAAGCCTGGCCCTAAGCCCTAATCCCCGAGCCTGCAGCCCTAGCCCGCAGCCCTAAGCCCTAGCAGGGAGCCCCGAACCCTAAAGCCTGGCCCTAAGCCCTAATCCCCGAGCCTGCAGCCCTAGCCCGCAGCCCTAAGCCCTAGCAGGGAGCCCCGAACCCTAAAGCCTGGCCCTAAGCCCTAATCCCCGAGCCTGCAGCCCTAGCCCGCAGCCCTAAGCCCTAGCAGGGAGCCCCGAACCCTAAAGCCTGGCCCTAAGCCCTAATCCCCGAGCCTGCAGCCCTAGCCCGCAGCCCTAAGCCCTAGCAGGGAGCCCCGAACCCTAAAGCCTGGCCCTAAGCCCTAATCCCCGAGCCTGCAGCCCTAGCCCGCAGCCCTAAGCCCTAGCAGGGAGCCCCGAACCCTAAAGCCTGGCCCTAAGCCCTAATCCCCGAGCCTGCAGCCCTAGCCCGCAGCCCTAAGCCCTAGCAGGGAGCCCCGAACCCTAAAGCCTGGCCCTAAGCCCTAATCCCCGAGCCTGCAGCCCTAGCCCGCAGCCCTAAGCCCTAGCAGGGAGCCCCGAACCCTAAAGCCTGGCCCTAAGCCCTAATCCCCGAGCCTGCAGCCCTAGCCCGCAGCCCTAAGCCCTAGCAGGGAGCCCCGAACCCTAAAGCCTGGCCCTAAGCCCTAATCCCCGAGCCTGCAGCCCTAGCCCGCAGCCCTAAGCCCTAGCAGGGAGCCCCGAACCCTAAAGCCTGGCCCTAAGCCCTAATCCCCGAGCCTGCAGCCCTAGCCCGCAGCCCTAAGCCCTAGCAGGGAGCCCCGAACCCTAAAGCCTGGCCCTAAGCCCTAATCCCCGAGCCTGCAGCCCTAGCCCGCAGCCCTAAGCCCTAGCAGGGAGCCCCGAACCCTAAAGCCTGGCCCTAAGCCCTAATCCCCGAGCCTGCAGCCCTAGCCCGCAGCCCTAAGCCCTAGCAGGGAGCCCCGAACCCTAAAGCCTGGCCCTAAGCCCTAATCCCCGAGCCTGCAGCCCTAGCCCGCAGCCCTAAGCCCTAGCAGGGAGCCCCGAACCCTAAAGCCTGGCCCTAAGCCCTAATCCCCGAGCCTGCAGCCCTAGCCCGCAGCCCTAAGCCCTAGCAGGGAGCCCCGAACCCTAAAGCCTGGCCCTAAGCCCTAATCCCCGAGCCTGCAGCCCTAGCCCGCAGCCCTAAGCCCTAGCAGGGAGCCCCGAACCCTAAAGCCTGGCCCTAAGCCCTAATCCCCGAGCCTGCAGCCCTAGCCCGCAGCCCTAAGCCCTAGCAGGGAGCCCCGAACCCTAAAGCCTGGCCCTAAGCCCTAATCCCCGAGCCTGCAGCCCTAGCCCGCAGCCCTAAGCCCTAGCAGGGAGCCCCGAACCCTAAAGCCTGGCCCTAAGCCCTAATCCCCGAGCCTGCAGCCCTAGCCCGCAGCCCTAAGCCCTAGCAGGGAGCCCCGAACCCTAAAGCCTGGCCCTAAGCCCTAATCCCCGAGCCTGCAGCCCTAGCCCGCAGCCCTAAGCCCTAGCAGGGAGCCCCGAACCCTAAAGCCTGGCCCTAAGCCCTAATCCCCGAGCCTGCAGCCCTAGCCCGCAGCCCTAAGCCCTAGCAGGGAGCCCCGAACCCTAAAGCCTGGCCCTAAGCCCTAATCCCCGAGCCTGCAGCCCTAGCCCGCAGCCCTAAGCCCTAGCAGGGAGCCCCGAACCCTAAAGCCTGGCCCTAAGCCCTAATCCCCGAGCCTGCAGCCCTAGCCCGCAGCCCTAAGCCCTAGCAGGGAGCCCCGAACCCTAAAGCCTGGCCCTAAGCCCTAATCCCCGAGCCTGCAGCCCTAGCCCGCAGCCCTAAGCCCTAGCAGGGAGCCCCGAACCCTAAAGCCTGGCCCTAAGCCCTAATCCCCGAGCCTGCAGCCCTAGCCCGCAGCCCTAAGCCCTAGCAGGGAGCCCCGAACCCTAAAGCCTGGCCCTAAGCCCTAATCCCCGAGCCTGCAGCCCTAGCCCGCAGCCCTAAGCCCTAGCAGGGAGCCCCGAACCCTAAAGCCTGGCCCTAAGCCCTAATCCCCGAGCCTGCAGCCCTAGCCCGCAGCCCTAAGCCCTAGCAGGGAGCCCCGAACCCTAAAGCCTGGCCCTAAGCCCTAATCCCCGAGCCTGCAGCCCTAGCCCGCAGCCCTAAGCCCTAGCAGGGAGCCCCGAACCCTAAAGCCTGGCCCTAAGCCCTAATCCCCGAGCCTGCAGCCCTAGCCCGCAGCCCTAAGCCCTAGCAGGGAGCCCCGAACCCTAAAGCCTGGCCCTAAGCCCTAATCCCCGAGGCCTGCAGCCCTAGCCCGCAGCCCTAATCCCTAGCAGGGAGCCCCGAACCCTAAAGCCTGGCCCTAAGCCCTAATCCCCGAGCCTGCAGCCCTAGCCCGCAGCCCTAAGCCCTAGCAGGGAGCCCCGAACCCTAAAGCCTGGCCCTAAGCCCTAATCCCCGAGCCTGCAGCCCTAGCCCGCAGCCCTAAGCCCTAGCAGGGAGCCCCGAACCCTAAAGCCTGGCCCTAAGCCCTAATCCCCGAGCCTGCAGCCCTAGCCCGCAGCCCTAAGCCCTAGCAGGGAGCCCCGAACCCTAAAGCCTGGCCCTAAGCCCTAATCCCCGAGCCTGCAGCCCTAGCCCGCAGCCCTAAGCCCTAGCAGGGAGCCCCGAACCCTAAAGCCTGGCCCTAAGCCCTAATCCCCGAGCCTGCAGCCCTAGCCCGCAGCCCTAAGCCCTAGCAGGGAGCCCCGAACCCTAAAGCCTGGCCCTAAGCCCTAATCCCCGAGCCTGCAGCCCTAGCCCGCAGCCCTAAGCCCTAGCAGGGAGCCCCGAACCCTAAAGCCTGGCCCTAAGCCCTAATCCCCGAGCCTGCAGCCCTAGCCCGCAGCCCTAAGCCCTAGCAGGGAGCCCCGAACCCTAAAGCCTGGCCCTAAGCCCTAATCCCCGAGCCTGCAGCCCTAGCCCGCAGCCCTAAGCCCTAGCAGGGAGCCCCGAACCCTAAAGCCTGGCCCTAAGCCCTAATCCCCGAGCCTGCAGCCCTAGCCCGCAGCCCTAAGCCCTAGCAGGGAGCCCCGAACCCTAAAGCCTGGCCCTAAGCCCTAATCCCCGAGCCTGCAGCCCTAGCCCGCAGCCCTAAGCCCTAGCAGGGAGCCCCGAACCCTAAAGCCTGGCCCTAAGCCCTAATCCCCGAGCCTGCAGCCCTAGCCCGCAGCCCTAAGCCCTAGCAGGGAGCCCCGAACCCTAAAGCCTGGCCCTAAGCCCTAATCCCCGAGCCTGCAGCCCTAGCCCGCAGCCCTAAGCCCTAGCAGGGAGCCCCGAACCCTAAAGCCTGGCCCTAAGCCCTAATCCCCGAGCCTGCAGCCCTAGCCCGCAGCCCTAAGCCCTAGCAGGGAGCCCCGAACCCTAAAGCCTGGCCCTAAGCCCTAATCCCCGAGCCTGCAGCCCTAGCCCGCAGCCCTAAGCCCTAGCAGGGAGCCCCGAACCCTAAAGCCTGGCCCTAAGCCCTAATCCCCGAGCCTGCAGCCCTAGCCCGCAGCCCTAAGCCCTAGCAGGGAGCCCCGAACCCTAAAGCCTGGCCCTAAGCCCTAATCCCCGAGCCTGCAGCCCTAGCCCGCAGCCCTAAGCCCTAGCAGGGAGCCCCGAACCCTAAAGCCTGGCCCTAAGCCCTAATCCCCGAGCCTGCAGCCCTAGCCCGCAGCCCTAAGCCCTAGCAGGGAGCCCCGAACCCTAAAGCCTGGCCCTAAGCCCTAATCCCCGAGCCTGCAGCCCTAGCCCGCAGCCCTAAGCCCTAGCAGGGAGCCCCGAACCCTAAAGCCTGGCCCTAAGCCCTAATCCCCGAGCCTGCAGCCCTAGCCCGCAGCCCTAAGCCCTAGCAGGGAGCCCCGAACCCTAAAGCCTGGCCCTAAGCCCTAATCCCCGAGCCTGCAGCCCTAGCCCGCAGCCCTAAGCCCTAGCAGGGAGCCCCGAACCCTAAAGCCTGGCCCTAAGCCCTAATCCCCGAGCCTGCAGCCCTAGCCCGCAGCCCTAAGCCCTAGCAGGGAGCCCCGAACCCTAAAGCCTGGCCCTAAGCCCTAATCCCCGAGCCTGCAGCCCTAGCCCGCAGCCCTAAGCCCTAGCAGGGAGCCCCGAACCCTAAAGCCTGGCCCTAAGCCCTAATCCCCGAGCCTGCAGCCCTAGCCCGCAGCCCTAAGCCCTAGCAGGGAGCCCCGAACCCTAAAGCCTGGCCCTAAGCCCTAATCCCCGAGCCTGCAGCCCTAGCCCGCAGCCCTAAGCCCTAGCAGGGAGCCCCGAACCCTAAAGCCTGGCCCTAAGCCCTAATCCCCGAGCCTGCAGCCCTAGCCCGCAGCCCTAAGCCCTAGCAGGGAGCCCCGAACCCTAAAGCCTGGCCCTAAGCCCTAATCCCCGAGCCTGCAGCCCTAGCCCGCAGCCCTAAGCCCTAGCAGGGAGCCCCGAACCCTAAAGCCTGGCCCTAAGCCCTAATCCCCGAGCCTGCAGCCCTAGCCCGCAGCCCTAAGCCCTAGCAGGGAGCCCCGAACCCTAAAGCCTGGCCCTAAGCCCTAATCCCCGAGCCTGCAGCCCTAGCCCGCAGCCCTAAGCCCTAGCAGGGAGCCCCGAACCCTAAAGCCTGGCCCTAAGCCCTAATCCCCGAGCCTGCAGCCCTAGCCCGCAGCCCTAAGCCCTAGCAGGGAGCCCCGAACCCTAAAGCCTGGCCCTAAGCCCTAATCCCCGAGCCTGCAGCCCTAGCCCGCAGCCCTAAGCCCTAGCAGGGAGCCCCGAACCCTAAAGCCTGGCCCTAAGCCCTAATCCCCGAGCCTGCAGCCCTAGCCCGCAGCCCTAAGCCCTAGCAGGGAGCCCCGAACCCTAAAGCCTGGCCCTAAGCCCTAATCCCCGAGCCTGCAGCCCTAGCCCGCAGCCCTAAGCCCTAGCAGGGAGCCCCGAACCCTAAAGCCTGGCCCTAAGCCCTAATCCCCGAGCCTGCAGCCCTAGCCCGCAGCCCTAAGCCCTAGCAGGGAGCCCCGAACCCTAAAGCCTGGCCCTAAGCCCTAATCCCCGAGCCTGCAGCCCTAGCCCGCAGCCCTAAGCCCTAGCAGGGAGCCCCGAACCCTAAAGCCTGGCCCTAAGCCCTAATCCCCGAGCCTGCAGCCCTAGCCCGCAGCCCTAAGCCCTAGCAGGGAGCCCCGAACCCTAAAGCCTGGCCCTAAGCCCTAATCCCCGAGCCTGCAGCCCTAGCCCGCAGCCCTAAGCCCTAGCAGGGAGCCCCGAACCCTAAAGCCTGGCCCTAAGCCCTAATCCCCGAGCCTGCAGCCCTAGCCCGCAGCCCTAAGCCCTAGCAGGGAGCCCCGAACCCTAAAGCCTGGCCCTAAGCCCTAATCCCCGAGCCTGCAGCCCTAGCCCGCAGCCCTAAGCCCTAGCAGGGAGCCCCGAACCCTAAAGCCTGGCCCTAAGCCCTAATCCCCGAGCCTGCAGCCCTAGCCCGCAGCCCTAAGCCCTAGCAGGGAGCCCCGAACCCTAAAGCCTGGCCCTAAGCCCTAATCCCCGAGCCTGCAGCCCTAGCCCGCAGCCCTAAGCCCTAGCAGGGAGCCCCGAACCCTAAAGCCTGGCCCTAAGCCCTAATCCCCGAGCCTGCAGCCCTAGCCCGCAGCCCTAAGCCCTAGCAGGGAGCCCCGAACCCTAAAGCCTGGCCCTAAGCCCTAATCCCCGAGCCTGCAGCCCTAGCCCGCAGCCCTAAGCCCTAGCAGGGAGCCCCGAACCCTAAAGCCTGGCCCTAAGCCCTAATCCCCGAGCCTGCAGCCCTAGCCCGCAGCCCTAAGCCCTAGCAGGGAGCCCCGAACCCTAAAGCCTGGCCCTAAGCCCTAATCCCCGAGCCTGCAGCCCTAGCCCGCAGCCCTAAGCCCTAGCAGGGAGCCCCGAACCCTAAAGCCTGGCCCTAAGCCCTAATCCCCGAGCCTGCAGCCCTAGCCCGCAGCCCTAAGCCCTAGCAGGGAGCCCCGAACCCTAAAGCCTGGCCCTAAGCCCTAATCCCCGAGCCTGCAGCCCTAGCCCGCAGCCCTAAGCCCTAGCAGGGAGCCCCGAACCCTAAAGCCTGGCCCTAAGCCCTAATCCCCGAGCCTGCAGCCCTAGCCCGCAGCCCTAAGCCCTAGCAGGGAGCCCCGAACCCTAAAGCCTGGCCCTAAGCCCTAATCCCCGAGCCTGCAGCCCTAGCCCGCAGCCCTAAGCCCTAGCAGGGAGCCCCGAACCCTAAAGCCTGGCCCTAAGCCCTAATCCCCGAGCCTGCAGCCCTAGCCCGCAGCCCTAAGCCCTAGCAGGGAGCCCCGAACCCTAAAGCCTGGCCCTAAGCCCTAATCCCCGAGCCTGCAGCCCTAGCCCGCAGCCCTAAGCCCTAGCAGGGAGCCCCGAACCCTAAAGCCTGGCCCTAAGCCCTAATCCCCGAGCCTGCAGCCCTAGCCCGCAGCCCTAAGCCCTAGCAGGGAGCCCCGAACCCTAAAGCCTGGCCCTAAGCCCTAATCCCCGAGCCTGCAGCCCTAGCCCGCAGCCCTAAGCCCTAGCAGGGAGCCCCGAACCCTAAAGCCTGGCCCTAAGCCCTAATCCCCGAGCCTGCAGCCCTAGCCCGCAGCCCTAAGCCCTAGCAGGGAGCCCCGAACCCTAAAGCCTGGCCCTAAGCCCTAATCCCCGAGCCTGCAGCCCTAGCCCGCAGCCCTAAGCCCTAGCAGGGAGCCCCGAACCCTAAAGCCTGGCCCTAAGCCCTAATCCCCGAGCCTGCAGCCCTAGCCCGCAGCCCTAAGCCCTAGCAGGGAGCCCCGAACCCTAAAGCCTGGCCCTAAGCCCTAATCCCCGAGCCTGCAGCCCTAGCCCGCAGCCCTAAGCCCTAGCAGGGAGCCCCGAACCCTAAAGCCTGGCCCTAAGCCCTAATCCCCGAGCCTGCAGCCCTAGCCCGCAGCCCTAAGCCCTAGCAGGGAGCCCCGAACCCTAAAGCCTGGCCCTAAGCCCTAATCCCCGAGCCTGCAGCCCTAGCCCGCAGCCCTAAGCCCTAGCAGGGAGCCCCGAACCCTAAAGCCTGGCCCTAAGCCCTAATCCCCGAGCCTGCAGCCCTAGCCCGCAGCCCTAAGCCCTAGCAGGGAGCCCCGAACCCTAAAGCCTGGCCCTAAGCCCTAATCCCCGAGCCTGCAGCCCTAGCCCGCAGCCCTAAGCCCTAGCAGGGAGCCCCGAACCCTAAAGCCTGGCCCTAAGCCCTAATCCCCGAGCCTGCAGCCCTAGCCCGCAGCCCTAAGCCCTAGCAGGGAGCCCCGAACCCTAAAGCCTGGCCCTAAGCCCTAATCCCCGAGCCTGCAGCCCTAGCCCGCAGCCCTAAGCCCTAGCAGGGAGCCCCGAACCCTAAAGCCTGGCCCTAAGCCCTAATCCCCGAGCCTGCAGCCCTAGCCCGCAGCCCTAAGCCCTAGCAGGGAGCCCCGAACCCTAAAGCCTGGCCCTAAGCCCTAATCCCCGAGCCTGCAGCCCTAGCCCGCAGCCCTAAGCCCTAGCAGGGAGCCCCGAACCCTAAAGCCTGGCCCTAAGCCCTAATCCCCGAGCCTGCAGCCCTAGCCCGCAGCCCTAAGCCCTAGCAGGGAGCCCCGAACCCTAAAGCCTGGCCCTAAGCCCTAATCCCCGAGCCTGCAGCCCTAGCCCGCAGCCCTAAGCCCTAGCAGGGAGCCCCGAACCCTAAAGCCTGGCCCTAAGCCCTAATCCCCGAGCCTGCAGCCCTAGCCCGCAGCCCTAAGCCCTAGCAGGGAGCCCCGAACCCTAAAGCCTGGCCCTAAGCCCTAATCCCCGAGCCTGCAGCCCTAGCCCGCAGCCCTAAGCCCTAGCAGGGAGCCCCGAACCCTAAAGCCTGGCCCTAAGCCCTAATCCCCGAGCCTGCAGCCCTAGCCCGCAGCCCTAAGCCCTAGCAGGGAGCCCCGAACCCTAAAGCCTGGCCCTAAGCCCTAATCCCCGAGCCTGCAGCCCTAGCCCGCAGCCCTAAGCCCTAGCAGGGAGCCCCGAACCCTAAAGCCTGGCCCTAAGCCCTAATCCCCGAGCCTGCAGCCCTAGCCCGCAGCCCTAAGCCCTAGCAGGGAGCCCCGAACCCTAAAGCCTGGCCCTAAGCCCTAATCCCCGAGCCTGCAGCCCTAGCCCGCAGCCCTAAGCCCTAGCAGGGAGCCCCGAACCCTAAAGCCTGGCCCTAAGCCCTAATCCCCGAGCCTGCAGCCCTAGCCCGCAGCCCTAAGCCCTAGCAGGGAGCCCCGAACCCTAAAGCCTGGCCCTAAGCCCTAATCCCCGAGCCTGCAGCCCTAGCCCGCAGCCCTAAGCCCTAGCAGGGAGCCCCGAACCCTAAAGCCTGGCCCTAAGCCCTAATCCCCGAGCCTGCAGCCCTAGCCCGCAGCCCTAAGCCCTAGCAGGGAGCCCCGAACCCTAAAGCCTGGCCCTAAGCCCTAATCCCCGAGCCTGCAGCCCTAGCCCGCAGCCCTAAGCCCTAGCAGGGAGCCCCGAACCCTAAAGCCTGGCCCTAAGCCCTAATCCCCGAGCCTGCAGCCCTAGCCCGCAGCCCTAAGCCCTAGCAGGGAGCCCCGAACCCTAAAGCCTGGCCCTAAGCCCTAATCCCCGAGCCTGCAGCCCTAGCCCGCAGCCCTAAGCCCTAGCAGGGAGCCCCGAACCCTAAAGCCTGGCCCTAAGCCCTAATCCCCGAGCCTGCAGCCCTAGCCCGCAGCCCTAAGCCCTAGCAGGGAGCCCCGAACCCTAAAGCCTGGCCCTAAGCCCTAATCCCCGAGCCTGCAGCCCTAGCCCGCAGCCCTAAGCCCTAGCAGGGAGCCCCGAACCCTAAAGCCTGGCCCTAAGCCCTAATCCCCGAGCCTGCAGCCCTAGCCCGCAGCCCTAAGCCCTAGCAGGGAGCCCCGAACCCTAAAGCCTGGCCCTAAGCCCTAATCCCCGAGCCTGCAGCCCTAGCCCGCAGCCCTAAGCCCTAGCAGGGAGCCCCGAACCCTAAAGCCTGGCCCTAAGCCCTAATCCCCGAGCCTGCAGCCCTAGCCCGCAGCCCTAAGCCCTAGCAGGGAGCCCCGAACCCTAAAGCCTGGCCCTAAGCCCTAATCCCCGAGCCTGCAGCCCTAGCCCGCAGCCCTAAGCCCTAGCAGGGAGCCCCGAACCCTAAAGCCTGGCCCTAAGCCCTAATCCCCGAGCCTGCAGCCCTAGCCCGCAGCCCTAAGCCCTAGCAGGGAGCCCCGAACCCTAAAGCCTGGCCCTAAGCCCTAATCCCCGAGCCTGCAGCCCTAGCCCGCAGCCCTAAGCCCTAGCAGGGAGCCCCGAACCCTAAAGCCTGGCCCTAAGCCCTAATCCCCGAGCCTGCAGCCCTAGCCCGCAGCCCTAAGCCCTAGCAGGGAGCCCCGAACCCTAAAGCCTGGCCCTAAGCCCTAATCCCCGAGCCTGCAGCCCTAGCCCGCAGCCCTAAGCCCTAGCAGGGAGCCCCGAACCCTAAAGCCTGGCCCTAAGCCCTAATCCCCGAGCCTGCAGCCCTAGCCCGCAGCCCTAAGCCCTAGCAGGGAGCCCCGAACCCTAAAGCCTGGCCCTAAGCCCTAATCCCCGAGCCTGCAGCCCTAGCCCGCAGCCCTAAGCCCTAGCAGGGAGCCCCGAACCCTAAAGCCTGGCCCTAAGCCCTAATCCCCGAGCCTGCAGCCCTAGCCCGCAGCCCTAAGCCCTAGCAGGGAGCCCCGAACCCTAAAGCCTGGCCCTAAGCCCTAATCCCCGAGCCTGCAGCCCTAGCCCGCAGCCCTAAGCCCTAGCAGGGAGCCCCGAACCCTAAAGCCTGGCCCTAAGCCCTAATCCCCGAGCCTGCAGCCCTAGCCCGCAGCAACGTTCCGCCATGTTGGAGAGAGGCCAGACCGCTCCCACTTCCTGTAGTGGTGCGCGGTCTAGTTGTTGCTCTCCGGTGCCAAGACAGATAATAATGCGCATGCGCGACTAGCGCGCGGCGCACTTCAACTGTGAAGATTCGTCTGACAGGAGCTTGTTTCGCGCTCGCTGTCAATGTTTGCTGACTAAATCTTTTACCTCACTGAAAGTCTAGAATCGGTCGATGCAATATAGTCCTTGAGGGAAGTATTGATATTGAGCACCATTTTCTGAGTTTTGAAGCATGGTTAAGTCATGACCTTTTTTCTTTCAAACAGTTTTAAGTACTGAGTGGGAATCCCGAGAGTAGCAGCTCCAGTTGCCTTCGCCTTGGTGAGTCGGAAGGCGTTCAAGGAGTTTTCTTCTGTCAAGAGAAGAACTCAAAAAACCCAAGTAAGCATGTTCATTCTTTTCTAATTTTTCACTGGGTGGGCTAAACTCCGCCACAGCTGAGTAGTTAAAAAATTCTGTTGATTGGCTGATGGTTAATCAAGCTTGAAGGACACAGAGTCCCTAACATTGTGCAAAACACCTTAGGGCAGATTTATGTTGCACTTGCGGCACTTTTGCGCCGCCGTTGCGTCACTTTTGTGACGCAGCAGCGGCGCAAATCCTGCGCCATGGTGCGGGGCATTTACAAACGTGACGCATCTCCCAGATGCGTCATGTTGTAATGCCCTGCGCCACATGTAGGCGTTCCAGGGCAGGTGGGGGCGTTCCGGCGCAGGTTCGCCTCCTAAAAGTGGCTGAGTGAAATCTACAAGATTTTACTCAGTCACTTTTAGGCCCATGCTGCGTCAAAACCCTGCGCCTGCTTGAAGCAGGCGTAAGGATTGACGCAGCATTGTACAGATAGGGCCCCCCAGATCATTGCTGGAGCTGCGTCGCGCTTGCGACGCAACTCCAGCAATGCGCCACTTTTCGGCACAGATGCGTCACGCATCTGTGCCGTTTTTGCCCCATGGTGCGCCGCATTATAAATGCGGCGGATCCATGGTGGCGCAGCTGTGGCGCATAATAACTGGCGCATCCCTGCTGATATGCAGGGATGCGCCAGTCGTCATAAATCTGCCCCCTTATCTTAAGTGTCTTTGAAAAATAATTTTCCTCTAAAACAAGGACTGAAGACGCGGACAACGCGCAAAGAGTCGTGTAAAAATTGCACCTCTGAGATAAGAAGAAAATGCGGGTGCAATTCATATTACAGAAAATATTAGAAATGCAGTCACTCTGAAACTGCTTGTGCATGGTCTTACACTTAGGAGTGGCATGGTAGCTTTCGTGATTGAGGCACACAAATCATACAGAAGAGAGGTATTTTATGCGTGGGTTACATTCCCAGCAGCAAATGCAAGGACAAAAACATTTCACTTCTACACAGAAGGTGATGCACCAGTGGAATACTGTCTGTATGAGAACATTGAGGTTCCGTTTACGTACCAGGAACACTTATACTGGTTGAAAAGCACCCCACCCCATATAAAGACGCCCTACCCCAGAGTAAGACTCAGTCCTCTCGGCAGAGAAGGAGCAACAGGGACAATACTAGCAACCTACACACCACATCGTGACATTGAGACAATGCCAGGACCAGACTTACTCAAACTTCACAATGATTTAATAAAACTTTACAAAAACATGACACAATTAGTCAAGAGGACATTTACAGTCCAGTCAGCATTGGTAACAACAAATACAGCTCACGTTCAAAACACAGCAACTAAAATTACATCACAAACATTACATGCAGTAATGGGTAAGATGCTCCCAAAACGTGAACAAATGGCATTCTGGATAGCTCAGAAAATAACAACTAGAAGCAGTATTCCCAAATGCTAGCCCTTATGAAAAACACAGAATGCTGACATATGCGTGCCCATGAGGATAACACCACAAATAGAGGACTGTACCTCGTGGGGTACACTTTTTACTGCCATATATACCAGAACTCACTGTATCCCGTCATTGGCTGTAATACCAGACTTGTTGTGAGAAATACAAAATGAGTACGGAGCAGAGCCTGCTCTGAACTTAGGGATGAAGTTACTAGGTAACTATGCCCAGGTGTCAGCAATAATATTAGCAAATATTAAAGGGGAGGCAGCATCTGTGGCTATCCGCCAACGCCTAAGGGAGTTCAGTCCTTTACAACAGAAGCACAAACTACCCAAAAAAATTGAAACTGCATATGCAGAATTAGGCAGGGACAGTTTGGGTGGAAAATCATTAAAACCACAACTGATGGGTAGTCCAGAGAAAGAGACATTCAAGCAGACACCTACTTCTAAAAAGAAGTGCGACAATAACAACATTTTTAAGAAAACAGATCTCAGTCCAGAGATAGATCTTGTCCATAGGATCCCTCGGAAAAGAGGTCTAACCTTAGGAATAGGGATAATATTAGGAAACCTGACAGGTATCAGGATACTGATACACGTTCCTCTTATTCCTTTCAGGGTTCATTGAAAACTCAGAGAGGGCAGGACGGTCAGACAGACAAGAAGAACGTACAAAGTCCAGAGACAAGCAGAACGCTCAAGGCTATACCTCCAAAAAATAAGATAAAGCTAAACCAAAACACAGTTCAAAAAGAAGAAGGTTGCAGGTCTAAAGATCAGACATGCCCAGAATTCTGAGGACTCGACTACTGAACGGGGAATGGGCTGTGACGAAGCTAGACAGTGCGGCAGAAGTAACAATAGCTCACCAGAACCTGATGGAATTTCTGGTGACAGCGGACTTGAATGATTATATCATAGTGAAAACACCTGATACTAGGGTAAGTGTCCCACATAAATTGTATGAAATAACACTCCAAATGCAGGGGGACAAATGCAGGACAGTTAGAGATCTCTTTTGGGAGAACCTGATGTTTGGCTATGACATGTTGTTAGCTGAACAAGATTGGCCACCAGCATTCGTCATGAATTGCCCTAGGAGAGAAACAGTAATTTTACCAGCATTATCCGACCATGTTCCCAAATATCTAAAATATATATATGCACGTGAGTGGGCGGTAGCGCAAGCCCCAGCATTATACAAAAACCATGTTGGATGGGATGAGGATGCAACCCACCACATCATTCCACTAAAAAATACTCCAACTGCACAAAGGCAGTATCCAATAAAGCAAGAAGCTAAAAAACAAGTCAGTGAGATCTTAGATACATTTGAATATCAAGGGGTGATTGAAAATTGCACCTCTCCAATGAATAAACCTTTGTTTCCAGGATCAAAACCAGACAATTCATATTGTTTCGTTTGAGATTATAGACATTTAAACAGTTGCACTAAGACTTTCGAAGTTCAAAATACACACAGTGCTGCATTAATGAATAACATTGTGCGGAAAAAATACAAAACAACAATAGATATCGCAAATGGATTTTTTTGCCAAAATATAGCACCTGAGAGCAGATATTTGACAGCATTCTCAGTGTTAGGGTCCCAGGGCAATTTTGTCGACTCCCCCAGGGGTATAAGAACACCCCGAGGTTATTTTAGGCTAGGGTAACTGAGTTTCTTCAGAATCTGTACGAGGAGGCATTGTCCTATGTAGATGATATTTATCTAACGGACGATGACCTGGAGGAACACTTGAAGAGTGAACAGCATAATTTTGGGGTTTGCCGCTTAGGGTTACATATTCAACTTCAAAAAATCGAAAATAGCCCACCTTAATGTCCTTTTTCTAGGATATGAACTTTCAAATGAAGAAAAAAGCCTTTTTAGAAAAGTGCACGCTGCTCCAACCTCCAAAATCATTTAAAAATGTGCAATCAATCCTGGGATTCCTGAATATTGGCAGAACATAAATTTTGGATTACGCAGAAAGAGTCAACCCTTTCTACGATTTAATAAAACCTGACTTTTCATTTAGACAATGGACACAGGAACACACAGATACTCTTCGTTCCTTACAAGCTGACATGATAGCTTCAAAATTCTTACAGACACGCGTAAATGTACGCAACCTGGTGATCCGAATAGTTGCGGGTCATTTTGGGTACACCTATCTAACATATAATGAAGGTGAAACAGTACCAATAGCATATAAATCGCATTTGTTCACAAATGCTGAGATGTGTTTTGCATTAACTGAAAAAAGTCTAACAGCAGTACAGACAGCTATACTTAGAGAAAGAGCCCTGGCTCAAGGGAAACATATAATAATCGTTACACCGGTTCCAGCTTTAGAGGCTGCGACAAAGGCAAGCATTCCCAACACTAAAGCCTTACATTCAAGATGGATACAATGGACTAATTCTCTCACTGCAACAGATGTAGAATACAGTTACGACCCAAATCTAAAAACACAAGCATTTCTGCAATATGAACAAGAATATCCTCTACCAAATGAAATAATGCCTCTAGATCAGTTTGAACACATTAGTTACACTGACGGTCCTGCTCAATCGGCCATAGGGAGCAAACAGCAATACAGCGCCACGTGTGCTATCGTTATAATAAGGACTTATGAAGGATGAAAAGTTTCATCCGAATTGCACAAAAACACAGTCTCTCGGAGACTGAATGTCGCAGCTAGCAGAATTAAAAGCACTAATACTGGCACTGGTAAATACGGATCGAGAATTCCTCACAATAAGCATGTGTGCCTGCAGGCCAGGTCACTCCCCACGCTGCACAGCTCCATCAGTTGTGCCCGTGCCTTCCCCCCTGCTGCCTCCTGCCTCGTGAGTTTGCCGCTGCTGTGCTGCGCTGAGCATCTCTGCTGGTTCGTTGTCTCTGCCATACTTGTAGTTTTTGTGGTATTTGTATTTGTACTGTAACTGCATCATTGCCCTTTGACTGTTCCTTTTGTGCCCCCTGTTTTTCCAGTATCCTCCTTTGCCTTCTGTACCCCTCGCCGTTATCCCCGCTCCCGCTGCTGCTCCCCTGCGGCCCGCCGCCTTTTTGCCTTCTGTATCCCACTCGCCGCTCCACTCCCGCCTCCCAGCTGCTCCTCCCTCCCACCTCGCCTTAAATGGAGGCCGCTGCACGGTGGTGAGAGTGACCCCTGACCCTGCCTGCAGGCCAGGTCGCTCACCACGCCGCACAGCTCCACCAGTTGTGCCCGTGCCTTTCCCCATGCTGCCTCCTGCCTCGTGAGTTTGCCGCTGCTGTGCTGAGCAGCTCTGCTGGTTCGTTGTCTCTGCCATACTTGTGGTTTTTGTGGTATTTGTATTTGTACTGTAACTGTATCATTGCCCTTTGACTGTTCCTTTTGTACCCCCTGTTTTTCCAGTATCCCCCCTTTGCCATCTGTACCCCTCGCCATTATCCCCGCTCCCGCCGCTGCTCCCCTGCGGCCCGCCCCCTTTTTGCCTTCTGTATCCCACTCGCCGCCCGCCTCCCAATTGCTCCTTCCTCCCACCTCGCCTTAAATGGCGGCAGCTGCGCGGTGGTGAGAGCGACCCCTGACCCTGCCTGCAGGCCAGGTCGCTCCCCACGCCGCACAGCTCCACCAGTTGTGCCCGTGCCTTCCCCCATGCTGCCTCCTGCCTCGTGAGTTTGCCGCTGCTGTGCTGAGCAGTTCTGCTGGTTCATTGTCTCTGCCATACTTGTGGTTTTTGTGGTATTTGTATTTGTACTGTAACTGTATCATTGCCCTCTGACTGTTCCTTTTATGCCCCCTGTTTTTCCAATATCCCCCTTTGCCTTCTGTACCCCTCGCCGTTATCCCTGCTCCCGCTGCTGCTCCCCTGCGGCCCTGCCCCCTTTTTGCTTTCTGTATTCCACTCGCCGCCCCGCTCCCGCCTCCCAGCTGCTCCTCCCTTCCACCTCGCCTTAAATGGCGGCCGCTGTGGGACCGCGCCGCTGGCGCGCCAGAGGCTCTCCGGAGGCAAGCTCATCTGCGCCCATCCGTGCCTGGACCGCGCCCAGCACCAGAACCCCTGGACCCCGCAACCGCCACGCCACCAGACTCCGCTATGACGCCAGCACCCTCCACGCTCTCAACGCCGGCCGAGACCACCGCTGCTTCCAGGCCACCCCGAAACGCACCCATGGACCTTTCTCCTGCCACACCTGCAGCTTTACCTGCCTGGACCGGACCCAACCACCTTCGCTGCATACTCCTCAACACCCGCTCCGCATGCAAACACGCCGTCGAGCTCTGGGACCTGCTCGACACCTCCACCCCAGACGTCGCCTTCCTGACTGAGACCTGGTGGAACGACTCGCCATAGCCATCCCGGACAGCTACAAGATCACCCGCAGGGATCGTGCCAACGGAATCGGAGGAGGAATAGCCATCATCCACAAGTCCACCCTCAAGGTCTCCACACACACGGACGACACCCTCAACACTGCCGAACACCTGCACTTCCGGATCCACACTGACCCCAACACCACCCTCAGAGGAACACTCAGCTACAGACCCCCAGGGCACAGTTCAGCGACTCCATCGCCGACTTCGCCAGCACCCACGCACTGGCCTCCACGGACTACATCCTCCTCGGGGACCTGAACTTCCACCTCGATAACAACAACAACGCCAACTCCGCCACCCTGATCGACAACCTCACCAACCTCGGCCTCAGACAACTCGTCACTGCACCCACCCATGCCTCTCGGTCCAGAGTCCAGCCCAGAGTCAGTGACACAAGGGCAGCTGTCGCTACTGTTCGATCACCTCCATGACAATGGTCCTTATTGTCCTCCTGGCTGAGCCGCGTCTTCCTCTTACGCCTCTCCTTGCGTGAAATGATTCTCACTCTGCCTTTGAATGACCGATGTTCAGTTCCACAACTGTGACCCACTCGTGCACAGCGTAGGCCGAGGGCAGTAGTCGGCGTAGGCCCACAGATATGTGTGCTTGTTATGGCATGCACAGACTTGTTGGCACCACATCGAAGGGAGTATAGTGACTTGACCTATGCCTTAAATGACGTTCACTGCCATGGTGTAATCAGGACTCAGTCCCAAATGTGTGACCTACTTGACCGTAGTGTAGGCCTGAGGAAGCGGTCAGCACGGCCCATTCACCGAGTGTCGCCGGCATAGGTTGGATGGTCCCATCGGACTGCGTAGTTCAGGTTCAGTGGCACCACGTGTCGCAGGCTGGCGTTGAACAGGGTTAGTGGCACCACGTGTCGCAGGCTGGCATTGAACAGAGTTAGTGGCACCACGGGGTGGTTGTCGTCTTCTTGGTGCAACTCCCAGCTGCAGGATTAGGCGGTCCAAGTTGCTTGCTCTGCTTCAAAAATGCACTGCTGCACTTTTTTCAAATTATGTGGTACTTGCGTAATTTCCTGTGTGTGGGTTTATGAGCCGTAGGCTTGCGAGCACATTTTCCCATTTGCGTGACGCATTTTTTAGATGCGTCCGTGCGGGGGATTGATGTAAATATGCATGCGTCGGAAATGCATTGGTTTTTGAGTGGGAACACCTACCTTGCATATTTTAATACTTACGCGACGCAGACGAATCTCGCGCAGCTCCATTCCATCGCATATCCGTTTACATGATGCATTTCCATAAATGCATCACCTTGTAAATGTTGCGTAAAAATTAGACACCGATGCGTCACGAAAAGTGACGCGTTCAATGGTGCAAGGGGCTTGTAAATCTGCCCCGGAGTGTATAAAGTTTGGTATAACTCCGAGGACCGTCTGAAATGTGCTTAACATTCCAAAACCTATGGTCTTAAATAGGTGGACAGTGCATGCTAGAGCTTTCTCTAGATTAATATGATCTATTTCTCGTAATCTTTCAGCAGCCTCCTGTTGTGATAGTTTCCAAATCTCATTATAGACAGCATAATAGAAACATTTGTGACGTGACTTTCTAGGACCTAATAAAAAATCCCATAGGTCCACATCCTCTGTAAGTAGGGATAAGGGTTGTTTCACCAGTGTGAGTGTTGAGGTCTTTAGCCAATCAAGGCATAACTTCCCAACACTGTATGATGTCACTACCCCTGGGTGTTGTCTCTGGCCATAGCGTAGATCTGGCCTATTGATTCTAAATCCATTAGATTTACCCAATAATCTTTCTTGACAGTTATTAGTGTCTAAGGGCCAAATCAACCAACTTTTCCAATCGGGGTCTGATCTATTGTATTGCATGATGTCATCTATTGTAACCTCTTCTTGTGATGTTATATTACCCTCAGTGTGTGATGGTGTGGCACCCGAGGTGTATTCAAATCTTTATTCCTAGCTAATCCGAGACAAGTTGTTTGTTGCACTGTTTCATTCAAAAACATTATTTGTTGAGGAATAAAGCATGGCCTAAATAGTGCCTTTGTTCTCTGGACCTGCCAGTCCCTAGTACCCCATATAGATTTTTGATCTAGGGTGTCTTTCCATAAGTTGAAACCTTGTTCAGACAACTGAGCTATAAAGGAAGCAGAGTAAATCTGGTGTTTGTCAGCATATTTTCCTGTGCTGGTGCAACCTTATAATAATATGAGGCTGGTTTGGACGTGTTAAACCATGAAAAATATGAACATTTCTGT
The DNA here is from genome assembly GCF_964204655.1 of Triturus cristatus. Lineage (NCBI taxonomy): Eukaryota > Metazoa > Chordata > Amphibia > Caudata > Salamandridae > Triturus > Triturus cristatus. Next base: position 863,393,022 of record NC_140595.1, on the reverse strand, counting down.
GCAAACATTTTTTAACTACTTTTCGGCGGTGTCGGGCAATGTTCCCATTGGTGGTATGTGAAAAAATGTCTGGGATTAGCAGATTTATGCAGAAAGTGATGACCATAATGTTGATAGCAATACATTGTTTCAAAGTCTGATGTGTCCTCAAACATTTCATTATTAAAAAAGGCCAAAATGTACAAGAGAAGAACTCTACCTATATCGATTTGAAATATGCTAAACTTCATATATTTTCATTGCCCACTCTAGCTAGACCATCGTAAATATTGGCATCCTTCAAACAAATGTAGTCATTATTTGATTTATTATTTTTTTTTTCTATACAAATTCATTAATATATTCATAAATACATATCATGGACAAACAAATTTTCTTAAGCGAAAAATCAGATCCCATTGCGCAACTTTCACTCAATAGCATACAGTCACCTTCATACCCAAACATCCTCACGCGAAACCACAAACAACATACATCACATATGTACCACGACACTGTAATATGCACCAAGTCCCCTCACAATAAAAACCAGTGTGCAGTAAGAATTTTCTCTCAACTGGAAAATACAATGATTCACAAACTGGTTTAGCAGTTAATTTGATGTCATTACAAAAAAATCTTTTAGGCTGAATATAATCAGACAAAAATATTTTCAAATCAATAGAGAACTGTTAAATATGATTAATCAGTTTCCTCAACAAGTAAAAGAGGGGACCAATTCAGAGCACTGACGCGGGTTTCGGTGGAGCCCCTTTCCTCTGCGGCATCACCTTCCTCAGGGCGCCTATAAAGTATATTTAACAGAAAAAGGCAGTGGGACCTTTCTTGCCTGAATAAGAGGATGCTAATACGGATAACGCTCTCATAGAGGCAAAGGCAGCTATAGGTTCTTCAAAGCAGTTATGAGCGAAGAGATGTCAACAGGGCTCTAAAGATTGTAGCTCATCTGGTTATGAAGGGGCACGCTGGACCACAAAGCGAATTCGTGATGTAAATCAATTGGAAAAAATAGCTCCCTTCTATCGCGCAGAGCAAGACGATAATTGCAGTGTCCGGGTCAAGGGAATTTGCATATCTAATGCTCGTATAAATGACTTGGTGTCGCAATATCTCGTTCCATCCTGTTGATTTTTAGTAAATGACTACAGTTGATTCCCTGGATATACGGATGTATTTCACCTGTAGCTGCGGAGAGGTAGAGCGTCACGCTGGTAACGAACCAAACGGCCTTATGGTGTCACTACCCCTCGATGTTGTCTCTGTACATAGCGTGGATTTGGCCTAATGATACTAAATCCTTTAGATTTACCAAAGAATCTTTCTTGACAGTTATTAGTGTCTAAGGGCCAAATCAATCATCTTTTACAATCAGGGTCTGATCTATTGTATTGCATGATGTCATCTATTGTGACCTCTTCTTGTGATGTTATGTTACCCTCAGTGTGTGATGGTGCTAGCACCCAAGGTGTATTCAAATCTTTATTCCTGGCTAATCTAAGACTGGTTGTTTGTTGCACTGTTTCATTCAAAAACGTTATTTGTTGAGGAATAAAGCATACTCTAAATAGTGCCTCTGTTCCCTGGACCTGCCAGTCCCTAGTACCCATTACAGATTTTAGATCTAGGGTGTCTTCCATAAGTCGAAACCTTGTTCAGACAACTGAGCTATAAAGGAAGCAGAATAAATCTGTTTTGTGTTGGTCAACATATTTTCCTGTGCTGGTGCAACCTTATAATAATATGACTATACAAACGGACAGGGTCAAAGCTTATAGAGATACAGCACCAAACTTGACCAAGTAATTGGCCTATCAAATCCAAAACAAGTCTTGGTGCAACGGGTTTAGGATGTGACCCACATACACCCTAAGAAGGTGATGTAAAACCACCACTATCCAAACCTAAGACTTAACCCTGCACCCAAGCTAGGTATTTAGTGTATAATTGTTGTGTTACAATTGTACATATTCTAATAATGAAAGGCACATTTTGTACATAAATGAATAGCTTCCCAAAGCAAAAAGTCACAAAAATCTAGTTAGTAAATGTAAAAAATTATTTTAATGTAGAGTTCATAATCCGTTGTTTGTTAAAATCACCACACAATTGCTTTGCCTTGCCAACGCGTTTCATCCCCATGGGACTTCCTCAGGGCTTAATTCCTGACACTTTGGTGAACTTCCTGTTTCTTCCCGATTAGAAAGAGCGACATTGCTATATCGACACCCTTAAATATATTGTGTGGTCTGACCAACACTGAGAACAATACGAGATACCCATTACACGGACGTACTGTGGTCCCTTTGGGGAGAATTCTATTAATCGCTACTCTTACACACAATACATTGTGTGGTCTGACCGATACAGGGAATAACACAAATTCAAATTTCAAATTCAAATTTATTTATTATGTTTTGGCTCTCAAGAGGGCCACATAAACATATACAATACACAGCAACAAATACACAGAAAATACAAAAATTTAAAAACAAAATTCAATCCGCAATAGCTATACATCAAAAAATCAATCTAACAAGGCCGGACAGACAAAATATCACCAGGGCTATTAATAAATAGCTAAAAATCCTTTAAAAAAGTAAAAAATATAAGAACAGAACATTTCGTTCGGAGGACAATAAAGTGCATGAAGGAAATCCTTTAAAGTGACAATGCTAAGGCGGATACAAATTACTTTTAGCCATCGATTGCGCAAATTACGTAACATAGGACAAATCAATAATACATGCATACAGTCCTGGGTGTTCAGTTTACATAAATTGCACAAAGCAGAAGTGCCATGCCATTTAGATAACAGTAGATTAAGTGGAATTAAATCATAGCGTAACAAAAACCAAAACCTACGTATCCCATGCGGTAGATTCCATAGGGCATAGGGTTGTGGCTGTTTCAACCTATAGGAGGAGATGAGAGGTTCCACATTCCTTTTATCACCAACTGATTTTTTATCGGAGAGGAAACAAAACTCCCACGAAGCCTCCTTGAGGACATATTTTAACTGCGTGGAGGAGTAGGAGAATAGAACACTTTCATCAAGTTTCAGTATCTTTACAGCCCTTCTAAAGTTGCTTACGAGTTTAGAGAACTCTTTAAAATTGCCCAAAAGTTCATTTTTGAGGAGAACTCGCAGGGTGCCATCTCCCGCTCTAGCCAAACTGGCCACCCATCTTATTAGGGCGCATAGACCCTGAACCCAGGAACTCCTGAGTCCAAAGTCAAGCCTACAGGCGGCTAGTGGGCAAGCATTGTTTAGAGTCGAGAGAGATCTTAAGAGTTTCCCCTCAATCTTATGGCAGAAGTCCCAGTTTTTCACCTCTATTAATTCAATACCATACAAGATAGTTGCGGGGATTTTTACTCTAAAAACTTCTAGAAGACTGGAAAAATTTCTTTTCCCCGTTGCCTGGTATAAGGACTTTAACCCATTGCCATGGGCAAGAGCTTTGCGGGAGCAGTGCTCTATATGGAGTTTCTCACTCATATTGGCCGAAAATATTTTTCCCAAAAAAGTATAGGAAGTTACGACCTCCAATCTATGCCCTCCAATAGCCCAACCGTAATTTGTCGAGCGGCACTTCTTCTTACCAGCTATACACATCACTTTACTTTTGGTAATATTAATCTTCATGTAATGCTCACCAGCAAAGGCCTGTAGAGCCTGTAGCCGATTTGCAAGACCAATTGGAGTCAAGTCAAGAATCAGAACATCATCGGCATACATCAGGCAGGATATTGGAGTCCCTCCTATCATCGGGGCAATCCCCTCACTGGCAGACACGGCAGCAGGGAGGTCAGCCGTATATAAGGAGAACAAAAGGGGTGCCAATAAGCAGCCTTGTTTAAGGCCATTCCGAGATGGTATTTTAGCCGAAAGCCCCCTTTCGCCCCCCATTAAGACCCTGCACCAGGTCTCAGTGTGCAGAGCCCGCACCAGTTCCAACAGGGGGGTAGGGACACCAAGCGTCGCCAGTTTTCTCCACAGCGTTCCACGATCTACTTTATCGAACGCTGTGGAGAAATCAATAAAGGCGGCATATACCACTCCTCCTCTCACCTGGACATATTTATCTGTGATCACCTGAAGGGCGGTCAGGTTATCTAGCGTGCCATGCTCCCTTCGGAAACCAGTCTGTTCAAACGGCAGCATATTGCCGTCCTCGACCCAATCACAAAGAGATCTAAGGAGACATTTCGCAAAGACCTTTCCGATGGAGTCGAGGAGTGCAATCAGGCGGTAATTACTAGGGCTAACCCTTATACCCTTTTTAAAGATAGGGACCAAAATACTTCCTCTCCAGGACGCAGGAACAAATTTGGAGAGATGGCACGCCTTAAACAAGGGGTACAAAATTTTGCTCCAACTTAAGGGATCTTGTTTGAGGACCGTCATAGGAAGCTCATCCGGTCCCATGGCCCCAGAGGGCCGCATATTTTTTATAGCCGTCTCGATTTCTTTCTCTGAGGGATGGAAAACCAGGTCTTCAGGGGCAGCATATATGGAATTATCAATACCTGTGGTCCCGTTCCCTGCATAGAGCTCTCGGATATGAGAGGACCATACCTCTTCTGGTATAGGAATGGGGGTGGGGGTATGGCGCGTACCACATCCCTTCCCAATTATTGCCCAAAAGTCTTTAATATTACCATGTACAGCAGATTCCCTTAGTTTAATCCAAACTTCATCCTCCCTTTCCTTTTTAATTTTTTGCTTGAGTCTGCTTCTCTTTCTTTTTAACCTGGCGATTTCTTTCCCACGTTCCAGAACCCTTTCTAAATACTGTTCGCGAACTAGTTTATTTATTTCCCTATTCAGGGTACGCAATGTATTGGGGACTACCTCTCCTTTCCTAGGGGGAACAGTTTTTTTTGCGTAAAATAAAATCTTTCGCATAAATTCTTCAAAATAAACAAATTCGCTACCATTCCACTCGTTTATTACCATTAGGGTATCGGCCAATAGGTCCTGCACCCCATTAATGGCGGCAAAGTTCCAGAAGCACCTTCCAGAAGAGGCATGGAAGGTAGCCTCGTTGCCATTAAGCGACCAAGACGCCGTATTCAAAGAATTTAAAGACATTGTTAAAAACAATATACTATGATCGCTGAGTGACGTAGGTATAATCTTTAGGTCCAGAATATGGGAAAACAGGCCATAGTCTGCAATAGCATAGTCCAAAATTGACGACCCAAAGGGGGATTTATGAGTATAATTAGCGGGGACGTCAGATGGAAATCTTCCATTTAAAATAATACCATCCCCAATCGCTAATTCTTTTAACAAAATCTTCCCTCTTTTATTTGTCACCAAGTTCTCAGGGAAAAGCGTCTGGGGAATAAAATAAACCTCTTCCTTAACTTTATTCCTGAAGAGTTTCAGACTAGCATTTGAAATTTTGCAATTTAGATCACCTACAAGCAAAATTACAGGGGAAGATGGGGAATTTTTTATCTGTTCAATATATCGGAGAACCTGCTGCAAACTATCATTAAAACGCTCCTCAGGGGGTATATACACATTAAAAATTACCATAGGATATTTTTCACCATTATGGAACAGATTTTCTAGAGTTATTGTGTGGAAAAGTCTACTAGGATCAATATAATGGGAGAATCTCCATTGCAATTTGTTTGACAATAAGCAGGCAATCCCCCCCCTGGCATGCCCTTTCTTAGAGGGCGCAGCTGGTACTTCCAGGACATAAAAATCTTTTGATGGAGTTAGCATATCAATGCACCATGTTTCCTGAATGCACAATACATCCGCACCCAGAGAAGATAAAAAAGCAAGTTTCTCTGGGCAACTGTGGAATCCAGCCGCATTCCAGGAAATTATTTTTAATGCGGTGTTAAAGATGGTGAAACAATTTGGGGTTATCCTTTGTTTTTGTTGATAATGCACTATGGAGCCAATTCCACTGGTTATTATCATCTATGAGTGAAGAGTTCTCAGTTTGTGGAAGTGGCTTCACGTGCGAAACTGAGCGTTTTCCCCTAGAAACCCAAATTTTTAGGTCTCTAAGGGGAGAGGTTACCCCGTTTTGCTCACCACCCCCAAACCCCTGGTTACATAAAAGATTTGGCTTGCCTGGGTTGGAGATAGGGAGAATGTCAATGCCTAGGCGCTGAAAATTTTCGGCTTGTTCTAGTATCAAGTTTGTTATAATAGGCGAATAAAATTTCACCCGTATACTCAATACCCTACTTCCACCCAACAGAGACACCAGTTCTATGTCTCTAGATTGAATATGGTAGAGACTTTCAACCTCACTAAAACGTTTGAGAAGCCAAGCTCTATTTAACAAAAGGTCAGTATCAAATAAAGGTACAAAATCTAGTACACGTACGTCCACCGGGGCCTTAGTGATATTTACAGATCGGGCCGGAGGACAGTAATTTTCCGACTCTAGTGTTACAGCAAAGGGGGGGGCCAAAGGGTTAAGAGCCCCAGATGGATAAGAAATTGGCACTCCTAATGCGCTCCGTGAAGGAGAGCATGGGGGAGAGCCCCCTACTTGCGATGTAGCTTCCTGAGAAAACAAACTACGTTGTTCATTTTCCCCCTCTACAGAGGTTAAAGTAGTTAAGTTCAAATCAATGTCCACCTTTAAGGAAGTAGAAGAGGGCTCCACATTGATTTCATCATTCTCCCTTGCCGCTGAAATATTTTGGAAAATAATCCTCCGCTGCTTTTTCTTTCTGTATTTTCGAATTGGTTTCCTCTTGTTACCTTTATTAATTTTTTGTTTACCATTTTTTCCCCTTTCTTCTTTTACCTCCGGTTTATCGTCCAGGGATTCTTTTCCGCACTCAGGCACAAAAATAGGAAACAACTCCTGGACCGCTTTAGGGCCAGGCAAAGGTTTATCCTCCTCCTCTATCTCCAGAACTGTGTTTTTGATGCAGTTGGGAGCTGCAGTAAGAGGCATATCCTTGTGAGGTTCCAGAGTAGGCGATTCAACCTTCCTATCCAGTTCCCCTCTAATATCTCCGGTTTTCCCCTCAGACAAGTAATGCTCAGACTTGGGGGGAGAGGCCTTCCTCATATCAGGCGATTTCTGCAGCAATGTCTTTAAAATTTGAGTGACTGATTCAAGAATACAGTCCGAGCTGCCTACAAATTTCCCCAAAAGCAGTAAGATTGAAGCAAGGAGTTGTTCCAGAGCGATCATGAACTCAGAGATCGTCTTTTCTCGTACTTCCGCAGTGCAGCAATTATCCAAGAGATTAAGGTCGGGGCTCCTGGAAATATTTAACAAGTCGGATATTTCATGGCCATTTAACGAAGGGGTGCTACTATACAACAGTAACCCAGATGGGGTGGCACCCCCTGAGGCTTTAAACTGCTCCAAAGACTCCACTTTAGCTGGGCTTACGTAGCGCCCCCAAAGTTCCAGGTCATTAGATAGTGCAGACAAGTCACCCCCCGGCCTATCATTCGTAGGTGACTGAGGGATCGGTGGTATATGCACTGGATCACCTACGGTCGTCATTTTCCCCTCTGTGGAGTCCCGTAAGGGAGACCCCCCTACCATTGATTGTGGGGCCCCATGCTGTACCAGAGGCGGTTGGGGGTCTATGATGGCTGGTGAATGAAATTCCAGAGCTTTAGTATCTGATCTTTGTGGCGTAACAAGTTTGGATTTTTTTAGACCAGCTAGATCCCAAAGTTCAGATAGTTGGCATTGACCTTTCAACGGTGGGTTATTCACTGATTTGTTTCTTGTGCGGGTGGTAGTTAATTTTCGGCCAGGTTTTACTCCCACTACCCTTCCTGAGCGTAGTGTTTTAGACATTTTCCACACTATTTTCCACAGTAATAGACTTAATCAAAAATATAAATAAGTAAAACTGGTAAAAATCTGAAGTGACGTCAATCCCTGACCGGCCAAGTAAGTCCGAGATACAGTATAGCTATAACAGTACACAAATCATTCACAAACCTACGAAAGTGGACACAAGTTCAATGAGGCAGTAAGAAAATGTAAATGACCGGGCCCAGCCCAGCCTACCTCGGTTACTGAGGGCCACAGAGGGCCCGCCCTTTGCCCGGGCTTAGCCCGGCGTCGCCCGCGCGCGTCCCGCGATGCGCGGTCTTCCAGCGATAATGAAGGCAGGTGAGGGGGGCGTGGCGGCGAGATGTAGCTGGCCCCGCTGACTTGTGGGCAATGTGGTTTTCCTCACACTCGTGCCGCCGACTGCCTCACCCAGCGAGTGTTTCCCGCGGAGCGGGAAACGCGAGCAGTAAATCCCTATGCGCTGCCAGATAGCGCTTGCACGGTACAGGCGCTTAGAGTTCTTTCCAGAGCGTTGTTTCTTCACACCAGCAATGGACACGCTTTCAGACAGCACAGCAGCACTTGGTCGTTAGTTGATAATTGTTATTTGTTGGGTTTTGTTAGATTATTATTTTTATTGATTTTTTTTTTTTTTTTTTTTTTTTTTCCCGTTGCTGATTGCAAAGGTGCTGTAGGTGGTTTGTTTTCCTTGTTTAGCTTGTTTCCTTGTTTGGCTGCTGCTCGGTTGTTAGATTTTGATTGCTGTTAGCTGCTGCTTGACCGCCCTGCTACCCTTCCCCCTCTCCTTCTGCTCAGCGCTCGTAGGGCACTGTGTCCAACCCCACCCCTTAGCTCACTAGTCCGGTGGGAGCTGATCCGGTGGGGGCAGAGGAAGCGAGCTGCAGCGGTAGGTCAAGGGCCTTTTTGTGGAGGGCTTTTTTGTGAAGGGAAGGGCGGGGGCAGGGTGCGAGTGGACGGGCGGGGGTGGGCGCAAGTACCACCGCAGCACTCCATTCACTCCACTCACTTGTGTACCAACTCTCTCCACGCCTCCTATGGCAGTCTCCAGGTGCCAAACTCAGTTGACAGATCGGCGGGATACGGGAGGGAAGAGCGGAGCGGGGCCACGGCGGCAGGCAGGGATCTCAGCGGACTCACCTGCCTGCGACGCGATGAACGTTGAGGCTTGCGGCGCCCACGGATCCTGCTGTGCTTAGCTCCCCTCGCAGCCGGGCACAGCGCTGAATGAAGCAGCCCTACGGGAGACCGGGGACAAGACTAGATCGCAAGGTAGGGATGGCTGAGGTGTCTCTTCGTTCTCCTTTCCCCCCTGCCTTGTCCTGGCTCCTCGCCTCGGGTCAGCTCAGCTCGCCGCCGCCGTCACCGCCGTTCGTTCGGCTTCTGAATCACTGTAGTGCAGTAGCACAAGATATTTATTATACTGACCTATTGTGGTCTGTCTGGGGAGATTCTCACTAATATACAACTTAGACAAATATTGCTGTGAAGGGTGCCTTGGAGCTGTACTTATTCATAAAACCAACAACCACCTTACTAAGCCCTGAGGAAGTCCCATGGGGACGAAACGCGTTGGCAAGGCAAAGCAATTGTGTGGTGATTTTAACAAACAACGGATTATGGACTCTACATTAAAAGAATTTTTTACATTTACTATCTAGATTTTTGTGACTTTTTCCTTTGGGAAGCTATTCATTTATGTACAAAATGTGCCTTTCATTATTAGAATATGTACAATTGTAACACGACAATTATACACTAAATACCTAGCTTGGGTGCAGGGTTAAGTCTTAGGTTATAATAATATGAGGCTGGGTCTGACGTGTTAAACCCTGAAAAATATGAACATTTCTGTGCAAACATTTTTGAGCGACTTTTCGGCGGTGTCGGGCAATGTTCCCATTGGTGGTATGTGAAAAAATGTCTGGGGTTAGCAGATTTATGCAGAAAGTGATGACCATAATGTTGATAGCAATACATTGTTTCAAAGTCTGATGTGTCCTCAAACATTTCATTATTAGAAAAGGCAGATTTTTCTAAATCAGACAACATATTATTGACAGTTTCATAATCCCAATCATCGGAAAATGTACTGGAGGTAATGATATCACTCATTTATATTTTAAATAAATGTGGTCTTTTTAACTGTTCAATTGGACCAAATATATCGTAATCAACCTTGTCCCATACTATACCATCCGGTTTTGAAACAGCTGTCATGTTCCGTGATGATAGATCTCTCTTTTCACGATGTGATGATAGATATGGTTTCAAAATCACATTCACTTTTCGTGCCTCAGAGCTTTCTCAAAGATAAGTTCCATTAATAAGCATACTAAAAACAGTTACTAGGCCTATCCAGAAAAGAAAGAAAAGTATTCCGGTAGATACCCAGAGTTCCACCCAAGGTGATACCAGGTAAGTCTTTTGAAAAAAGTTCAGGAAATCTTTAAATCGCTGGGACAAGTTTTTTGGGCTGGTGTTGTTTCAGGTTTACTTGGATCTAATGAAAAAGTGTCAAAGTCAATAAAATAGCCAGATACAGTTCTATCAATTTTCGGTAGTCCCGCAGGTTTTGAGGAAATTGTGGCCTGCTCTTGTCGGAGCATGTTGACGTAGATATCTGTGTTTGGTCAAATTGAAATGTGTCTTTCAGTGGCGTTCTCATTTTTAAACTTCAGTTTCAAGAGAAATGAGTTCCATTGCATTGTTGTTTAGTCCTTCATCATGTGCAAGTGACCTTTCAAACGTGATGAGTCTTTCTGTTTGAACTTCTTGTATAGTTGTGAGAGGAGGGTGTCTGTTACTCCGGAGTCCACACGGCCTACTACTCAGTATCAGCCACATAGTGTGGTTTGATTAGGTCAGTTGAGACAAATCTTTTCTACTTTTTACCAGCAAGAGGTGACAGAAGTACTGTTCTTGTTCCTTCAACTGCCAGGACAGGTACACGCTTTCTGTATGATGGCCCAAATTGTTTTTTGTCTTCTATTTTTTCTCTGACCAGATCCCCGAATTTAGGGATCCAGACAGGTCTTTGCCATGACACTTTTTACTTCCCCAGTAGCGGTCCTTTTCACCTGGACATTACTCTATAGTGCCCTAGATTCATTCAGGTCCTGTAAAACAGCCAAACGTTTATGGATGTCAAAAGGTTTTTCATTCGCCTTCACAATCAAGATCAGGTACCCACATTCTCATCCCAAATAGGTCTTCATAAGAAGTGACACACCATAGAGAGCTTCTTGGCTAATATTTAACGCACTTTGAACTCCATTGAGATGTTTTACTCAATTGCCACCCGAGCCTAATACTCTAACTGTTAAAGATTGCTTTAAGTCCCGGTTTTTCCTCTCCACGGCCAAATTTCCCATGGGATGGTATGGAGAGGAATACCGCAATGCTACACCAAGACTTCCCATGGCTTCCTTGTAAGCCCTGGAGCTAAACGCGGGGCCATGGTCAGAATGTAGTGTGCCGATTGTTTATGTCCCTATAAAGACTTGCAAATCTTTTTGTGAGAAGTTGGCCTGGAATATGCTGGTCACTAGTTATAGTGGCCACCTTGCACCTTGCACCAGTCCAATTCGACTCTTGGTAGATAGGTTTAAAGACAACCTTTTAAAGAAAGCTATCCTAGTGGTAGCTGTGGAGAGCAGCCTTCAGGCTAAGTCTCTGAGGAATGTAAAGCAGCTTGTTTTACCTTATAATCTCTTGAATTACCAAATGAAAAGACACCACACAGATATATATATCAAATATATATGTATTTATTTCTAAATATACTCTACTAATCTCTTTATGAGATTAGAGCCAGGTAAACATTCAAAAGATCAACAGTTCTCAATAAATTAAGCACAAATATGGCTGTAGCCCTAGGGGCGTACCAGACCATATACTAAAATAGTGGTTTAACAAACTTGACTTGCAATATGAAAAGGCCTAGGGCCTTGGGAATCGCTGGGGCTTCACTGCTGCAGTGTTTACAGGTAAGTAATCAGCCCACAGAAGACGCGTGCAGTGTCTAAACACACACGCGGGTTTCAATGCGTTTCAATGGCAAATGTCGCGGTTTGTAATTTACAGTTCAAGAGCACTTTGGAGTGGACAACAAGCAAACAACTTACAGGGTAAGTACTTCGATAGCCAATGCACACTTGGGCACCGTAATGCCAGAGTTACCTCACCCAGGGAAGCCGGGTGCATAGGTGTCCTTTGGTGTCGGGTCGCGATGCTGTTTTCAATGGATATCGTTGAAGACTTGCTGCTTGTGTCGTCGAGAGAAGTGTCCGCTTGAATCCGACGATAGATTGGTGTTGCAGGAGACCTAGAAATTGAGGGGACAGAGTTCAAAGTCACTTGCCAGTGACTGGTGGCCAGCAGGATAGATGACCACAGCTGTCGCGTCTCTTCAGGTCGCTGATGTCGTTTTGTCTCTTCACTCACGTAGTCCAGGAGGGATCGATGAAGACCAGCAGCTGGATTCCGGAGGTCCCATGATGTCTGCAGCTGTTGACGGTGTCGGCACTCGGATTGGAGTCAACAAACCTTGGCAACTGCAAGTCTCGTGTGGATGGAATATTGTCGGTGAATCGGACCAGCAAGCTCAGATTGACTTACCCAGCAAAGGTAAGTGAGGGCAGGCCCAGAGCAACCAGGCAAGCCCTTGAGGTGGATTAGGAAGTCTTCTGGAGAGTCGCTAGCCAACGGGCAAGCAACCACAAAGATGCCTTTGCAGGGAAACTTCACTAACAGCCCACGGTCACTCGGGACAGGGTAGGCTGCTGATCTTCGGTTCCAGACCTGCTAGGGACTTGGACAACAAGTGGTCCAAAGCACAAGTTTGTAGCTTGTCGTTTAGGGCTTGCACTCGAAATCAGTGCACGGTTCCCTGGTATTGCTGTTCCTCGTCACTCATGGGGTCCAGATGCCACAGCTTCGCTGGGGACTCAAAATGGCCGTCGAGAGGTCAGGAAATCTGCTTCAGAACTGTAGTTCGGAACCGTAGTTCAGTAGTTTTGGTGCCTGACAAGCAGGGGAGTCACTCCTTGACTCTAAGGGAGATCCTTCGGTCTTCTAAAGATAGAAGAAAGTTGAAGGGCCAGGATTCTTATTTGTTGAGTGTCGTCCAGGTGTAATCTAAGTTGCATTGGCAAGCTTTGGTATCTTATAGTGAAAAGATGGGAGAGACTAGCTCTATGGCCACTCCTCTAGGAGGGCCAGGGTAGTGGGTGGTTACACCCACTTCCCTTTGTCCAGTTACGCGCCAGGACAGGGGCAAGCAGCCGCTGAACCTGTTTGAGCTGGCATATGCACAGAGGAGCCTACTGCTCCCCCAGTGCAGGACTTCAAAGCACTCTAAGAGTGTACCCACCCAGCTCCAATACACTAAATCCTGTCTGGGAGGTGGTGACACCTCCCTGTGACAGGAAACCCTTTGTTGGGCTCCCTCCACTGCGAGTTTCGGTCAGCAGCAGGAGGGCAGCCCGGTGTCTGTGCTGGTGGCATCCATTTTGTGATGCCAGGGCCTTAGAAGATTTCTACCGGTTAGTACAGAGTGTACATGTCGTCCCCTCTAGAAGGGTGGGATCCTACTCCCACACCAGTTACTGGTGTGGGGGTAGGATTCCAAGTTGTCTGTCACCAAACACGACATGTTTTGATGCAGTCATTCCAAAGTTAGCATTTACCGCGAGGTTATAATGCACTTAAGAGTATATGGTTTAACCGCATCCACAAACAGCAGCAGAGAATAGACTCTACCAGCTGCAGAGGGGTCCTGCTCAGGCAGAAGCACCCCCTCACATAGTAAACCAAGCACCCTGCCCTTGGGATTGATAGGGCCTACCATAGGGGTGACTGATAGGTTTATATGTGTGTGTATGGTGAGATATAGGAACCTATACCTCAGTGAGGAGTGCTAACACTACCTCACACAGGCTGCAGTAGCAGGCCTGTGGTGTCAGATTGTGAGTGCTTCCCAGGGGTGGCATAATACATGCTGCAGCCCCTGGTAGGCCTGTGAAGTACCAATGCCCTAGGTACCTAAGGTACCATATACTAGGGGCTCACAAGGTACCACAGTATCCAATCACTAGTGCATCTAATATGCACACCAAGTTGTTTAGAGAGATCAGTTAGACTGGGGCCCTGATTAGCAGGGACCCAGCCAGACTATAGCCAGAAACCAGTGTATACATCAGAAAAAAGTGGGGGCAACACAAGTGCAGATCCTACTCTCCTACACAACCCCCCCCCCAAACGCAGGGACATTAAACTAACCTTGACCAGTTGAGTCTTCATGTTCTAAGTGGAAATACCTCGAGAGTCCATCTGCATTGGCATGTTGGGTCCCAGGTCTATGTTCCACTGTATAGTCCATCCCCTGTAGGGACATGGACCACCTGAGCAGTTTAGGATTTTCACCTTTCATCTGTTTGAGCCATAGGAGGGGCTTATGGTCAGTCTGAACTATAAAGTTAGTGCCAAACAATTATGGCCTCCGCTTCTTCAGGGCCCAAACCACAGCAAAGGCCTCCCTCTCAATAGCTGACCAACGTTTCTCTCTAGGGGCCAGCCTTCTGCTTATAAAAGCTACTGGCTGGTCTTGACCTTCATTATTAAGTTGAGACAGTACAGCTCCCACACCCAGCTCTGAAGCATCTGTTAGGACAATGAACTTCTTTTTGTAATCTGGACTCTGTAAGATGGGGCAGTGCACATTGCCTGCTTGAGGTCATCAAATGCCTTTTGACAGCTAGCTGTCCACTGAACCTTTTTTGCATTTTCTTGGAGGTAAGATCATTTAAGGGGGTCACTATAGATCCATATCCCTTAACAAACCTCCTGTAATACCCAGTCAGGCCCAAGAAGGCTCTCACCTGTGTCTGGGTGGTTGGAGCTACCCAGTCCATTATGGTCTGGATCTTGCTCTGCAATGGTTGAACCTGGCCTCCACCTACAAGGTGGCCCAGGTACACAACCTGACTCTGCCCTATCTGGCACTTAGCGGCCTTGATAGTGAGGCCTGCTTTCTGCAGGGCCTCCAGTACATTTCTGAGGTGGACCAGGTGATCCTGCCAGGTGGAACTATAGACAGCAATGTCATCAAGATATGCTGAGCAATAGGTTTCCATACCAGTCAGAACTTTATTCACCAGCCTCTGAAATGTGGCAGGTGCATTCTTCAAGCCAAAGGGCATTACCACAAAGTGATAATGCCCACCAGGGGTCGTAAATGCTGTTTTTGCCTTGGCATCATCAGCTAACTTGATTTGCCAATAGCCTGCTGTAAGGTCAAATGTACTGAGATACTTGGCTGAGGCCAAAGTATCTATTAGTTCATCTGCCCTTGGGATTGGGTAGGCATCAGTCCTGGTGACTGCATTGAGGCCCCTGTAGTCAACACAAAACCTCATCGCTTTCTTACCGCCCTGGGTGTGAGGTTTTGGGACAAGGACTACTGGGCTAGCCCAAGGGCTATCTGAGGGCTCAATAACACCTAGCTCCAACATTTTCTGGACTTCAGTCCTGATACAGTCCCTGACATGGTCAGGTTGCCTGTAGATTTTACTCTTTACAGGCAGACTGTCTCCAGTGTCCACCTCATGGGTGCACCAGGAAGTCTGACTTGGGGTCAGGCTAAACATATGTCTAAACTGCTGTAGCACTTGTCTACATTCAGTTTGTTGATGTTCAGTGAGGCTGCTTGCCAAAGCAACACCATCAACTGACCCATCTTCAGGGTTCTGTGAGAGCAGGTCAGGGAGAGGGTCACTCTCCTCCTCCTGGTCCTCATCAGTTGCCATGAGCAAGCTCATGTCTGCCCTGTCCACATATGCTTTAAGTCTGTTGACATGGAGCACCCTAAGGGGGCTCCTGGGAGTGCCAAGATCTACCAAGTAGGTGACCTCTCCCTTTTTCTCAACAATTATATGGGGGCCACTCCATTTGTCCTGGAGAGCTGCTGGGGCCACAGGCTCCAACACCCACACTTTCTGGCCTGGCTGGTAAACAGTCAAGACAGACTTTTGGTTGGTCATGCCAAGCTTTTTGGAGTTCTTGGCTTGCCTCAAGGTTTTTACTGGCCTTTTTCATGTACTCAGCCATCCTGGAGCGGAGACCAAGTACATAGTCCACTACATCTTGTTTGGGAGGTTTGAGAGGTAACTCCCATCCCTCTTTCACCAGACATAATGGTCCTCTAACAGGGTGCCCAAACAGCAGTTCAAAAGGGCTGTAGCCAACCCCCTTCTGAGGAACCCCCTGTATGCAAACAGAAGGCAGGGAAGTAAAAGGTCCCATTTTCGCCTAAGCTTCTCTGGGAGTCCTTTAATCATTCCCTTTAGGGTGTTGTTGAATCTCTCAACTAACCCATTGCATTGTGGGTGATAGGGAGTGGTGAATTTGTAGTTTACACCACACTCCTTCCACATTGTAGTTAAATATCCTGACATAAAGTTAGACCCTCTGTCAGAGATGACCTCCTTTGGAAAACCCACTCTGGAGAAAACTCCAATGAGGGCTCTTGCTACCACAGGAGCTGTGGTAGTCCTTAAGGGGATAGCTTCTGGATACCTGGTGGCATGATCCACTACCACCAGTATACATCTGTGCCCAGATGCTGTTGGTGGGTCAAGGGGACCAACAATGTCAATCCCTACCCTTTCAAAGGGAACCCCCACCACAGGTAGTGGTATCAGGGGGGCCTTTGTGGTGCCACCTGTCTTGCCACTGGCTTGACAAGTGACACAGGAGCGACAAAACTCTTTTGTGTCTTCAGACATGTGTGGCCAATGAAAATGTGGTACAAGCCTGTCCCAGGTCTTGTTTTGGCCCAAGTGACCTGCCAATGGGATATCATGTGCTAGGGTCAAGAGGAACCCCCTAAACTTCAGAGGAATTAGCAGCCTCCTGGTGGCTCCAGGGGTAGGATCTCTAGCCTCAGAATATAGGAGCCCCTCATCCCAATAAACCTTATGGGACCCACTAGCACTCCCAGCAGCCTCAGCAGCAGCCAGCTGTCTGAGGGGTTCAAGAGTGGAGCAGCACTGTTGCTCTTTGCTCAGATCCTCCCTGGAAGGGCCCCCTGCCCCCAAGAACTCAACCTGACCAGGCTCAAGTTCCTCTGGGGCAGTTCCTTCTACAGGTTCTGCTTCTCCTCCCTCAGGAGGGGAATCTGGGATCTGAGACAGAGGGGAAGGCCCAGCCTTAACCCTACTGCTCTTCCTCTTGGGTAGCACCTGGTCCATAGTTTCAGGATCCAGAGCTGGTTCAGCTTTATGCATTTTGGCTTGTGACCTGGTCACAGCAAATACCACTGCAGGTATGCCCAACATCTCAGCATGAGTCCATAATTCTACTTCAGACCAGGCTGAAGTCTCTAGATCATTGCCCAACAAACATTCGACAGGGAGGTCTGCACTGACTACTACCTTTTTGAGGCCAGTTACCCCTCCCCAGGAGAAATTCACAACAGCCAGGCTATGGTTGGTCCTGGTGTTGCTTGCATTGGTTACCTGGTACATTTCACCCAGGATAATCTGTGTAGGGTCCACTAGATCCTCTGCCACCATGGTGACACTAGCACCTGTGTCCCTAAATGCCAAAGCCTGTTTGCCATTTATGATAGGCTGCTGTTTGTATTTGCCCAGATTACTGGGGCTCACTAGGAAGGACATATCAAGGTCTCCCTCACAAACTAGCATTGCCTGTGTTGGTACTCTGACTAGGCCAGAGTCCACATCAGAACCCTACTACACCCTTATTCTGAGTATTACCTCCACCACTTGCTGTACTAGGGGGAACAGTTGCCTTAGGGGCTGGAGTGGTGGTGGTTTGGTCTTTGGACTTTGTACAGTCAGAAGTCCAGTGCCCTTTCTGCTTACAGAACTTGCACCAGGGCTTCTTTTGGCCTTTTCCATTGTTGGATTGTGACTCCCCACCAGTTGCAGATTTTTGGGGCCCTTGTGAAGACTTTTGATCTTTAGATTTATCCCCACCCTTATCTGAGCCTTTAGGATCTTGCTTCTTAGTGTCACCACCTTGGTTCTGGTTTTTCTGCCTCACCCTGGTTCTGACCCATTTGTCTGCCTTCTTTCCCAATTCTTGGGGAGAGGTCAGATCAGAGTCCACCAGGTACTGATGCAACAACTGGTTCTGGCAGTTATTAAGGATCTGTTCTCTCATTATAAGATTATACAATCCCTTAAAATCAGTTACTCTACTACCCACCAGCCAACCTTTTAGAGCCTTGGTTGCACAATCAACAAAGTCAGTCCAATCCTGAGTCTGTGCTTTCTGGGTGTCTCTGAACTTCAACCTGTACTGTTCAGTGGTTAAGCCAAACCCATCTATCAAAGCACTCTTCAGGGCTTCATAATCATTAGCATCCTCTTCTCTAACAGTGAGGAGCTTGTCTCTCCCTTTGTCTGAAAAGGAGAGCCACAAGATTGCTGCCCACTGTTTCTGGGGGACCTGTTGAACTTTACAGGCCCTCTCCATAGCAGTTATCCATTTGTGGATATCATCCCCACTCTGGTAGGGAGGAACAACCTTGGACAGGTTCCTATGATCTGGCATGTAATCTCTGCCTCTAGGGACACTGTTGCTGCCACCAGGGGTATCTAACCCCTCCTTCTTTGAAGCTCTTTGGAGCTCGAAGGCTTCCCTATCTAAGGCCAATTGCTTGGTTCTGAGGGCAAGCCTAGCTTCCACATACTGGAGCATCTTGAACCTTCTTTCAGAGGAGGTCTCCCTGGGAAAGTTGGAGTTCCTATGTGGAATAGATTCTCTTCCAGAGTGATATGACCTGCCAGAGTCCCTTGAGAGGGACCTAGACCTGTCTCCCACCCTTTCAGCTCTCTTAGGGAGAATTCCTCTATTCTCTCCAGACCCTTCTGGGTCTGGCCCTTCACCCACAGAGTCCAGGTCATCTTGATTTTCATCATCAGACCCAGAGACTATGTGTGACCCACCCCCTGATGCAGACCCACTAGCTCCTAGAGCTTGTCTCAGGTCATCTGCTACTAGCAGATCTATCAGGTGTTGTGATGAGGGACTCCTGCCCACCCTCAGATTTCTTTCAAAGCATAAAGCCTTCAGTTCAGTGTAGGCTACATCTTTGTACTGAGATGGGGTGGACCCACTGGCTCCACCCTGGTGAGGCATACTAGTGATGTGCAGTGTTGTACTACCTACACTAGTTGAGGCCTACTGGACCTAGCTTGAGCTGTAGCAAGGGTGTGCTTGTCCCTTCACAAACAGCTCTAAGTTCAGTAGAACTTATTGATACTAGCTTGACTTTACATGTACCTTGAGTACCTTAAGTGGTTTTCAGTTAGTAATTCAAATAGAGATTTTCTGGTAAAACAATGGCAAGCTGGAATCCCACACGTTGCCCACCAATGTGAGAAGTTGGCCTGGCATATGCTGGTCACTAGTTATAGTGGCCACCTTGCACCAGTCCAATTCGACTCTTGGTAGATAGGTTTAAAGACAACCTTTTAAAGAAAGCTATCCTAGTGGTACCTGTGGAGAGCAGCCTTCAGGCTAAGTCTCTGAGGAATGTAAAGCAGCTTGTTTTACCTTATAATCTCTTGAATTACCAAATGAAAAGACACCACACAGGTATATATATCAAATATATATGTATTTATTTCTAAATATACTCTACTAATCTCTTTATGAGATTAGAGCCAGGTAAACATTAAAAAGATCAACAGTTCTCAATAAATTAAGCACAAATATGGCTGTAGCCCTAGGGGCGTACCAGACCATATACTAAAATAGTGGTTTAACAAACTCGACTTGCAATATGAAAAGGCCTAGGGCCTTGGGAATCGCTGGGGCTTCACTGCTGCAGTGTTTACAGGTAAGTAATCAGCCCACAGGAGACGCGTGCAGTGTCTAAACACACACGCGGGTTTCAATGTGTTTCAATGGCAAATGTCGCGGTTTGTAATTTACAGTTCTAGGGCACTTCAGAATGGACAACAAGCAAACAACTTACAGGGTAAGTACTTCGATAGCCAATGCACACTTGGGCACCGTAATGCCAGAGTTACCTCACCCAGGGAAGCCGGGTGCATAGGTGTCCTTTGGTGTCGGGTCGCGATGCTGTTTTCAATGGATATCGTTGAAGACTTGCTGCTTGTGTCGTCGAGAGAAGTGTCCGCTTGAATCCGACGATGGATTGGAGTTGCAGGAGACCTAGAAATTGAGGGGACAGAGTTCAAAGTCACTTGCCAGTGACTGGTGGCCAGCAGGATAGATGACCACAGCTGTCGCGTCTCTTCAGGTCGCTGATGTCGTTTTGTCTCTTCACTCACGTGGTCCAGGAGAGATCGATGAAGACCAGCAGCTGGATTCCGGAGGTCCCACAATGTCTGCAGCTGCTGGCGGTGTCGGCACTCGGATTGGAGTCAACAAACCTTGGCAACTGCAAGTCTCGTGTGGATGGCAGATTGTCGGTGGATCAGACCAGCAAGGTCAGATCAACTTACCCAGCAAGGGTAAGTGAGGGCAGGCCCAGAGCAACCAGGCAAGCCCTTGAGGTGGATTAGGAAGTCTTCTGGAGAGTCGCTAGCCAACAGGCAAGCAACCGCAAAGACGCCTTTGCAGGGAAATTCACCAACAGCCCACGGTCACTCGGGACGGAGTAGGCCACTGATCTTCGGTTCCAGACCTGCTAGGGACTTGGACAACAAGTGGTCCAAAGCACAAGTTTGTAGCTTGTAGTTTAGGACTTGCACTCGAAATCAGTGCACGGTTCCCTGGTATTGCTGTTCCTCGTCACTCGTGGGGTCCAGATGCCACAGCTTCACTGGGGACTCAAAATGGCCGTCGAGAGGTCAGGAAATCTGCTTCAGGGGATGCAGGGACTTTGGGCTCCGGCAGGAGCGGTAAAGTTTGCAACCGTAGTTCAGTAGTTTTGGTGCCTGCCAAGCAGGGGAGTCACTCCTTGACTCCAAGGGAGATCATTCGGTCTTCTAAAGATAGTAGAAAGTTGAAGCACCAGGATTCTTCTTCGTTGAGCGTCATCCAGGTGTAATCTAAGTTGCATTGGCAAGCTTTGATATCTTATAGTGAAAAGATGGGAGGGACTAGCTCTATGGCCACTCCTCTAGGAGGGCCAGGGTAGTGGGTGGTTACACCCACTTCCCTTTGTCCAGTTTCGCGCCAGGACAGGGGCAAGCAGCCCCTGAACCGGTTTGAGCTGGCATATGCACAGAGGAGCCTACTGCTCCCCCAGTGCAGGACTTCAAAGCACTCTAAGAGTGCACCCACCCAGCTCCAATACACTAAATCCTGTCTGGGAGGTGGTGACACCTCCCTGTGACAGGAAACCCTTTGTTGGGCTCCCTCCACTGCGAGTTTCGGTCAGCAGCAGGAGGGCAGCCCGGTGTCTGTGCTGGTGGCATCCATTTTGTGATGCCAGGGCCTTAGAAGATTTCTACCGGTTAGTACAGAGTGTACATGTCGTCCCCTCTAGAAGGGTGGGATCCTACTCCCACACCAGTTACTGGTGTGGGGGTAGGATTCCAAGTTGTTTGACACCAAACACGACATGTTTTGATGCAGTCATTCCAAAGTTAGCATTTACCGTGAGGTTATAATGCACTTAAGAGTATATGGTTTAACCGCATCCACAAACAGCAGCAGAGAATAGACTCTACCAGCTGCAGAGGGGTCCTGATCAGGCAGAAGCACCTCCTCACATAGTAAACCAAGCACCCTGCCCTTGGGATTGATAGGGCCTACCATAGGGGTGACTGATAGGTTTATATGTGTGTGTATGGTGAGATATAGGAACCTATACCTCAGTGAGGAGGGCTAACACTACCTCACACAGGCTGCAGTAGCAGGCCTGTGGTGTCAGATTGTGAGTGCTTCCCAGGGGTGGCATAATACATGCTGCAGCCCCTGGTAGGCCTGTGAAGTACCAATGCCCTAGGTACCTAAGGTACCATATACTAGGGGCTCACAAGGTACCACAGTATCCAATCACTAGTGCATCTAATATGCACACCAAGTTGTTTAGAGAGATCAGTTAGACTGGGGCCCTGATTAGCAGGGACCCAGCCAGACTATAGCCAGAAACCAGTGTAAACATCAGAAAAAAAGTGGGGGCAACACAAGTGCAGATCCTACTCTCCTACACTTTTATAACAGTTTGATCGCCAGCCGAGCATTTGTGGCCACACCCATAGGAACCTAGAGCAGGAATCCACTGCAACCATGATATACTTGTAAGCCCCATCAGATTGTAAGGGGCCACAGTGGTCCAAATAAACACACGCTAGCTACTGTGGAGTCTTTCATCTGCTGACAGATGTCGCATTTCAAGACGTAGTCCTTAGTCTGCTTTCTCAGTCCTAGCCACCAGTAGCGCTGTCTCAATAGAGAGACAGTTGCTGAAAATCCTGCATGTGCAGAACCTATACCCTTATGTGCTGCTAAGATTAACCCTAACCTATGATCTATATTTGGTATTACTCTATCCCCCACTCTAGGAATTAGAGCAAATAAATCGCTGTTTGCATCTAACTTGTAGGAGTACTTGAGTGGAAATCTTTTTGGTACTGCTGAGTT
Source organism: Triturus cristatus (assembly GCF_964204655.1). NCBI lineage: Eukaryota > Metazoa > Chordata > Amphibia > Caudata > Salamandridae > Triturus > Triturus cristatus. Next base: position 863,370,619 of record NC_140595.1, on the reverse strand, counting down.
ATTGCATGTAGCAATAATGTCAACCATTATCTCACAGTCTATTCTCGTTTTTGAACGAGTGATTGCAGCAAGGAAGCCGTGCGTACAGACCCCTCTGCGGCATCGTCAGCCAATGAATTCCCTTCAATGTGACTCAGCGTATGTATCACGTGAGCCCTTGGTAGTTCGTTTTTAACTCCACTACCTGTTCCCATCGTGTGTTATGCTTAATTGTGCCACCGTTTGCATCTTTAAACCCATTCTGTCCCCAGTGATGTAAATATTCATTGTATGAATGTACATAGTAAAAGGAATAATACAATCAATCGAAGGACTTGTAAAGCGCACTACTTACCCGTAAGGGTCTCAAGACGCTGAGGGGGGCTGCCGCTACTGCTCGAAGAGCCAGGTCTTGAGAAGTCTTCTGAAGGTGAGTAGGTCTTGGGTCTGCCGTAGGTGGGTCGGGAGGGTGTTCCAGGTCTTGGCGGCGAAGTAGGAGAAAGATCTGCCGCCGAAGGTCATTCATTGGATGCGGGGGACAGAGGCGAGGGCGAGGCTGACGGAGCGGAGCTGATGGGTGGGGGTGTAGAAGCTGAGTCTGCTGTTCAGGTAGGCTGGTCCGGCATTGTTGGAGTGCTTTGTGTGCGTGGGTGAGGAGCTTGAAGGTGATCCTCTTGTCGACGGGGAGCCAGTGTAGGTCGTTCAGGTGGAGGATGATGTGGCTGTGGCGGGGGACGTTGAGGGTCTGTCGGGCGGAGGCGTTTTGGATGCGTTGTAGTCAACGCAGGTGTTTGGCTGGGATTCCTGCGTAGAGTGTGTTGCCGTTGTCCAGCCTGCTGCTGACGAGGGCCTGTGTCACTGTTCTTCTTGCTTTGGTCGGGATCCACTTGTAGATCCTGCGGAGCATGCGGAGGGTGTTGTAGCAGTAGGAGGAGACGGCGCTGACCTGCTTCGACATGGAGAGGGAGGAGTCAAGGACGAATCCTAGGTTGCGTGCGTGGTCGGTGGGTGTCTGTGCTGTTCCCAGCGTGGTCGGCCACCAGGAGTCGTTCCAGGCTGAGGGGGTGGGTCCGAAGATGAGGACCTCCGTCTTGTCCGAGTTCAGCTTCAGACGGCTGCTCCTCATCCAGTCGGCGACGGCCTTCATTCCCTCGTGGAGGTTGGTTTTGGCGGTGTGCGGGTCCTTGGTGAGGGAGAGGATGAGCTGGGTGTCGTCGGCGTAGGAGATGATGTTGAGGTCGTGTTGGCGGGCCATTTGTGCGAAGGGGGCCATGTAGACATTGAACAGTGTCGGGCTGAGGGATGAGCCCTGGGGGACGCCGCAGATGATGTCGGTGGCTTCGGATCGGAAGGCTGGGAGGCCGACGCTCTGGGTTCTGCTGGAGAGGAAGGACGTGGTCCAGTCGAGGGCCTTCTCTTGGATTCCGGCTTCTTGGAGGCATATCTTTAGAGTGCGGTGGCAGACCGTGTTGAAGGCAGCTGACAGGTCCAAGAGGATGAGGGCTGATGTTTCGCCGTTGTCTAGTTGGCACCTGATGTCGTCTGTGGCGGCGATGAGGGCTGTCTCTGTGCTGTGGTTTTGTCTGAATCCGGACTGGGAGGGGTCTAAGATGTTGTTGTCTTCGAGGTGGCGGGCCAGTTGTATGTTGACTATTTTTTTGATGACCTTCACCGGGAACGGGAGTAGGGAGATGGGCCGGAAGTTCTTGAGGTCCTTGGGGTACGCCTTGGGCTTCTTGAGGAGGGCGCTGATTTTGGCGTGCTTCCAGCTTTCCGGGAACCTCGCTGTTTTGAAGGAGGTGTTGATGAACTTTCGTAGTTGGGGAGCGATGGCTGCGTCTGCTTTGTTGTATACGTGGTGTGGGCACGGCTTTGACGGAGATCCTGAGTGGATGGAGTTCATGACCTTGCGTGTCTCGTCGTTGTTGACGTTGGCCCAGGAGGTCAGGCGGAGGGTGTGGGTGGTGTTCGAAGGTGGGGGTGGGTTCTGGCGTAGTCGGGGCGGTCGTGGTGTTGAAGCTGTCGTGGATGTCAGCGATCTTGCGGTGGAAGAAAGTGGCCAGTGAGTCGCACAGTTCTTGTGAGGGCGGGATGTCATTGGTGTTGGCGCTGGGGTTGGAGAGTTCCTTCACGATGCTGAAGAGCTCTTTGCTGTCGTGTGCGTTGTTCTCCAGGCGGTCTTTGAAGGAAGATCTCTTGGCTATTCTGATGAGGTGGTGATGTCTGCGGGTGGCGTCCTTCTGGGCTGCGCGGCTGTCCGGTGTGCGTTCGTGGAGCCATTTCTTCTCCAGGTTCCAGCATGCGCGTTTGGGGGTCTGGAGCTCGTCGGTGAACCAGGTGGCTTTCTTGCTGGTGTGACTGTTGGAGGGTTTCTTGAGCGGTGCGAGGGTGTTGGCGCAGTCGTTGATCCACTGTCTGAGTTTGCGGGTGGCGGCGTCTGGGTCGGTGGGTGGGTTCTGGGCATGGTTGGTGGTCAGCTGGTCAACTGTGACTTTGCTCCAGCAGCAATGGGGCAGCAGTTGGGTGCGGTGGTGCGTGGTTGGTTTCTTGAAGGTAAAATGGATGCAGCGGTGGTCGGTCCAGTGGAGCTCGGTGGTGTGGTTGTAGGTGACGTGGGTGCTAGTGGAGAAGATGGGGTCCAGTGCGGGTCCAGAGGCATGGGTGGGTGCAGTGACGAGCTGTCTGAGGCCGAGGTTGGTGAGGTTGTCGATCAGGGTGGCGGAGTTGGCGTTGTTGTTGTTCTCGAGGTGGAAGTTCAGGTCCCCGAGGAGGATGTAGTCCGTGGAGGCCAGTGCGTGGGTGCTGGCGAAGTCGGCGATGGAGTCGCTGAACTGTGCCCGGGGTCCGGGGGGTCTGTAGTTGAGTGTTCCTCTGAGGGTGGTGTTGGGGTCGGTGTGGATCCGGAAGTGCAGGTGTTCGGCAGTGTTGAGGGTGTCGTCCGCGTGTGTGGAGACCTTGAGGGTGGACTTGTGGATAATGGCTATTCCTCCTCCGATTCCGTTGGCACGATCCCTGCGGGTAATCTTGTAGCTGTCTGGGATGGCTATGGCGAGTCGTTCCAGCAGGTCTCGGTCAGGAAGGCGATGTCTGGGGTGGAGGTGTCGAGCAGGTCCCAGAGCTCGATGGCGTGTTTGCATGCGGAGCGGGTGTTGAGGAGTATGCAGCGAAGGTGGTTGGGTCCGGTCCAGGGAGGTTTGGTGGCTCTGTCGCAGGCAAAGCTGCAGGTGTGGCAGGAGAAAGGTCCATGGGTGCGTTTCGGGGTGGCCTGGAAGCAGCGGTGATCTCGGCCGGTGTTGAGAGCGTGGAGGGTGCTGGTGTCGTAGCGGAGTCTGGTGGCGTGGCTGTTGCGGGGTCCAGGGGTTCTGGCGCTGGGCGCGGTCCAGGCACAGATGGGCGCAGACGGGCTTGCCTCCGGTGAGCCTCTGGCGCGCCAGCGGCGTGGCCGCACAGCGGCCGCCATTTAAGGCGAGGTGGAAGGGAGGAGCAGCTGGGAGGCGGGAGCGGGGCGGCGAGTGGAATACAGAAAGCAAAAAGGGGGCAGGGCCGCAGGGGAGCAGCAGCGGGAGCAGGGATAACGGCGAGGGGTACAGAAGGCAAAGGGGGATATTGGAAAAACTGGGGACATAAAAGGAACAGTCAAAGGGCAATGATACAGTTACAGTACAAATACAAATACCACAAAAACCACAAGTATTGCAGAGACAACGAACCAGCAGAGCTGCTCAGCGCAGCACAGCAGCGGCAAACTCATGAGGCAGGAGGCAGCAGGGGGGAAGGCACAGGCACAACTGGTGGAGCTGTGCGGCGTGGGGAGCGACCTGGCCTGCAGGCAGGGTCAGGGGTCGCTCTCACCACCACGCAGCGGCCACCATTTAAGGCGAGGTGGGAGGGAGGAGCAACTGGGAGGCGGGAGCGGGGTGGCGAGTGGGATACAGAAGGCAAAAAGGGGGCGGGTCGCAGGGGAGCAGCGGCGGGAGCGGGGATAACGGCAAGGGGTACAGAAGGCAAAGGGGGGATACTGGAAAAACAGGGGGCACAAAAGGAACAGTCAAAGGGCAATGATACAGTCACAGTACAAATACAAATGCCACAAAAACCACAAGTATGGCAGAGACAACGAACCAGCAGAGCTGCTCAGCACAGCAGCGGCAAACTCACGAGGCAGGAGGCAGCATGGGGGAAGGCACGGGCACAACTTGTGGAGCTGTGCGGCGTGGTGAGCAACCTGGCCTGCAGGCAGGGTCAGGGGTCACTCTCACCACCGTGCAGCGGCCTCCATTTAAGGCGAGGTGGGAGGGAGGAGCAGCTGGGAGGCGGAAGTGGAGCGGCGAGTGGGATACAGAAGGCAAAAAGGGGGCGGGCCGCAGGGGAGCAGCAGCGGGAGCGGGGATAACGGTGAGGGATACAGAAGGCAAAGGAGGATACTGGAAAAACAGGGGGCACAAAAGGAACAGTCAAAGGGCAATGATGCAGTTACAGTACAAATACAAAAACCACAAGTATGGCAGAGACAACGAACCAGCAGAGCTGCTCAGCGCAGCACAGCAGCGGCGAACTCACGAGGCAGGAGGCAGCAGGGGAGAAGGCACGGGCACAACTGGTGGAGCTGTGCAGCGTGGGGAGCGACCTGGCCTGCAGGCACACATGATTATTGTGAGGAATTCTCGATCCGTATTTACCAGTGCCAGTATTAGTGCTTTCAATTCTGCTAGCTGCGACGTTCAGTCTCCGAGAGACTGTGTTTTTGTGCAATTCGGTTGAAACTTTTCATCCTTCATAAGTCCTTATTATAACGATAGCACACGTGGCGCTGTATTTACCGTGAGGTTATAATGCACTTAAGAGTATATGGTTTAACCGCATCCACAAACAGCAGCAGAGAATAGACTCTACCAGCTGCAGAGGGGTCCTGCTCAGGCAGAAGCACCTCCTCACATAGTAAACCAAGCACCCTGCCCTTGGGATTGATAGGGCCTACCATAGGGGTGACTGATAGGTTTATATGTGTGTGTATGGTGAGATATAGGAACCTATACCTCAGTGAGGAGGGCTAACACTACCTCACACAGGCTGCAGTAGCAGGCCTGTGGTGTCAGATTGTGAGTGCTTCCCAGGGGTGGCATAATACATGCTGCAGCCCCTGGTAGGCCTGTGAAGTACCAATGCCCTAGGTACCTAAGGTACCATATACTAGGGGCTCACAAGGTACCACAGTATCCAATCACTAGTGCATCTAATATGCACACCAAGTTGTTTAGAGAGATCAGTTAGACTGGGGCCCTGATTAGCAGGGACCCAGCCAGACTATAGCCAGAAACCAGTGTATACATCAGAAAAAAAGTGGGGGCAACACAAGTGCAGATCCTACTCTCCTACACTTTTATAACAGTTTGATCGCCAGCCGAGCATTTGTGGCCACACCCATAGGAACCTAGAGCAGGAATCCACTGCAACCATGATATACTTGTAAGCCCCATCAGATTGTAAGGGGCCACAGTGGTCCAAATAAACACACGCTAGCTACTGTGGAGTCTTTCATCTGCTGACAGATGTCGCATTTCAAGACGTAGTCCTTAGTCTGCTTTCTCAGTCCTAGCCACCAGTAGCGCTGTCTCAATAGAGAAACAGTTGCTGAAAATCCTGCATGTGCAGAACCTATACCCTCATGTGCTGCTAAGATTAACCCTAACCTATGATCTATATTTGGTATTACTCTATCCCCCACTCTAGGAATTTGAGCAAATAAATCGCTGTTTGCATCTAACTTGTAGGAGTACTTGAGTGGAAATCTTTTTGGTACTGCTGAGTTATTGCATGTAGCAATAATGTCAACCATTATCTCACCGTCTATTCTCGTTTTTGAACGAGTGATTGCAGCAAGGAAGCCGTGCGTACAGACCCCTCTGCGGCATCGTCAGCCAATGAATTCCCTTCAATGTGACTCAGCGTATGTATCACGTGAGCCCTTGGTAGTTCGTTTTTAACTCCACTACCTGTTCCCATCGTGTTTTATGCTTAATTGTGCCACCGTTTGCATCTTTAAACCCATTCTGTCCCCAGTGATGTAAATATTCATTGTATGAATGTACATAGTAAAAGGAATAATACAATCAATCGAAGGACTTGTAAAGCGCACTACTTACCCGTAAGGGTCTCAAGACGCTGAGGGGGGCTGCCGCTACTGCTCGAAGAGCCAGGTCTTGAGAAGTCTTTTGAAGGTGAGTAGGTCTTGGGTCTGCCGTAGGTGGGTCGGGAGGGTGTTCCAGGTCTTGGCGGCGAAGTAGGAGAAAGATCTGCCGCCGAAGGTCATTCATTGGATGCGGGGGACAGAGGCGAGGGCGAGGCTGACGGAGCGGAGCTGATGGGTGGGGGTGTAGAAGCTGAGTCTGCTGTTCAGGTAGGCTGGTCCGGCATTGTTGGAGTGCTTTGTGTGCGTGGGTGAGGAGCTTGAAGGTGATCCTCTTGTCGACGGGGAGCCAGTGTAGGTCGTTCAGGTGGAGGATGATGTGGCTGTGGCGGGGGACGTTGAGGGTCTGTCGGGCGGAGGCGTTTTGGATGCGTTGTAGTCAACGCAGGTGTTTGGCTGGGATTCCTGCGTAGAGTGTGTTGCCGTTGTCCAGCCTGCTGCTGACGAGGGCCTGTGTCACTGTTCTTCTTGCTTTGGTCGGGATCCACTTGTAGATCCTGCGGAGCATGCGGAGGGTGTTGTAGCAGTAGGAGGAGACGGCGCTGACCTGCTTCGACATGGAGAGGGAGGAGTCAAGGACGAATCCTAGGTTGCGTGCGTGGTCGGTGGGTGTCTGTGCTGTTCCCAGCGTGGTCGGCCACCAGGAGTCGTTCCAGGCTGAGGGGGTGGGTCCGAAGATGAGGACCTCCGTCTTTTCCGAGTTCAGCTTCAGACGGCTGCTCCTCATCCAGTCGGCGACGGCCTTCATTCCCTCGTGGAGGTTGGTTTTGGCGATGTGCGGGTCCTTGGTGAGGGAGAGGATGAGCTGGGTGTCGTCGGCGTAGGAGATGATGTTGAGGTCGTGTTGGCGGGCCATTTGTGCGAAGGGGGCCATGTAGACATTGAACAGTGTCGGGCTGAGGGATGAGCCCTGGGGGACGCCGCAGATGATGTCGGTGGCTTCGGATCGGAAGGCTGGGAGGCCGACGCTCTGGGTTCTGTTGGAGAGGAAGGACGTGGTCCAGTCGAGGGCCTTCTCTTGGATTCCGGCTTCTTGGAGGGATATCTTTAGAGTGCGGTGGCAGACCGTGTTGAAGGCAGCTGACAGGTCCAAGAGGATGAGGGCTGATGTTTCGCCGTTGTCTAGTTGGCACCTGATGTCGTCTGTGGCGGCGATGAGGGCTGTCTCTGTGCTGTGGTTTCGTCTGAATCCGGACTGGGAGGGGTCTAAGATGTTGTTGTCTTCGAGGTGGCGGGCCAGTTGTATGTTGACTATTTTTTTGATGACCTTCACCGGGAACGGGAGTAGGGAGATGGGCCGGAAGTTCTTGAGGTCCTTGGGGTCCGCCTTGGGCTTCTTGAGGAGGGCGCTGATTTTGGTGTGCTTCCAGCTTTCCGGGAACCTCGCTTTTTTGAAGGAGGTGTTGATGAACTTTCGTAGTTGGGGAGCGATGGCTGCGTCTGCTTTGTTGTATACGTGGTGTGGGCACGGCTTTGACGGAGATCCTGAGTGGATGGAGTTCATGACCTTGCGTGTCTCGTCGTTGTTGACGTTGGCCCAGGAGGTCAGGCGGAGGGTGTGGGTGGTGTTCGAAGGTGGGGGTGGGTTCTGGCGTAGTCGGGGCGGTCGTGGTGTTGAAGCTGTCGTGGATGTCAGCGATCTTGCGGTGGAAGAAAGTGGCCAGTGAGTCGCACAGTTCTTGTGAGGGCGGGATGTCATTGGTGTTGGCGCTGGGGTTGGAGAGTTCCTTCACGATGCTGAAGAGCTCTTTGCTGTCGTGTGCGTTGTTCTCCAGGCGGTCTTTGAAGGAAGATCTCTTGGCTATTCTGATGAGGTGGTGATGTCTGCGGGTGGCGTCCTTCTGGGCTGCGCGGCTGTCCGGTGTGCGTTCGTGGAGCCATTTCTTCTCCAGGTTCCAGCATGCGCGTTTGGGGGTCTGGAGCTCGTCGGTGAACCAGGTGGCTTTCTTGCTGGTGTGACTGTTGGAGGGTTTCTTGAGCGGTGCGAGGGTGTTGGCGCAGTCATTGATCCACTGTCTGAGTTTGCGGGTGGCGGCGTCTGGGTCGGTGGGTGGGTTCTGGGCATGGTTGGTGGTCAGCTGGTCAACTGTGACTTTGCTCCAGCAGCAGTGGGGCAGCAGTTGGGTGCGGTGGTGCGTGGTTGGTTTCTTGAAGGTAAAATGGATGCAGCGGTGGTCGGTCCAGTGGAGCTCGGTGGTGTGGTGGTAGGTGACGTGGGTGCTAGTGGAGAAGATGGGGTCCAGTGCGGGTCCAGAGGCATGGGTGGGTGCAGTGACGAGCTGTCTGAGGCCGAGGTTGGTGAGGTTGTCGATCAGGGTGGCGGAGTTGGCGTTGTTGTTGTTCTCGAGGTGGAAGTTCAGGTCCCCGAGGAGGATGTAGTCCGTGGAGGCCAGTGCGTGGGTGCTGGCGAAGTCGGCGATGGAGTCGCTGAACTGTGCCCGGGGTCCGGGGGGTCTGTAGTTGAGTGTTCCTCTGAGGGTGGTGTTGGGGTCGGTGTGGATCCGGAAGTGCAGGTGTTCGGCAGTGTTGAGGGTGTCGTCCGCGTGTGTGGAGACCTTGAGGGTGGACTTGTGGATAATGGCTATTCCTCCTCCGATTCCGTTGGCACGATCCCTGCGGGTAATCTTGTAGCTGTCTGGGATGGCTATGGCGAGTCGTTCCAGCAGGTCTCGGTCAGGAAGGCGATGTCTGGGGTGGAGGTGTCGAGCAGGTCCCAGAGCTCGACGGCGTGTTTGCATGCGGAGCGGGTGTTGAGGAGTATGCAGCGAAGGTGGTTGGGTCCGGTCCAGGGAGGTTTGGTGGCTCTGTCGCAGGCAAAGCTGCAGGTGTGGCAGGAGAAAGGTCCATGGGTGCGTTTCGGGGTTGCCTGGAAGCAGCGGTGATCTCGGCCGGTGTTGAGAGCGTGGAGGGTGCTGGTGTCGTAGCGTAGTCTGGTGGCGTGGCTGTTGCGGGGTCCAGGGGTTCTGGCGCTGGGCGCGGTCCAGGCACAGATGGGCGCAGACGGGCTTGCCTCCGGTGAGCCTCTGGCGCGCCAGCGGCGTGGCCGCACAGCGGCCGCCATTTAAGGCGAGGTGGAAGGGAGGAGCAGCTGGGAGGCGGGAGCGTGGCGGCGAGTGGAATACAGAAAGCAAAAAGGGGGCAGGGCCGCAGGGGAGCAGCAGCGGGAGCAGGGATAACGGCGAGGGGTACAGAAGGCAAAGGGGGATATTGGAAAAACAGGGGGCATAAAAGGAACAGTCAAAGGGCAATGATACAGTTACAGTACAAATACAAATACCACAAAAACCACAAGTATTGCAGAGACAACGAACCAGCAGAGCTGCTCAGCGCAGCACAGCAGCGGCGAACTCATGAGGCAGGAGGCAGCAGGGGGGAAGGCACAGGCACAACTGGTGGAGCTGTGCGGCGTGGGGAGCGACCTGGCCTGCAGGCAGGGTCAGGGGTCACTCTCACCACCGTGCAGCGGCCTCCATTTAAGGCGAGGTGGGAGGGAGGAGCAGCTGGGAGGCGGGAGTGGAGCGGCGAGTGGGATACAGAAGGCAAAAAGGCGGCGGGCCGCAGGGGAGCAGCGGCGGGAGCGGGGATAACGGCGAGGGGTACAGAAGGCAAAGGAGGATACTGGAAAAACAGGGGGCACAAAAGGAACAGTCAAAGGGCAATGATACAGTCACAGTACAAATACAAATGCCACAAAAACCACAAGTATGGCAGAGACAACGAACCAGCAGAGCTGCTCAGCACAGCAGCGGCAAACTCACGAGGCAGGAGGCAGCATGGGGGAAGGCACGGGCACAACTGGTGGAGCTGTGCGGCGTGGTGAGCGACCTGGCCTGCAGGCAGGGTCAGGGGTCACTCTCACCACCGTGCAGCGGCCTCCATTTAAGGCGAGGTGGGAGGGAGGAGCAGCTGGGAGGCGGAAGTGGAGCGGTGAGTGGGATACAGAAGGCAAAAAGGGGGCGGGCGGCAGGGGAGCAGCAGCGGGAGCGGGGATAACGGTGAGGGATACAGAAGGCAAAGGAGGATACTGGAAAAACAGGGGGCACAAAAGGAACAGTAAAAGGGCAATGATGCAGTTACAGTACAAATACAAAAACCACAAGTATGGCAGAGACAACGAACCAGCAGAGCTGCTCAGTGCAGCACAGCAGCGGCGAACTCACGAGGCAGGAGGCAGCAGGGGGGAAGGCACGGGCACAACTGGTGGAGCTGTGCAGCGTGGGGAGCGACCTGGCCTGCAGGCACACATGATTATTGTGAGGAATTCTCGATCCGTATTTACCAGTGCCAGTATTAGTGCTTTCAATTCTGCTAGCTGCGACGTTCAGTCTTCGAGAGACTGTGTTTTTGTGCAATACGGATGAAACTTTTGAGCCTTCATAAGTCCTTATTATAACGATAGCACACGTGGCGCTGTATTGCTGTTTGCTCCCTATGGCCGGTTGAGGAGGACCGTCAGTGTAACTAATGTGTTCATACTGATCTAGAGGCATTATTTCATTTGGTAGAGGATATTCTTGTTCATATTGCAGAAATGCTTGTGTTTTTAGATTTGGGTCGTAACTGTATTCTACATCTGTTGCAGTGAGAGAATTAGCCCATTGTATCCATCTTGAATGTAAGGCTTTAGTGTTGGGAATGCTTGCCTTTGTCGCAGCCTCTAAAGCTGAAACCGGTGTAACGATTATTATATGTTTCCCTTGAGCCAGGGCTCTTTCTCTAAGTATAGCAGTCTGTACTGCTGTTAGACTTTTTTCAGTTGATGCAAAACACATCTCAGCATTTGTGAACAAATGCGATTTATATGCTATTGGTACTGTTTCACCTTCATTATATGTTAGATAGGTGTACCCAAAATGACCCGCAACTATTCGGATCACCAGGTTGCGTACATTTACGCGTGTCTGTAAGAATTTTGAAGCTATCATGTCAGCTCGTAAGGAACGAAGAGTATCTGTGTGTTCCTGTGTCCATTGTCTAACTGAAAAGTCAGGTTTTATTAAATCGTAGAAAGGTTTGACTCTTTCTGCGTAATCCAAAATGTATGTTCTGCCAATATTCAGGAATCCCAGGATTGATTGCACATTTTTAAATGATTTTGGAGGTTGGAGCAGCGTGCACTAGAAAAAGGACATTAAGGTGGGCTATTTTCGATTTTTGGAAGTTGAATATGTAACCCTAAGCGGCAAATCCCAAAATTATGCTATTCACTCTTCAAGTGTTCCTCCAGGTCATCGTCCGTTAGATAAATATCATCTACATAGGACAATGCCTCCTCGTCCAGATTCTGAGGAAACTCAGTTACCCTAGCCTAAAACAACCTCGGGGTGTTCCCATACCCCTGGGGGAGTCGACAAAATTGCCCCGGGACCCTAACACTGAGAATGCTGTCAAATATCTGCTCTCAGGCGCTATATTTTGGCAAAAAAATCCATTTGCGATATCTATTGTTGTTTTGTATTTTTTCCGCACAATGTTATTCATTAATGCGGCACTGTGTGTATTTTGAACTTCGAATGTCTTAGTGCAACTGTTTAAATGTCTATAATCTCAAACGAAACAATATGAATTGTCTGGTTTTGATCCTGGAAACAAAGGTTTATTCATTGGAGAGGTGCAAGTTTCAATCACCCCTTGATATTCAAGTTGATCTAAGATCTCACTGACTTGTTTTTTAGGTTCTTGCTTTATTGGATACTGCCTTTGTGCAGTTGGAGTATTTTTTAGTGGAATGATGTGGTGGGTTGCATCCTCATCCCATCCAACATGGTTTTTGTATAATGCTGGGGCTTGCGCTACCGCCCACTCACGTGCATATATATATTTTAGATATTTGGGAACATGGTCGGATAATGCTGGTAAAATTACTGTTTCTCTCCTAGGGTAATTCATGACGAATGCTGGTGGCCAATATTGTTCAGCTAACAAAATGTCATAGCCAAACATCAGGTTCTCCCAAAAGAGACCTCTAACTGTCCTGCATTTGTCCCCCTCCATTTGGAGTGTTATTTCATACAATTTATGTGGGACACTTACCCTAGTATCAGGTGTTTTCACTATGATATAATCATTCAAGTCCGCTGTCACCAGAAATTCCATCAGGTTCTGGTGAGCTATTGTTACTTCTGCCGCACTGTCTAGCTTCGTCACAGCCCATTCCCCGTTCAGTAGTCGAGTCCTCAGAATTCTGGGCATGTCTGATCTTTAGACCTGCAACCTTCTTCTTTTTGAACTGTGTTTTGGTTTAGCTTTATCTTATTTTTTGGAGGTATAGCCTTGAGCGTTCTGCTTGTCTCTGGACTTTGTACGCTCTTCTTGTCTGTCTGACCGTCCTGCCCTCTCTGAGTTTTCAATGAACCCTGAAAGGAATAAGAGGAACGTGTATCAGTATCCTGATACCTGTCAGGTTTCCTAATATTATCCCTATTCCCAAGGTTAGACCTCTTTTCGGAGGGATCCTGTGGACAAGATCTATCTCTGGACTGAGATCTGTTTTAAAAAAAATGTTGTTATTGTCGCACTTCTATTTAGAAGTAGGTGTCTGCTTGAATGATGTTGAGTCACAGGGGCTGGGGAGGTGTGTGTGACTCCAGGAGGGGCAGGGTGAGTCAGCGCCAGCTGAATGGGACATCTGCATTTGGGGTAGTGGGAGGAGAAGTCCCCGGTCCCTAAATAGACCTGTGACTGCCTATGTGAATGCTGGCTCCGACCCCTGTGGTGTGTCTGATGGCAGAACCCCCATCTCACAAAGAAGGGTGCAAGCACTGTACACAAAGTGCTGCACACCCATCAGGACCGATTGCAACTGGTTTCACCAGCCCTGTGCCAGGGCAGAACGAAGAGAATCTTGAAATACATATAGGGGCTGTGACCCTAGGAGAGTTGTTGTTCCTATGCTTGGGGGGCTTGCTGTTGCTGGGCCTCGGGAGGAACCGCTACAAGGGACTGCCTCCCTGCTGGAGGGCCCTGTGCGCTAGCCTGCCTGGAACCAGCTTTGCCCCCTTTCCCTCTAAGGACTTTCTTTTTGGACTATAGTGCCTTGAGAGCGCTCTGCTTTTCTTCCTGCCTAAAGGAGAACGTGGGCTTCGCAGCACGGAGCAGCCGTCCTCTGAGAGAGAATCCCAATGTGGGGATTCCCCAGCATTTGTGGCTCTCATCAGCGAGAGTCCACTCTGCATTTGGCAAGCCGAGCGGGTGCCCACCCTGCTTTGTGAGTGATTTTAAGGGTGGGTGCACACCGTGCATTGTGGTGCCTTTCGCAGTTGCCCACCCCGCATGGTGTTGTATTCTTAAGGCAGGTGCCCACCCCGCACCGCAGCACCAAGAAAGGAAATCACCGTCGTGGCCCGGTTCCGCCCGACCCGGAAGCCAGGCAGTCTTGCCTAACTGTGAGCGGGGCCTTGGAGGCAGCAAAAAGCGTGGTGCCGGAAAGAGGAGGGAGCCCACCTCGCCTCCGAGAGACACCGCCGAGTTGTCCCCGCGTCCAGCCTGAGACTGGAGAAGTCCCGGTCCGAGGAAGGGGGACCGGTGGAAAAGGAGCAAGAGAGCTGCGCAGGCTCCATTTCCGCCCCTTCAGGCCCGTGAGTGGAGGGCCAAAGGAGGTACAGCCAGTTGTGGTGCGGGGCCCTCAGGACCGAGGAGAGCCCCACGGGGTCCTGGTGACCGGCGAGACCAGGAGAGCCCCACAGAGGCCAGAAGCGGCACCAGCAGAGACACAAGCCTTCCCTGCAGAGCCTGGTGAGTGGGGGCCGAGTTGAGAGTCCGTGGGGGGGTGTCAGGGCACATTGTTGGTGCCCTCCCCCCATGGTCGCTCACATTGTGGCGCAAGTAGTGTCTGTTCTGCCAGAACCCCCTTTGTAGAGCCCCCTAGCGGCATAGTGGTGCCCGAGACGAGTGGCAATACCAGCTGCCCTGTGAGAGTGCAGGCAGCTGCAACGCTTGGGGAACATTTCTTTTGAGGAATCCCAGAGGGGAGCCCCCAAGCGGCACGGTGGTGCCAGGGCTAATCTCGCATTCACCACTGCGCTGCCCCAGAGCAGGCAGCTACAACGTTGCGCCTAGTTGTGTAGAGAGTACCAGTGGGGACCCACCCAGAGGGCACAATGAGTGCCAGTGCCCACGTTTTGCTAACTGGTGCGCAGCAATTAGTGGCAGCTGCAACATTTAGGCCAGCGCAATTGCACACTGTTGGATTCTGCTGCATTGGCAGCTCAGTCCTGACATTTTGGGACATAGGGCATTTGGGCCTCAGAGCAAAGGCCAGTTGGCTAAGGGGTCTGTGTTAGATTGATAGGGCGTCAGGCCCTACTGTGATTTATGTGGTGCCTATTGTAAATGTGGTTTACGCACCCTGATTTAGGCCGAATGTTAAGTTTTATGATGTTTATGCATATGTTCTATGACTAATCCGTAATGGGCTCTGGCGTAATGTGAGTTATGTGTAATGTGACTTAGGCCTAACAAGATGCAGGCATAATGTGTTTATGTTGCAGGTGATGATGCGAAGTATCCTATTGTCCCAGTAGTTAATGGTTGTGTTTCATCTTTACTTACCTGCTCTGATGGTTCTGACAGTGGCCCGATTGGCCCTGTCCTGTATATAATACCCTGTGGATATTGCCTAGTGCCAGCGGGCACCGTGTATATTATGTGATTATGTTTCTAATGTATTTATGATAAAAACCAAGGCTATTTTTTAGATAACCTTGTGTGGAGTTTCTTTTGTGGTGTACCTTGTGTGTTGCTGCTGTGTGTGTGTTGCGCAAATGCTTTACATGTGGCCTCTAGGATAAGCCTGCCTGCTCGTGCCAAGCTACCAAGGGGGTGAGCAGGGGTTATCTTCAGCGTGTAACTCCCTTGCCCTGACTAGAGTGGTGGTTTCTGCCTGGCTTTGGCGCAAGGGTTGGCCAACCAGAAATCCCATTTCTAACACAGTGCCACTAGGTGTCAGAACGGATATATTCTGATGCGACACCCTCAGGAACAGATGATCTTATCCCCAGCTCCCTCCAACCAAGACCAGCGACAGCGAAGAAACTATTGTCTCTGAGCTTAGCCAGGGGGAAAGGGGAAGTGGAAGACAAAACAAGAGAGACACGCCTCTGGTCACTGGCTCCTACTTCTGGAATTCAAGAGGACAACCTGTAATAGAAACACAACAGTTATCCACTTCTAGAACTGTGAGTGCCTCAAACTATCTCTCTGCTCTTACTCTTCTAGTATAACGCTCACCTGTGCCTTATATGAAGCTAGCTACTCTCTGTGCTGCTTTGTCTGTTAATGAAGTACAATATCTGATTCATTGGAAGAATCCAGCCAGCAAATGTGCTTTTATATGAATACATGTAGCACAACCAGCAACGAATAGTTCTTTGAGATTTTATATTTGCGTTTGTTGTTAACTAATGAGTCTCTTAGGTTCCATGTCTCTGAGTAATATTCAAATGAAGAACTCAGTCTCGGGGGAAAAACAACTTCCTTTAATGAGTACGGCTGTCACTCTCTAAATTACTCCAGTCTTTGAATTCTTGAACGCCACTAATAAGTCTGGTATCACTCGTGATTGCAAGTTCTTTTAAACTCACAGCGAGTGAATAATTAGAAAAGAATTAACACGCTTACTTGGGTTTTTTGAGTTCTTCTCTTGACAGAAGAAAACTCCTTGAACGCCTTCCGGCTCACCAAGGCGAAGGCAACTGGAGCTGCTACTCTCGAGCTTCCCACTCAGTACTTAAAACTGCTTGAAAGAAAAAAGGTCATGACTTAACCATGCTTCAAAACTCAGAAAATGGTGTTCGATATCAATACTTCCCTCAAGGACTATATTGCATCGACCGACTCTAGACTTTCTGTGAGGTAAAAGCTTTAGTCAGCAAACATTGACAGCGAGCGCGAAACAAGCTCCTGTCAGACGAATCTTCACAGTTGAAGTGCACCGCGCGCTAGTCGCGCATGCGCATTATTGTCTGTCTTGGCACCGGAGAGCAACAACTAGACCGCGCACCATTACAGGAAGTGGGAGCGGTCTGGCCTCTCTCCAACATGGCGGAACGCTGCAGTTCAAGCAACAAGAAACGAAGGGATGTTTTCCAGCACGGATCTCGTTTCCTCCAAAATCGGCATCCAACATTAGGCAAAAGGTTGGAGAATAGGGCATTTCTTCCACGGTCTCCCACTGAGTCTGGATTGGGGTTCATGACAGTACTCCCCACCAAAAAACGTCCTTCCAACCTTGGTTTTGTGGGATTAGCTTTGTGAAATTCTCGAATCAGTTTTGGAGCATGAATGTTAGTATAAGGCTCCCAAGATCTCTCTTCGGGACCAAAATTCTTCCAATCAATCAGATAGAATAATTTGCCTTTTCTATAAGTGGAGTCCAAAACCTTGTGTACTTCAAACTCCTTCTCGGAATCTACCAGAATAGGTTTAGGTTTTGGACGACTTCTCAAGTTAGGCGGACTCTTTTTTAGCAAAGAAACATGGAATGTGGGATGCACCTTAAGATAAGGAGGTAAGTGAATCTTAACTGACACTGGATTTACCATCTTTTCTACCTTAAATGGGCCAATAAATCGGGGTTGAAATTTTCGATTTGCTTTTAGTTTTAGATTTTTTGTGGAAAGCCACACCTTATCACCTGGGTTGAAAACTGGTTCTAACCTTCTTTTTTTATCTGCATGTCTCTTATAAGCAGCCTTTGCTTTAGTTAGATTTTCTAGTACTCCTGCAAAAGAATTTTGCATTTCTGATACAAATTCTTCAACCACGGGGACAGGGCTTTCTTCTTTTCCTAAGATCAAACTGGGATGCCTTCCATAGTTTACATAAAAGGGTGAGTTCCCAGTAGATGAATGTGTTGTGTTATTATAGGCAAACTCAGCAGCCCAAACTAACTCTGACCACTCCATCTTTTGATCCGAAAGATATAATCGGAGGTATTGCTCACGCTCTTGGTTGACCCTTTCTGTCTGACCTTCAGTTTCTGGGTGATAGCTAGTGGAGAAGCGAATGTCAATTCCTAATTTTTGTGTGAAAGCCCTCCAAAAATGTGAAACAAATTGTGTGCCTCGATCAGAAATTAAAACTTTTGGAATTCTATGTGATCTTACTATGTGTTAGGAAAACAGCTGAGCTAGTTGTGGAGCATTTGGAACCTTTTTTAATGGTACAAAATGTGCCATTTTAGAAAAGACATCTACAAAGACCAAAATGGTAGTATACCCTTGACTTGGAGGCAGATCTACTACCAAGTCCATGGATACTGTGTGCCAAGGATGTGGTGGGGTAGGCATTGGCATCAATTTCCCCTGTGGAGGTCTTCTATCAGTTTTCCCTCTTAAACACCTCTCACAAGTGGTCACGAATTGTCGTATCTGCGGTCTCATATCTGGCCACCAGAAATTTCTCTCAACCAACTCCAATGTTTTATAGATTCCTTTGTGTCCTGCAAGTACATTGTCATGGCAAGACTCCAACGCCTTTTCTTGAAGCTCCTTTGTGGGAAGAAATAAGTGATTGTTTTGATAAGGAAGTACGTTCTTAATCCCTCTGTCTTCAGCTTCCTGAGACCATTCTCTCATTTCTTGGATTGTCATTGCTTCTTGGATTTTGTCTGCAAATTGCGAAGTATTGGTGACTAAAATAATCTTGTCTGCTGGAATAATGTTCTGCAATTCTCGAGTAGATTCCAAAGAATTAGAGTCTATTCGTGAAAGAGCGTCTGCTTTTGCATTACTCTTTCCTGGCCTGAAGGTGATTATGAAATCAAAATCAGCAAAGAACAAGGACCATCTTAACTGTCTGGCTGTTAAGGTACGAGCAGATTTGAGAAATTGCAAATTCCGATGGTCAGTAAACACAGTAACCTTGTGTTTTGCACCCAACAGATAATGTCGCCATTCCATAAACGCACTTTTAACTTCCAGTAATTCCTTGTCTGCAATGGAATAATTGCGTTCGGGAGGATTCAATTTTCTTGAGTAGTAAGCCACTGGATGCAATTGGCCAGTTGTTGAATGCCGTTGAGATAAAATTCCCCCAATAGCTAAATTCGAAGCGTCAGCTTCAACATAAAAGGGATCTTCAATTCGGTGATGTAACAAAATAGGAGCTTGTGTAAATGATTTTTTTAAAAATTGGAAGGCTTCTTCAGCTTCTGCTCCCCACACAAACTTAGCTCCCTTTTTCAACAGTCGAGTTATTGGGACCACCTTCTGGGAGAATTCCGGAATAAAACTTCGGTAGAAATTTGAGAATCCCAAGAAACTTTGAATTTCCTTCACTGATCTTGGAGAGGGCCACTCTTGCACTGCCTTAACCTTGGTAGAGTCCATACTCACGCCTTCAGGTGATAATACGAACCCTAAGAATTCCACACAATTTACATGAAAAGCACATTTTTCCAACTTCACATAAAGATGATTTTCCAGTAACTTAGTTAAAATGGCTCTCACGTGTGTTGTGTGTTCCTCCACACTGTTTGAGAAAATCAAAATGTCATCGATGTAAACTACAGCGACTCTTTCAAAAAATTCTCCCAAAACATCATTCACAAAATGCTGAAAGGCAGTGGGGGCGTTGCACAATCCGTATGGCATCACCTGATACTCACTAATCCATACCGTGTGCGAAACGCAGTTTTCCATTCATCCCCAGAAGCTATTCTGATTAAATGATATGCACCCCGCAGATCCAATTTTGTATAAATCTTCGCATCTTTCACTTGATCCAATAGCACAGAAATCAAGGGGAGGGGGTATCGATTTTTGACAGTAACCTGATTTAAGGCCCTGTAGTCTATGCATGCGCGGAGATCTCCATCTTTCTTCGGAATAAAAAATAGAGGGGAGGAAACTGGGGACTGTGATGGGCGTATGAATCCACTGGCTAGATGTTGATCCAAATAATCCTTCAAAAATCAATTCTTAGTTTCTGTGAGAGCATAAATTCGACTACATGGCAAGACAGCTCCAGGCTCGATCTCAATCTTGCAATCATAAGGGCGATGTGGTGGTAACTTTTCGGCTTCCTTTTTGTCAAAAACTGCGTATAGATCCTGATATTCCACAGGGATTTCTTTAATTTCTACTGTACAAATCTGGGCTGGGCAGTGATGAACCAAATTTCGAACTGGAGTATCAACCATAACTGTATTTTTTTCACCAAAACAATTCTCCTTGCAAAAAGAGGAATCCATCACTAGTGTTCTCTTACTCCAATCTATGCGTGGGTTGTGTTCTGTCAACCATGGGAGGCCCAAAATTAACTGAAATTGGGGTGCATCAATTAAATTGAAGGTGATCAGTTCTGAATGACCCTCCAACCCAGTTAACTGAACCAATTCTGTTTCATGCGTAATCGGACCGGATGATAAGTTGGTGCCATCGACTGCTCGCACGACCTCCATAAACTGCTTCTCCACAAATTGTATTCCATTCTGCCGAGCATATTTAATATCGCAGAAATTCCCTGTGACCCCCGAATCGATCATGACTGAGACCTTTATTTCTTGGTCTCGAAAGTTTACTGTAAAAATGGCAATTAAGTGAGGAGCTGCAGACTGTAAAGTGTTCATAATTTGTTGTTGACCTGGAGCTGACTTAATTGATGCTTCCACCCGTGCAACTCCTCCTACGGGCGAAGCCGATCTTTTACCTGTTGTGAAGTCTTGGGCTTTTTTGGACATTCCTTAACAAAATGTCCAGACAATCCACAATATAGACATAGCTGAGAACTTCTTCGCCTCTCCTTCTCTTCCTTAGTTAAGGGTCCTCTGACCGATCCTTTCTGCATAGGTTCTTCTGTAGATGCTCCTTCAGAACTCTTGGAACCTTCTGCCCTTACTCGATCGTATCGTAGAGGCGGAGGGCGAAATTCCTTTCTTCTCTCATGTCGGTGCTCACTTAGTCGATGATCTAGTTGCAAAACTAAGTCAATGAGTTCCGAAACCTCCGTAGGTCTTTGAGGAATTTGAGCCAAGGCATCCTTAAGATCATCTCGTAGACCTCTATAAAAAACGCCCGCTCTTTTTTCCTCAGGCCAGTTTGTCTCCACCACTAATTTATTGAAATTTGCTAGATAACCCACTAAATCTCGACTTCCTTGATTGAGATCCAGCAATTCATTATCTGTTGCTTGTGAAGCTGAACGTCGATCAAAAATTCGCGCAAACTCAACCTTGAAATTCTCATAATTAAACAAGATTGGATCATTTCTGGTGACCAATGACATTGACCATGCCGATGCATCACCGGTCAGATATGACAAAATAAAAGCCACTTTTGCTTGATCTTCTGCAAAGATCACAGGGCGACACAGAAAATGCAATGAACACTGCATTAAAAAAATCTGGGCCTTAAGGGGGTCCCCCCATACCTCTCAGGGGAGGCTAACGGAATGATGGGTGAAATGGCATGAATGACCTGAGTGGAAATTTCAGAAGGGGAAGGGTTAAGAGTGTTAGATGAAACTCCTCTAAAAACTGACCCTGCAGCGGCCAACTCGTCAAGTCTTTGTCGTGTTTGAATGGACTCCTGACTAGATCTTTTAACCTCTTCCCTCAATGCCCTATTTTCTTCTAAGGTATTATTCAATTGTTCCTGCATGCTATTCAATACATTAGTTAGAGCTTTTAAATCCAATCCTTCCGTCATACTGTCCAGGAGGAGGCCTCTAACCTCAATTAAGAGGTGTTACGGCACTTCAATCTGTCAGAACGGATATATTCTGATGCGACCCCCACAGGAACAGATGATCTTATCCCCAGCTCCCTCCAACCAAGACCAGCGACAGCAAAGAAACTACTGTCTCTGAGCTTAGCCCGGGGGGAAAGGGGAAGTGGAAGACAAAACAACAGGTCACTGGCTCCTACTTCTGGAATTCAAGTGGACAACCTGTAATATAAACACAACAGTTATCCACTTCTAGAACTGTGAGTGCCTCAAACTATCTCTCTGCTCTTGCTCTTCTAGTATAACGCTCACCTGTGCCTTATTTGAAGCTAGCTACTCTCTGTGCTGCTTTGTCTGTTAATGAAGTACAATATCTCATTCATTGGAAGAATCCAGCCAGCAAATGTGCTTCTGTAGCAGTGTTTTTATATGAATACATGTAGCACAACCAGCAACGAATAGTTCTTTGAGATTTTATATTTGCGTTTGTTGTTAACTAATGAGTCTCTTAGGTTCCATGTCTCTGAGTAATATTCAAAGGAAGAACTCAGTCTTGAGGGAAAAACAACTTCCTTTAATGAGTACGGCTGTCACTCTCTAAATTACTCCAGTCTTTGAATTCTTGAACGCCACTAATAAGTCTGGTATCACTCGTGATTGCAAGTTCTTTTAAATTCACAGCGAGTGAATAATTAGAAAAGAATGAACACGCTTACTTGGGTTTTTTGAGTTCTTCTCTTGACAGAAGAAAACTCCTTGAACGCCTTCCGGCTCACCAAGGCGAAGGCAACTGGAGCTGCTACTCTCGGGCTTCCCACTCAGTACTTAAAACTGCTTGAAAGAAAAAAGGTCATGACTTAACCATGCTTCAAAACTCAGAAAATGGTGCTCAATATCAATACTTCCCTCAAGTACTATATTGCATCGACCGACTCTAGACTTTCTGTAAGGTAAAAGCTTTAGTCAGCAAACATTGACAGCGAGCACGAAACAAGCTCCTGTCAGACGAATCTTCACAGTTGAAGTGCACCACGCGCTAGTCGCGCATGCGCATTATTGTCTGTCTTGGCACCGGAGAGCAACAACTAGACAGCGCACCATTACAGGAAGTGGGAGCGGTCTGGCCTCTCTCCAACATGGCGGAACGCTGTAGTTCAAGCAACAAGAAACGAAGGGATGTTTTGCAGCACGGATCTCGTTTCCTCCAAAATCGGCATCCAACATTAGGCAAAAGGGTGGAGAATAGGGCATTTCTTCTACCATCTCCCACTGAGTCTGGATTGGGGTTCATGACACTAGAATCTCCTCTTATCAAGGAGCGAATAGTTCTTGGCAACCATCGAACATGACAACCCTGATCACTCAGGACCGTGGAAACAATATACTACCTTTCGCTCAGTCACTCATGCTTAGTTTGCCTCAGAGAGATACACCGAAAAACAGGCTGGGCGTTTTCAATAAGCATTTATTGAACAGTTGCTATTGTGGTGTAAAATAGATGTGCTGCAACAACCGTTAGACAGTATAAGATATAAATGATTACAAGTACTATAAAGGTAAAAGGATGGTATAGTTCTACCATCTTACTATAATCATGAATACAGTCAAGTATATAAAACACATGATAATAGATGTGTACTCCTACAATGCCTTCCCTAACTAGATGTACCTAGGTGTACCTAGCATGGGTGTGGGTGTTAAGCCAAGAATCACTCTAGGATTTAGTCAACCCCGTTACCTGAAGTGAGAGACTATGGGACTCCTTCCTGGTCTCAAGTTGGACACCCCACGAGGGACCACTGTGAGCTGGAGCATCTGCGTGCAGAAACCTCAGCGTCTTTGGTCAGTATGTCGGCCGGCAAGTCTCGGTCTCCTCTGTCTATCTTAGCAAGATGTGATATATATATATACCCATAGGTCTCCCCAGGGGGCCCTACCTTGCTGTATTAATGTGTCGGCTTAAGGATGACATTGAGCATGAACTTTATACATAGATTTTATGCAGGAGATGGCAGTCCTGCTGTGCTTCCAAGAATCCTCATGCAGGTGAGGTAAATAGTAATTCACAAGCACAAAAGATTTATGAGGAGAGTGAATATACAGGAAAGCTGTTGGCCTGGCAATCTAAAGAAAAGCAGGTGCGAAATAGAATAGATCGTCTTATCGATCCCATTACTAAAATACAAGCCAAGACCACTACTTCCATCGGCGAGCTGTTTCTAAAACACTATGAAGGGATATATCAAGCAATTGAGGGGGCTATTCCTGACTCTATCATGGAATTTCTACAGCCACTCGAAATACCTAAAATAGAGGCCGAGGGCAGAAATTACCTTATACAGGATTTTACTTTATTAGAATTAGATGAAGTGATAGAATCGTTCCCCAATTGCAAGGCCAATGGTGAGGATGGCCTTCCAATTGAATTTTTTAAGAAATTTGGGGGATCATTACGTCAGGAACTTTTGCAATTATTTAATAACTTACTCCAAGGAAGTCCCCCACCGGACTCCTTCCATATAGCGGTGGTGGTTAGTATCTTAAAAAAAGGAAAAGACAAGGAAAATATAAATTCATATAGACCGATTAGCCTTCTGAATACAGACTATAAAATGTTTACAAAACTTTTAGCAAACCGATTAAATAAAATAGTAGGATCCCTGGTAGCATATGATCAGTGTGGTTTTATCGCAGGCAGGCATCTCCATTCCAATACTACATTTTTACTGGAGGCACTGGATTATTTTAAAACTAATAAGGTGAAGGTTTTTAGACGCGGAGAAAGCCTTCGATCTAGTATCTTGGGACTGCCTGTTTGCTATTCTACGCAATTTTAACTTTCCAAATGTTTTTATCTTACTTTTACGACAATTGTATATGAATTCTAGGGCACATGTTATCGTTAATAATACTAATATTGGCTCATGTGAGGTCACTAGAGGCACGCGACAAGGATGCCCCTTGTCGCCAATTCTTTTTGCACTATTTATTGAACCTCTAGCGATCGCCATCAGGAATATTAAAGCTGACACCGCTCCAATATTAGGAATGACAAACATAAAATTGTATGCGGACGATATAGCCCTCTTCATAGACTCTAAACCCTCAAGTCAACTGAAGATTTTAAAAATCTTCTCTGACTTTCAAAAGCTTGGGGGTTATAAAATCAATGTAAGTAAAACGGAAATTATTCTCTTGAACTGCACTATAGACACTTTAGCTCCAGAATTTAGGCGGATATACAATACGGATCCAAAGAGATATCTTGGAGTTCTTTTTTCGAATAGCCCAGAGGATCTCTTCTCTCTTAATTTTTTACCTTGATTAAAAAAGGTGGGCTCACTTTTAGATCGTTGGAATTTATTACCCTTGTCCCTTATGGGGCGGGCATCGTTAATTCGAATGTCGGTGCTACCCCTTTTCAATTTCCTTTTTAGTGCAATTCCCTGTGCAATTCAGGCCTCATACTTTAAAAAAATAGAAGCTCTGATCTCCTCTTTTTTATGGGCAAAAAAATCTCCTAGACTAGCACTGAGCACTTTATATTTATCATCTACTCCCTCCCAAATATTAAGGAATATTATTTTGCGTCTTTTGCACATTATAGCTGTAGATTTCTCTTTTTAGATTCGCATGAGACAGATAACTTTTTTATGAAAAGGATGCTGTTAGAATTGAAAATTCATGACCCGGTCAGAATCACGAAAGATCCAAAAAAAGTTCGATATAAATCCCTTCAGTGGATCTTTAAGGTGAAAACTCAGTTTTTTAAATTCTATGATTGACCTATTTTAAGTAATAAGACAAATTTAATAAATTTTAGCTTGGGAGATGCTTGCTGTTTGGACAAAAAAATATTATCACTTTGGAAGGAGAACGGCTTTGAGAAAATTGAAGATTTCATTCTGGGAAATAGATGGAAATCCTGGGATGAAATTCAGAACCAGTTAACCCACTCGCACTCAATACTGATCTGGTCCTTTATTAGGATAAATCCAAAACTCACAGAACTTGATATTGGAAATTTATCTAATAAAGAAAATTTTTCCTCTATCTTTAATAATAACATACAAAAAAAAATGAGTTTTTGGATTAAAACATTAAAAGAAAGTAAGGACCAGGATCTCTACAGTAAGATCATTGCAAGATGGGCTAAGAGGGAAGATATTATAATTAATCAACAGGTATGGGACAAAATAAATAAATTTAATAAAACCATTTTCCGAGGAGCGAATTTTAAACGAATGCAATTTTATAATAAATGGTTATTATACAGAACCCCATCCTTTTTAAATAATATCTTCCCTCTCGTAGCCGATAAATGCTTTTGTTGCGTTGAAAAAGGCACTTGGAAACATATCATCTGGGAGTGTCCAAAAATCCAAGTTTTATGGAAGGAAATAGAAAATTATCTCTCAATTATTCTCAAAACTAACATTGTGTTTGATGATCTAACTCCCCTCCTAGGTTGTTCTTTTGTCCACACTCAACATGATGAGTCTCTTTTTATAGCTTCTTTAATAGCTAAATCCCTGATTCTACAGTCCTGGAAAACAGATATCGTTCCATCCTTTCAGGCATGGAAGATAAAACTACTTCGAATCCAGGATAGGGAAAGAAAATATGCTCTCAGATCAGGGGCCCTCAAAAAATATGATAAATATTAGAGGGTGTTTGATCTTTAAATCTCCCTCGCTATTACTTAACTAGTTTTCTATTACTATTTTTACTGTCTGGTTCTCCCACACTGCACTTTACAACCTAGCTCTGATCTAGTAAACGTGAAGATGTTCATTGTAATTAAATACTACGTACTGGTTTTACTCTAACAAAATCCTTTGAATATTAACGATAGCTGTTTGACTATTTGCGTCTATACAATCCTGCACTTTATAATTTAAATGTTAAAATGACAATCTGCATGAAAGTCTTTAGTATTCTCTTTTTTGCACTGTATCAATTAGATTTGATTGTTTTCTACTCTGTATTGTTTTATTTGAACTCTCAATAAAAAAAGAATAAAAAAAAAAAGAATCCTCATGCATAATGTATGAGAATTCGAACTAGGGAAAACCCGCGTTCTGAATGCAGTGTAATATCTAGGTAAAAGGTCAGTCCCTGTAAACCGTGACAAGTGTAATGTAGAGAGAGAATATAGGTGAAGGGTAATGAGTTTACAAAGGTCTATATTATGGTACCTATATGGAATATAACACCTGTCCTCCAAGTGTGTTTGGTGAGGGGGCACACTTGTCCTGTAATGCCTGTCCGGATGTGTCCATTTAGAAACATTCATTTCTCCCCCCACTCTGACATCAATGGCAATAGTGAACCAAAGTGGCAAGTTAGTTGTTATGTGCACTCTTTGTGTGACTTGGGTTCCTATTATACAAGTAAAACATTATAGTTTATTAAATCAGACACAGGAGATGGTTTTGTACAGTGCGCATCCTGAAGTCCTGTATATCGAGGTCTGCGCATATGTTATAATAAAGAAAAAGGAGGGAAAGTGAAATTAAACTATTATTTAGGTTCACACAATTTGGTAAATTGGGGAAGCCGGGGATTAATCCCAGGTTTTCTGGATTCACATTGTGCAATTCAGCAACTAGATGTATATGCTTTGCTTCCCCTTTACCCACCATAACGCCAATCCCCCTCCCCGACACACACACATCCCCAACCCCGGCCTAACTGCACCACGCTGGTATCAATGCGGCCCTCGGTCACATCACATACCACACCTTTTGACCTCTGGGAAAATGTTTGCGAGTATCCATAACTTAAGATGTCTGTAACCAGAGAGAAATGGCAGGCTCAGTGGGAATAGTGGTTTGTTTATTTATAGTGCTACAAGGTCCCAGGTTGTGACAGAAAGCACTGTGAATATGCAAGTGTTACTCATAGTATAAGATTGGCTGCCACAAAATATGCAGAGTTTTTTGCACTGATTGTTTTTAAGATAAACCATGCGTTTTTAGTAATACGCTATCAGACTGTAAATCAGGCAACCTCATTTAATAAGTATCCATTAAAAAGGGGCACTCCAGAACTCAACTGGTAATATAACTTTACATCAAGAATACGTGTTTATCACCACTATAAAGGTTCAAGTGACTCCCTCAGACCATCACCACATTTTACAATAGAATCAGCTTACCAAGGGGCAGTACGTTAATGGCCTTCCATTTCAAGTGCGTTGCAGCAATTTCAAAATCTTTGCAAGAGCTTCTTGTTGCTGAAGCGGGGGTCATTTCTGATACTTCTCTCTTTCCATTGATTGATTGCTGGGTGTTACTTGCGAAAGGGTGCCGAAACCATGAAAATGTCACACATAAGCAATCTGAAAACTTGCTGCCAGCTATGATAACAGTGACTTTTACCGGCTCATCGTCGTCAAACTGTGGCAGTAAAGTGAGTAAACAATGGATATATCTTGCAGTAAAGTGAGTAAACACTGTATATATCTTGCAGTAAAGTGAGTAAACACGGGGTGTAGCTTGCATTAATCTGAGTAAACATTGGGTGTATCTTGCAGTAAAGTGAGTAAACACTGTATATATCTTGCTGTAAAGTGAGTAAACACGGGGTGTATCTTGCAGTAAAGTGAGCAAACACGGGGTGTATCTTGCAGTAAATTGAGCAAACACGGGGTGTATCTTGCAGTAAAGTGAGTAAACACAGGATGTATCTTGCAGTAAAGTGAATAAAAATGAAGCGTATCTTGCAGTAAAGTGAATAAACACGGGGGTATCTTGCTGTAAAGTGAGTGAGCACTGGGTATATCTTTCAGTAAAGTGTGTAAACACCGGGTGTATCTTGCAGTAAAGTGAGTAAACACGGAGTGTATCTGGCAGTAAAGTGAGCAAACACTGGGTATATATTGCAGTAAAGTGAGTAAACACTGGATGTATCTCTTAAAGTGAGTAAACACAGGGTATATCTTGCAGTAAAGTGAGTAAACACTTCATATATCTTGTAAAGTGAGTAAACACTAAATATACAATACCAATAAGTCACAGAGGTCACAGAACACTACCACCAACTGACCCACAACCAGACTACCCTGAATGCAGCCGGAGTGTCGAGGAGGCCAACAGCAGATGCCAAGAGTCGCTGGCATGACATGACAACCCAAACAAGGTACAAATCTGCTGAAAACAGGAAAGCAGCTACGGCGACAGGAGGTGGCAGGCCAGCGCCACAAGAGGAGCTGGAGGAAACACAGACCACAGTCATCAGTGTGGAGACGGTGCAAGGAGTAGAGAGTATGGACACAGCCCAAGAGGACCTCACATAACATCCACAGGGAGTGGAACGACCGGGGACTGGGGGGAAAGGGGGAGACGGGCACAATGGCACACATGCACATCCCCAACACATTGCAGAGGGGCACACAGAACCTCCAGCAGAGCACACAAGACAACACATCTGCAATGCCGGAGAGGACCACTTCACCGCCAACACCGACGCCCCACAACAACCCATGGACATCCCACGCAACCCACCACCAGGACAACACAGCCCCTGCAACAGACCACACAGCACGAGGCACCCGTAATCACGGCTGGCCCACAACACATCACGTACCCATACATGGCACACTAATGCCAGGTGTCAGAACGCAAGAAGTAGGTGCCCAACATGTGCGGGTGTGGCCGAACACATGGAATGCGAACAAGAACACATACACAGGTGCCCAATAGCCATCAGGGACCAACCACTCCCCATAAAGGAGACCCACACCGCCATAGAGACACATGCAGATGCAGATACACAGTACAGAACTACAGCCAGGGGCATGCACACATCAGTCACACACCCACGTTGGCTCTGCGTACGACGGCACAGGCCACTACCCTCACAAATTGAGCAGATGATGACAAAGCTACATATCCAGGTCCCAGCCCGCTACCTGCGGTGACATGTCTGCGTCCGCTACACACAGCACAATGTAATGTCGTCGGGCCCAGTACCCCCATGCATACAACAAGAACACAGGGACACACACAGTTATCATGTTGAACTGGCTACGGGCAGGTGCGCCCGGCCCCTTTATTGGCAGTGCCCCATCTACAAAGACGCCCGTGCTGGATGTTTGTGGGGTGAGTACATGCCAGCCCGCACGGAGTGACCGGTGCTGGCAACAACATGAACAGTGGACACAAGTGCAATGTAAACAAAAAACACCAGCATTACAGAGTCAACTGCAGAGCAACATTGAGGGAGCCGGAGGAAGGACAGAGGTCACACAATACGGAGTCAGGATGTTCCGTGAGTTGCAGTGCACTGAGGTAGGGGCACTAGAGATGAGTGCTCTCATGTGAAGTAATTGCTAGGATTGTGTCCCTTCGGGTTAGTCCTGATGCAGATGCAGTGGGGTGTGTTACACCTGCAACAACTTCCTCATCAACGTCCCTGGTCCCCCACACTGCCTGAGGTGACAGTTGCGTCCGCAGTCCACAGCGCAATACCCAGTAATAGATTCGGGTGTGTAGCTGGACTACCACCACCAGTCTGCATTCCTGCCTTGGGGATGTTGCCTCCGGCCAAACCATTGTCTGTGCCACCATTGTCTTGGCCCTCTCCCGTTCTCACACTTGACACATCTTCCACATCATAGTCCCAGGTGCCTCCCCCCACTGCATGAGGTAACATAGCTGCGCAACATGTCCACAGCACAAAAAACAATCAGCAACGGATAATGGCTTGCGGTGCACTGATTCACTGGCACCTGAAGTGCTGAGCATGGTCACAGATCGATGATGGCATCCACGACAGGTCCGGGCAACTCCGTAGGTCTGTCAGGACCACCATTTCAATACTGGCAGATGGCGTCTGGAGGTGGTCCTTGCGGTGGTGGTGTGTGCCTCCTGCGGTGATGCGACATCCGGGCCGGTCTTGATCCGAATCCATGTGTGGGCCGTGCTGGCCCGCAGTGGAGGTCGGAGGCTGCGGACAGCGCAGGGCCACAGACACATGGCGTCGATGAGCAAAAGACCATCGCTACAAAGGCCATTCAATGTCACTGCAGAAGGGGTCCCAGACCTGGCTAGCACAGAGTTAGTGGCCCCGGATGCACTGCGGCCGGCACAGGCACCCAGCCACGGGACGGTGACTTGCAGTGCAGTCAGATGGGCCATGCGAACAGAGCGGGCCCTCATCGATGTCCGAGGTGTATGTGGCAGAGGGTTGTGGGGGACAGTGGAAGGTGTTCCCCAGGGCTTGATGCAGAGGTTTGATGTCATCCAGCAGCAGCAAATGGGGGAGTGGAATGGACAACCCTCATTTGTACCAACAATTCGGGAGCAGCTACATGGGGAGGAACACTAGAAACTAGTCCATGGACTCTAATGCCACCAATGTACGACCAGCGAGTGTCCATGTATGTCAGGCTACAAAGTCAGTGGCAAAGGTGCTGGGCTGGAATGCAGTCTGCGATGATGCCGGTACACTAACATGTACTCCGCCATTGCCAAATCAAGACTGTGACCTACTGGCCCACAGTGTAGGCCGGAGGCAGCGGTCAGCAGTGGTCCTCAGCAACGTGTCGTTGGCTCGCAAGGCACAGAGTCAGTGACACAAGGGCAGCTGTGGGTACTGTTCGATCACCTCCATGACAATGGTCCTTATTGTCCTCCTGGCTGAGCCGCGTCTTCCTCTTACGCCGCTCCTTGCGTGAAATGATTCTCACTCTGCCTTTGAACGACCGATGTTCAGTTCCAAAACTGTGACCCACTCGTGCACAGCGTAGGCCGAGGGCAGTAGTCGGCGTAGGCCCACAGACACGTGTGGTTGTTATGGCATGCACAGACTTGTTGGCACCACATCAAAGGGAGTATAGTGACTTGACCTATGCCTTAAATGATGTTCACTGCCATGGTGTAATCAGGACTCAGTCCCAAATGTGTGACCTACTTGACCGTAGTGTAGGCCTGAGGCAGCGGTCAGCACGGCCCATTCACCGAGTGTCGCCGGCATAGGTTGGATGGTCCCATCGGACTGCGTAGTTCAGGTTCAGTGGCACCACGTGTCGCAGGCTGGCGTTGAACATGGTTAGTGGCACCACGTGTCGCAGGCTGGCATTGAACAGAGTTAGTGGCACCATGTGTCGCCGGCTGGCGTTGAACAGGGTTAGTGGCACCACGTGTCACAGGCTGGCCTTGAACAGGGTTAGTGGCACCACGTGTCGCAAGAAGCCCATATAGAACTTTGCCTCATGGATCGGGTGGGGTCTGGGACTGTTGCCGCTGGCTCGGATTTGGCTTCACTCCCATTCATGACTCAAGACACAGTTACACAAATGGGACCGACTGGGCCGAGGAGAAGGCCAAATGCGGCAGTAGAGTACGTAAACGGGAAAAGAGTGAAGCGGGCATGAGTTATGGTGGCCGTGATGGTCTGAGGTGGCTGCCAAGGTCGTGGGCCTCGGGCTTGGAGCTTGCGCCGGCACATGGCGGGCCCTCCTTGACACACGCCGGTGTCGGCAGGTGATCAGTGTGGCATGGCTGCGCAGTTGCGGGCCTGATGGGTTCGTGGTCCAGCGGCCCGGGGTACAGCAGGTGCACAGCATCGCAGGCAACTCCAATCACAAGGACGGCATCGGCCTCGTGGCAGGGTGAGAGGCGCCACCCTGGCAGAGACGTGGGTCTTTCCGGAAGAGGACCACGCCCAGGCTTCCGTGCTTTTGATTCACACCCCTACGCTGGCTTGGCGTACGCCAGGGCATTCCAATCCGGTGACGCTTAGGGGGGTGCGTGAAAGGCAAATTTCTGGGAGGTCCCCCACGGGCTGGGGTGACATGGTTGCATCCACTGTCCACTACACTCCATACACCAGAGGTGTATGTCGCCATGGATCTGGGCGTGCTCTGCATACTGAGGTCTGCAAATGAAGAAAGAGAACTTCTTATCTGACCTGTCTTATTCTTGTAGAGTTAATCACTTGTGTACTATAAAGACCCCCAAGGTGCAAAGTTACTCAAAAAACATTTTCATTTTTTTTATATAAGGTATTTATTATTTACTTTTTTTTTAAAAAGAAAAGGATATACATAGCAGAGCAGTCATAATTGTTAAGTTGGCATCTAATTCATATGTAGAGCATACGTTGCTTCACACTGTGTTTCCTCATAAGTTAAATTTCATAGATACTTGTGAACATGAGAAACAAAACTGTATAAAAAGACTTATGTTTAGAGACCCCAAAGGAAAATCAAAGAAACCGTCACATCAACATTCTCACCTATCATTCACTCCTGCATACTAACAGACATTCTCCATAGGTAAATTTTGATTTTTCATTAAAAACCAACAAACCATCTCTGGCAAGAGATCCTACTTCAATTCTAGTGCAAGCAAAGTTAGTGTGTATACATAAGTTTTAGACAGTTCTTGTTATGTCCTAAGATTATAGAGTCATGACGTTTTAAATAGAATTCTTCTGAGGATCTCCCAGTGTATGGTTGGTGCTCCTGGTCGACGTACGTTTCGGAGACTGACTATAAATACCACGTCTCCTTCTTCAGGACCAGTGTGTTGTTACAGATATCTTTTAACATCTGAACGGCGAAAGAGTAGGGGTTCTCTGTGTGTTTATTGGCGTGGCCTCTGATATCCAAACACCTGTTCCGTGCTCCCACTGGTGTAATGGACGCGATGGTATTCTAGAGGTTTAACTCCTTTATGAGTTTATGTATATATCCTGGTATGTAACGCCATTGCTCATTCCTACATGCTATTTATTCAAAGGCACAACGAAAACGATTGGTCCCACTGTATATGGTATTTGTATCAATTTCATCCAAGTTATTTAGGTGCATAAGTCCTTAAAAAGGTACACTGCATGTCAGTCCTGTTGGCTTACGCAGTTTGACAGGCTCGTTATGTTCAGGGGTACAATCTCCTAGCTAGCGTAGCTTGTCGTTTTCGTCGCTGCCGGGTCTGTCCAGCACATCTCAGCCATTCTTTGCATTGTATAATTTCCCGATGATGGTTCTGCTGCATCATTCAGACATGCCTGGTTGCCACCTTTCCCCACATTTGGCTATTATGTGGCTGAGATGCCATGCCGTTGATGACTCCTGTTCAGGGCTTGCCCAGGTGGCATTGTTAGTTGTTCTGTCATGTCGGGTGGGTGGGCATGTTGTTGGGCATGTTGGGTGTGCTATTGTGACGTGTGTATTGCCAGAGTTGTGATTTGCATGATTGTGCAGTTGAGGTGTGTGGGGTGTTGTTTCTGAACTTGCCAATGGGCTGTGCATTTGCCTTGTTGCCATCCTGGGTATGCTGGTTGGTGATGGACTGTCGGAGGATGAAGGTTTCGTGCACACTGGCTGGGTATTTGAAGGCAACATTGCTGTAGGTTCAAAGGTGTTCTGTTGTTGCATTCACATTGATGTGAGACGTGTGCCTTCTGTTGCGGTGATTGTGTGCTGTGTCACCAGAGGGCACAGGTGGTACATGTGTGCTGTGGGTTGCCCCCAACACCTGCGTGCATCCTGCTATGGCGTATGGTCCTTGCTTGGTCTCCAGCGGATCCTACGCATTGTGTTGTACGTATAGGTACTGGGGTACCAGGCTGATGATGGCACCCAGGACAGGTTTGAGGGATTTGGATGTGGCTGGCTGAGAGACTCCTCCGACTCAGGCGGGTGTTGTTTGGGGGGTACCAGGGGCCAACATGTGGAACAGAGCCAGCAGCTTTGTGTGGGTGGGATGTTGGTTGTCCGCTGTGTTGGTGCCGTAGGCCTGTTGGGCAATGATGGTCAGGATGTGTAGGATGGTTGTCCCTTTCAGCCTGTAGTGGACGGTGACATTGTCTGATGTTGAGTCCGTGTGTCTGGTAGGTTTCCTGGGGGTCCGCTGTCTTTGATTGCGCTGTATCTGTGGTGGTCGGGGGTTTGTACCGGGTGTGGGTTAGGGTCCTGGGTTGGTGTCGGTGGTTGTTGTGGCCCGCTTGGGTGTCCGGGCCGCATGATGGGTGGCTCCATGGCATCTGTCGGCCTTCCGATGTGGTCCTGGGCTGGTCTCACTTTTGTGGTGCAGGCTGCCATCCGACTTAACACCTGGTCAGAGTAGGTGTAGATTTCATGGTGCTAACATGCCTTATCGCCAGATTTGTGTTTTTATCGCAAATCTGTCTGCTTGTTGTGAATGTTGAGGAGTGGTGTTGATGCGGCTTTTGGCACAGGAACGCCTTCTCTGCATCTCATTAGCGATAGTTGCAAGGGTCCTCTACGGCGATGTTTTTTGCGGCTGCTATCGCATGTTAACTGGTGATAATGGCTGTTAGCACCAGCTTGTGAATGGGGTGGTAAATGTATCACAACTTTGCGTGTGATAAAGTGCTGTTAACTCAACAAAAGCTCCTTGTGAATATGGCCCTGGGTGTATCTTGCAGTAAAGTGAGTAAACACTGGAAGTATCTTGCAGTAAAGTGAGTAAACACTGTATGTATCTTGCAGTAAAGTGATTAAACACTGGGTGTATCTTGCAGTGAAGTGAGTAAACACTGGATGTATCTTGCAGTAAAGTGAGTAAACACTGGATGTATCTTGTAAATTGAGTAAACACGGGGTGTATCTTGTAAAGTGAGTAAACACTGGGTGTAGGTTTCACAATAATCATAGGGCTATGCCCATTATGTTACGCTATTTAGATTAGCTTTATACAACTAAAAATAGCAGTGGTAGTCATCTATATTGACAACCCACTGAGGTATGATAATAAAGATGATGTTTTACAGAACAGGTTAGTCTTGGACGGGTGGCAGCCGTTTTGTATACTGGCCGCCATCTCATATTATTGTTATGTATAAGAACGCGGTGAGCTCTAAACTGCGAACGAGGTAGGCCCAGACAGCTGCGCCATAACACTTGTTGCTCACCTCATAAGTATACGACCAGTTTTGTTTCTCTTACTCATTAAGGGGCGCTTCCTCACTTATGAATAAGCCTTTCAGTAATATTCTATTTGCAGCACCTCTCCTATGTTGGGAGGAGTAGGGATGCAGCTGGCTGACCTTGGCTAAGAGATACTGTGTGCCCGCCTCGGGCTGGTGATGTACGCCCCTTTGCCTCCCTAAAGTACGCATCCCTAAACCTGTAACTTTCCCTTGTAGGCATGCTCTACGGGTTTATGACGCGTTTGATGTATCATACTATGCTGCGCATAATTATTTAGTCAGTCCAAAGCAAGCATTGCATGGTGCATGTTGTATTTGGGCTCCTCTGCAGAGTATAGATAATAAACTGCTTGTTTGCATTCTCTACTGGCTGACCGAATCTTCATTGATATCGGTATGGCCGAGAGGTGTTTTAGTAACCTGAGTGACCCTAGTCGGGTCACTTCCTTCAGTTGGCGCCCAAACAGGGACCCCGCGTTTAATCACCCATCACACCCGCAAACGGGTCGTGAGGTTGGGGTGCAGGCTGGTCTGGCGGGCGGATCGAGGGCCCCCACAAGATAAAGCTATGTTTCTGTCACTTGCCCCGCCCACCTGACTAAGGGTGCCCTGCCTAGTGGTGATACCATGGGGTTCAGAGACGGCGAGACCTTGGAGCTGACCTGATTGGTCTGGAGAGTCGGTGGTAGAGAATCATGTGTGAAACCTGCGTTTGACAGGTGAGTGACTTTGTGTACGTTTTAGTACTTGAAAACGTACTGCCGCCAGTCTTTAGGTGGTGTTGGACTGAACCGTGCGAGGCAGTCCGTTGACTGCCTTTCGGTGTGAACTTGAACTGCTCCGGGTGATTGGGGCTTTTGAGACCCGTCTCATAGTGGTTCTTGGGTTGCACCGGGAGGGGCAGAGCCTTCGGAGCGTGTTTTGTGGACAGAGCCACACTACCGACTTGAGGGAGACAGAACCAATCGGTCTGTGCTCCATAAGTGGTGCCGGACTGTGAGGGTGAGGTCGCCCATCGAGCTGTATCTCAGTGGTGTTGAGCCACAGATGAGACGAGCCTTAGTTGTAACCTTAAGTATTGTGGACAATCTGCTTGGGCTGTGCTTTAATAGCGAGTTTGAACTGTATTATGTGAATGAGTGCTGGGGCTGAATCTCATGGTGGTTTGATAGTCGTTAACGGCTCTACGAGCTACAAGATGCGGGATAGGCTTTAGATCATTTCTAATCACGACTCGAGCTGGGCTATCCATACACATAACAGAGATTCTTAGGTGCTACTTAGTGAAAGGCTGTTTGGGCCGTGTTGTATCGCATACCTTAATAGGTCTTTTCATGCTGATTTTGTAGCGTATCTTGTGTATGATTTTCGGACAGAGAAGTGGATTTGCTTTGCGCTTGCACAGTGGGAATTGTGTAAGTATCTTATATTAAGATGCCGTGTTTTAGTAAACTTGGATGTTTTATATGTCGATGTTGTTGTTAAGTGATCGACTGGAGGAAAGACAACCTGCTCCTCCAGAGGGTACCCCGAATTTTGATACGTCCATAAAGCACGGTATTGGCCTTATTATGTTTAGCACCTTATGGCATAAATATACGAAGGACAATGCTGATTTGCAGTAGCCACTTGTTGGCTCGTTCGATGAACAAAAGTTGAATTTTCTAGAAGGAAGGCTGTTTGCTAAGAAGAGTGGGCAGTCAATGTTTGATATATTGAGGGTTTGGCAGAAGGAGGCAAAGCAGCGGCGAATTAGGGAGGAAAAAGATACGAGGAAAAGACAGGCGCTGACGATCGCACAGAAAGCCATGGCATATAATAAAGCGACAGTAAACAAAGGCGTTGAGTGCGCAAATAGGGCATTTCGGCTGCAAGCTGAGAAGAGTTATGTCGTTCAAAATGAAGGTGATGCTTTTGTTGAAGATTTGTTAGACACCCAACCCCCACCACCTTATGCTCCTCTACGGATATATCCTATTGTTCCAGCTTTCCAGGCCCCGACTTCAAGGGCTCTGGCCCCGGTTCTTGGCTCCACCAGTCCTCCTCCTCCTAACATTCCGGGTCTACATTTGACACCTTCTGGGTATTATACTGCTTTATCGATGTCCGGGTTGGAGAGTGATAGCTCTTCATCTGTGGCACCTGTTTCTGCATTTTCTGGCTCGACTTTCTTCAATCCCTCTAGTTAAGATCGTTCATTGATGGTACCAGTCTCTTCATCCACTCTTTCACTGGTGGATGCTTCACTTCCCATGATGCAATTTGACAGAACGTCTGTGAGTGGAATGTCCCTGGGAAGTCGAGCGAAAGTGCAAGAACGCGTGAGTAGGGTGTTGGTGCGTTCTGCAGTAAGTGATCAAGATAAGGAGATGGTAGCGAATCAGGCTTTACATTTTATTTTATTATAGGCTGCGCAGTGGATTCGAAATCCAACCTATATGGTTGAGGATGTATGGAGTGTAATGAGACAGTATGAACCGCTTAGCAACAACTTGCGCTGAAGCATATGTGTACAATGCTGATGAGTTTGTGGGAGCAGCGCTTTAATGCAGAGGTCCCAAGGGAGGTTTCTGAGATACGAGATGAAGTGTATGGTTCCGTATGGATCCTACTGCTGTGTTAAAAAAGGTTACCACTTTGATAAAATATGGAGGTAGGATGCTTAAAGAGAGTTCCACAGCTTTAGCGCAGTTCCCTATGAGAGAAGTTCACCCCATATATCATCCCGAGACACCAGCAGAAATAAAAGCAGCGGGTCACATTTTTCGGCCCCGGGAGGGGGCACGGTTTCAAAAACAATGGGTTTATACCCCCCGGAATAGAAGCAAAGTACTTTCTCTTAAAAATAAGTTGCCAGATCCCAGAAAGAATCCGACTGCTTATTATAAAGAACTGACAGAAGCGGCCGATTCGACAGTTATGACATTAGCTGACATTATGTTGTTTTTTGGGTTCCTGGTGCCGATTGATATACGGAGGCAGGTACACTTGGTGGATCACGTGGTAGAGTTAGGAGCAACATGGGATCAGATAAAGCTGTGGGATCAAGAACATGAGCCAGGTGAGAAGTCAAGAGAGGAAGTGTTAGCTTTATCTGGCCGAATTCTTACGTACCTGCATTTGTTTATTGCTCCCAAGAAAGAGCATTGGGATAAACTTACAGCATGTTGTCAAAAGAAAGAGGAGAGTGTCTCAAATTTCTTTACTAGGTACGAGGGGGTGTGTTGGGATTTCAGTAGTCAGGATTTGTCAGTGGATGGTGGAGTCCGGCTGTTTGTAGACAGGTTTGTTAATAATTTGTTTCCTGAGATTGCAGCCCGGATGAAGGCAGCGGAAAGTACTTGGTTCACATCTACTCCCTCGGGAATATTGAGTATGGCACAATATTATGAACATCGAGAGAACAAACAGAAGCAGGTTGTAGAGAAGAAAGGGAAGGAATTGAAGGCAAAGGTGTTGTTGCAGCAGGTGCAGGGAAGTAGTGGAAGGGGTCAGCAGGCTGCGCAGCAGCGATGGTCTGTACCGCGAGGTGGTGGAATGAGTGCTCCATATGTAGCTGTGGGACTAAATGTGCGTATTGTTGGAAGGAGGGGCATTGGCGACATGAGTGTCCTGAATTGCTACAGGCTGGTGGGATCCCTAGAAGAGGGGGTTTTTGGGGACGTGGTAGAGGAACAGAAAGTCAGGGTGAGAGAAGACTAGAACGAACTGAGAATGTTGAAAAGAATCAGAATTACTTTGATGATTCTAGAGGACGAAGGGTATTGTCGTGAGGATTATGGTGTAGAAGAAGGAATAGGGATGTCATAAATGATTTAATTGCGTCTGGTGTGGTTGAGGAAACAGTTTCTAATATGTGCAACAGTCCTATTCTTTCGGTTCTTAGAAAGGCCCCGACAGATTCACCTGAAGCCCATTCTGATGTGTACCGATTTATTATTGATCTTAGAGAAATTAATAAAATAGTGGTACCACAATTTCCTGTTGTTCCCGATCTCACTTCCATTTTGACTATGATCCCTCCTACAGCTCAGTATTTCTCTGTGATAGATTTGAAGAATGCATTCTTTAGCATTTTGATTCATCCAGATTCCAGGTATCTTTTTAGGTTCAATTTATCTGGCAGAAGCTTTGTGTTCTGTCGAGCTCCTCAAGGGTATACTGAAAGTCCTAGTATTATCTACTGGCGGTCGCCAGTAGATAGTTATAGTTAGGACCG
The DNA here is from genome assembly GCF_964204655.1 of Triturus cristatus. Taxonomy (NCBI): domain Eukaryota; kingdom Metazoa; phylum Chordata; class Amphibia; order Caudata; family Salamandridae; genus Triturus; species Triturus cristatus. The sequence continues at coordinate 863,331,663 of NC_140595.1, read as the reverse complement.
TGTTTCCATAGGAAATCCGCAACATTCTATTTGGAATAACTTTGGCGCCGGTTGACGAATCCTCGCAAAATTTTCAAAATAGGTGGGGCGCTCCGCTCCTACCCTGAAAGTCTCGGGGGGAGAAAAAAGGGGGGTCCCAAAACGCGTTTTCCCCATGCAATTTTCCATAGGGACCTTTAGTCCAAGGTACAGCCCGAACGGCTGAACTGAATTACTTGAAATTTGGCAAAGAGGTAGTCCTCAGCTCAGGGATGTGCCTTTTGCATATATGGAGTCAATCTGTTCAGTAGTTCCTGAGAAAATTAAAAGTAAAATCATATATATATGTGGGCGGAGCCTAACCACACATCTCATCCTGAGATCTGATTGGCTGTCAGCACTTCATCCAAGAAGTGTTGGCAGCCATCTTGGGACCAATATACATGATAGCACCTCATTAAAAAGCATTGCAGTTAATAGAAGGTTTTAAGACTTTAGTTACATTATAAATCATTTGTTGATGGTACCATACTCATTTTAGTAATTGTGGTATGTTCTAAGGTGATTTCACCATGTGAAAAAGATTTCTGCTGGGATATCATGATTGAGAGAAAAATATTTTCTCATGCTTTTCCCACAGAGGTTTGGAAGGTGATCTATAAGCTAAACTGAGAGCTTATTTTCTGTAAATTCACATTATCTTTCTCAGTCATGTGAGAATGAAGTCTGACATTCTCAGTAAAACATGTACATCCAACAAGGGCAGAGACTGTCAGTTGATTCCTTTGTGTTCTACTGCAGCTTCCCAGAGTGTTCCAAAGAACAACTAGAGCGCTAACAGTCCTACTTATGATAAACGTATTGGCACACCTGAAGCCATCTGGCTTGGATTAAAGTGGTAACTCTTGAAACATTTAATTTAAAAAGGAACAACATGAGGGGGTTCATTTTGCCATAGAAATTATGATTAATGCTGAAGAAAGAAAATGAGGGCACATTTTGAGTGACTTCTCAAATCCTCTTCTATTTCATTAAAAAATTCTGACATGCAGACTGAAACATGCACTTTTAATACCAGGAGCAGACTTCCATGGTGAACAGTAGTTTTACTACAGTGATCTAATGAGCAACTAGAGTGCTAACATTCAGAATTTATGGCAAATGTGTGACATATCTGAATACCTTCATGATGGAATCAAAGTAAAAAACTGAAAGCATTTCCTACTGAGGAGACTGCAGTACATGAGAAAATTAGGAAACTTCATAACAAATAAATCTCCCAAGATGGCCACCGGAGACAAAGGAGCCCAAATGTAGCCCAAAATCACCCAGATGTAGCCCAAATATAGCCCAATGACAGAAGTGTGCAAAACACTTATTATTTTGTGTTTTTGCAGTGTTATATAGTGTAGACTTGTCAGGTATTGGAGTGCTTTACATGAGCATTGGTTACATCACACAAGAACAAATTCATTTTGGTTGTAGACATGGGGAGACTAAGTGATTTGACCAGAATCACAGAATGTCGAGCTGAAGCAGAAACTCCAACCTTGTTCCCCAGTTGCAAAGTCTGCAGTTCTGGAAGTAACACCACATCCTCTCCCCTAAGTGCAACATTTAATCAAGTGGTCAACTGGATAAAAAAACATAAAGATAACAAATAATTTAAAAGTGCTTTGTCGCTATTTGAAAGCTCAGAAAATATGTCCTTATTTTAGTCTTTTAGAGCACTAACCATAATTTTGATGCCAATAAGACCCTCTCATATATGTAATTTCTAAAGGAAACTCTCTAGGTATTACAGTTTTGATTACATCAAGATGACGTCAGGCGTTCCACACTTTTGTAATAAATATAGAATGTTAGCAATCTAGTTGTTCACTAGGATACTGTTGAGAGGCAGAGGCCAGGGGCATGGACTCTGAAAATTGAAGGCAGGTAGGAGGGTGCAAAGGCAACAATTTAACCACACTGAGCAGGCAGGAAGGGCCATGGAATCACAACAGACTATGGAGGGCAGTGGAAAGGGGGGCAGGGGCAACAAACCAACAATACAGGACTTGCAAGAGAGGCTGTGGCAATGTAATAGACCATTGTGGGCAGAAGGAAGAGGCAATGGTAGTACAACCATACATGCCAACAGACCCGATTCAGCCAGGAAACGTCCAATGTTTTTAAGCTCAAATGGGCTTTATTTGATCTGTCTCCTGTCTACAATCTCCTCTTTTTCAATGTAACTCAAAGGGGAAAATCAATACCCCAGTTTTTTTTTCAAAATCTCCCTCTTACCAAGTTCAAAATGTTCGCAAGTATGGTACATTGGATCATGGAAGGAAATGGGGTAGGGACATGGACTTGGATAACAGGACAGGAGGGACATGGAGAGGTGCACCAAACTGACCCTGCAGGGCAGGCATCAGGGTTTGCAGCAGCACAATACACCACACAGGGCATGCAGGACGGGAGTGCAGCACTACAATCCATAGAAAGCAAGAGGGAGGGGACAGAACCATGCACATGGACAACAGAGAACAGAGGGGCAAGAGGCAATGGTAGCTAGCTGACCATAATGGACAGACAGGAGAGAAAGCTGCAGCATAACAGACCATAAAGGGCAGGAGGGACGGAGGGACGGATCAGGGGCATTACAATGGAACAGACAAGCCAGGAGGGAGGGAGTAGGGGTCTCAACACATGTAAACAGAGGGCTGGCGGTAAGGGGGCAGGGCAGGAGCAGCAAGATAGCCATGGAGGTCAGGCAGGATGGACACTAGAAGCAAGACAGACCATGAAGAGCAACAGTGAGACTGTGATGGCATACACACAGACCATGGAGGGAAGGTGGGAGGGGGTCAGGGGCAGCTAACTGACCACACAGGGAAGGTCCGAGGGGCCATGGCAGCACAGAAGACCATGCATGGCAAGTGGGAGGGTTAGTGGCAGCACAATGGCTATGATGGGCAAGAAGGAGGGTGCAGGGGCATGCACAAAGGACGATGGAGGATAGAAGGGAGGGTCAGGACCTGTGCACAGACAAGAAAGTTCAGGGGAAGGGGCCTCACAACAGACCGCACGGGGCAGGCAGGAGGAGCAGTTGCAGCACAACAGACCAGGGAGGGCAGAAGGGTGTGGCAGTACAATGGACCATGTAGGACAGGAGGAAGAGGATAGCGGCATGGCATGTGGACAGGCAGGGTGGAGGTGGCAGGGACAGGTTACAGTCATCTGACAATGCTAGGCAGGTGGGAGGGGAGTGGCAGCTCAACAGAACACTCAGAGTAGATAGGAGTGGCAGGTCCATGGAACATGGTGGGCAAAAAGGATGGAGAAGGGGCATGCACAAAGACATCGGAGGGCAGGGGGAAGGAGAATAGGGGCAGCAAGCTAAGCACAGAGTTTAAGCAGGAGGTCAATGATGGGGCATAGAATTGGGCAATGGAGGGCAGGAGGAGTGGACTGGTACATTATACTAAATTGAGGGCAGTGGCAGCACATCAGACCATGCATGGCAGGAGGGAGGAGGCTAGTCCATGGATTCACACAACAGAGGATAGGGAGGAGGGGGATGGGGCAGCAAGCTAACTGTTCAGAGAAGGCGGGTATTAGGAACTTTATTGTTTTTAAAACGTGTGTCTGTGCGAACTACTTAAAATATGAACAAGTATGCAGCATAATCTCACTTTTATTCAGGAAGAAGAGGACGTTTGTGACTGTGACTCCGGGCTCACTTGGCAGAAACACCCCCTGACTCTCCACCCCCTATCGCAAAATGTAATGCCCGTGAAAAGGGTAGGTGAACACAGTGTTATATAGAACATAGTCCTGAGAGCACGATTGAAAATGAAAACTAGATAGAGTGTATGGTATAAACTATGCACCAAAAAGTGTGATATAAGATGAACCGGGCGTGAAATATAATATGCAATACATTGTGCGCAATGACAGATTCATTGGAGAGCGCGAGATAGCACAGGCACTAGCGCGTGCTATGCGATATGCGCCTTGGAGTGTAATATGCACAGGGCAGTGTTGTGTAACCTAACTAGTCTCTAAAGTTGTAATATAAAATATGTGCTGGGGAGTGTAACGTTGCATATGCACTGTGACAAAGATATGGATCCCAGATTGTAATATGTATGGCATAGCACTGTGCGTTATAACATAGACATCGAGGAAGGCACGTTAGATGGGGCAATATAACCCGTGCGAAGACAAGTGTGGCATGACATATTCACGGGGTGGTGTTACAGTGCACATGGGCTAGAGAGTGTCATAGCATATGCACTAGCTAGTGGAATACAACACAGAGGTGTGTGGCACTCAGCAGGCAATGGTGGGTGTAACACAGCATTGGGCTCTGCCAGGAGCGCGCTGTGACTCTCAAGTGATGTTCGTCCCCTTTCCAGAGAGTAAAATAAAAAGTATTACACATCCGGCAGTGGACGTGTGTTTTATTAACCGTGAGGGGGGTTTCTTGCATAGTTTTGGTCGAATTTTTGTTGAATCCCCTTTGAATGGCTTGGTGTGCATGTGTATTAAATGTGCCCGTCAATAGCTACCCATGTTTGTATAAATAAACGACAAGGGTGTCTACCGGGATTAGGCACGGTAGGGCATCAGACATGTCAGAGCTTCACTAGTGGCGTAAATACATTCCACGTGGATTCATTGAATGCATAGTCGCCTTTTAATGAATATCACGCAAATCGTCATGGTGATAGGTACGTAAGGTTTGTCCAGCATGTCCTAGGTGTGTCTATAAATATATATTTTTTAAAAATAATAAAAAACAGTGGCCGGCCCTGGGGATTGGGGTCAAAAAAATATAATTAGGAGACAGGCCCTGGGGGATGGGGTCATCAGGGCTAATAAATTAGAATAAGAAGGGGAACCACACAGCCCCCCTTCTTAAAAAATTAAAATAAATAAAAGACTGGCATCGTGCTGGAGGCCACGCCCCCTCCTTGCAGCATTCTGCAAACGCGCCCCCTGGCGAGTTGTAAGTTGGGGAATTAATTCCTCTTCAATACTGAGGGTCCCTGAGGGCCAACTAGCCCAACAGGCATCTCCAGTATGCGCCAGGGAGCTGCTCTGCAGACAGGTGTTCTGAGGCCAAGCCCCTTTTTACACCTCTCTGCAACGCAGCTCTGTGGCGCTTACTGGAGGTACCTAGTGGTCTAGTTTGACCCTAGGGACCCTTAGGATTCAAGGGGACTTAATCTCTCAACCTAGAACAGCCACAGGGCGCGTTTACACAGTGGTGAAGGGAGGGGACGGGGCCTGAGGTGACGTGTGCAAACACGCACTGTGGCACGTTTTAAATTGGGGATATAATTTCCCATCAATACTGAGGGCCCCTGGGGGCTAACTAGCCCACCAAGTGCTTCCAGTAAGCGCCACTGAGCTGCATTGCAGAGAGGTGGTCCAGGCCGTGCCACTTTTTACACCTCTCTGCAACGCAGCTCTGTGGCACTTACTGGAGGTACCTAGTGGGCTAGTTGGACCCTAAGGATTCAAATGAACTTAATCTCCCAACTAAAAACGGACACAGGGCGTGTTTACACAGTGGTGAAGGGAGGGGACGGGGCCTGAGTTAACGTGTGCAAAAACGCCCTGTGGCCTGTTTTAAGAGGTAGTTTTAATCCCCCTGCCCTATTATATACTAGGAGCTTACAGAGGAGGTCATGCTAATCACAGGGGGACCCCAACGCATAATGTTCCCTAGTGTATGTAGGTGTTTTCACTGTATTCTAAGTGTCTTTTAACATAGCACTGGCTCTAGGACTGGTTAGTCAGACTCAGTTACCACCAGTATCCGTCTGAAAAAGTTGAGGGTACAGGATGATTTTGCAACAAGGCTTCTTTCTGCTCTTCTTTTTGTTCTTTCTGCACGTTATCCTTCTTCCTGCACTTTTCTTCGTCTTTGAAGACTTCTGTTGCTTCTTTCTGCACTTCTTTTTTTTCTTTCTGTGCATTTTTTCTTCTTTCTTCACATGTCCTATCTCTGTAGGCATAGTTATAAATTAGCATTTAAAAAACCTTTGAAATTCACAGAAAAAACCATAGGTTTCATGCACGTTATAGTTAGGAATTAGCATTTAAAAAACCTCAGAAATTCACTGAAAAAACCATAGGTTTCAGGGGTGTTATAGTTAGCTGGACTTTTCACTTGTACAAAACCATTGAAATTCCCCCGTTATAGTTAGTTCAGCTAACTATAACTCGCGCGCCCGCAATGCACTGCTGATGACGTCACATATTACATCACTCATGACATGGTCAGTGACATCACTCATGACATCACGGATGACATCTCAAATGACATCACTGATGACATCACTGATGACATCATCCTTGTTTTAGAGTGGCAGACCTCCTCTCACCCTAATATAACCTTTGATACACACATTCAAAAATAGAGACTAAAATTTTCAAAACAATGGACATACCAATACCAGTTACAACAACCTCTTCAGTAATTCTAAGATCCACATACACATCCACTCATTCACCAACAGTCCTATACAGTCACTCATACATGTACTCACTCATCCTATGTACTCATACACCTATACATCCTGTTACACAATGCCACTCATCCATAGAGTTACTCACACACATAGTCACTCATGCTAATACAGAATCAAACATACATTTACTTGCATATACAGTTATACACACACCACCACACTTACTTCTACAGAAACTTACACATACTTAGTCTTTTAAACAATCACTTATAGAAACACATACTTATTCATACAGGAACTCTTTCAATCTCTCACTCTCACACATACTCACTATATACACCAATAGTCACATATACTAGTTTAAAACATATGTAGTTACTCATAAAGACACTATTGAGACAGTCATTCACTCACTAACACACCCATACACACACTCATCCACCCATACAGTCCTGCACACATGCTGTCTTCAACACATACAAACAGTGAGTCACTCATTCATGCACCTATGCACTATGTAATACCCCCCACCGAACCATGCAGACACTCAGACTGATACTCAAAAAACCAACTAATAACCTATATAGACACCCATGTAGCTACTCACCAACCCATGCAGCCACTTATACACAAAGTGAGAGACTGATACAGATATTTACATATTTAAACATTACTCACTAAGCCATGTATTCACTATGATACACTTAATCAGTCAGTTACACAATCAATTTTTCAAAAACAAATCATCCATTTAGACACTTATATACCCATGTATTCTTCCATCGACCTTGAGATATACATATATAAACATATTTAATTTTCAGAAAAACACACATTCATTGGATGATGTCATCAGTGATGTCATCAGTGATGTCATTTGAGATGTCATCAGTGATGTCATGAGTGATGTCACTGACCATGTCATGAGTGATGTAATATGTGACGTCATCAGCAGTGCATTGCGGGTGCGCGAGTTATAGTTAGCTGAACTAACTATAACGGGGGAATTTCAATGGTTTTGTACAAGTGAAAAGTCCAGCTAACTATAACACCCCTGAAACCTATGGTTTTTTCAGTGAATATATAGTCAAGTCTTGAAAGCGCTATTCGACTTGCTAGTACTTCCGGCTGGTAATGTATTGTTGCGATATGTTTACGATCTTCTCGTGGCTTCTGATACTGAAGAAGGATGTAAGGAAGCCATGGTCAAATTGTTAATGCATCTGGCACAAAATGAACATAAAGCGTCCCTTTCTAAGTTTCAGTATTGTCGACAGGAGGTTACCTATTTAGGTCACCTCCTATCGAAGGAGGGTAGAAGATTGACACCTGAACATATTTCTGTAATCAATAAAATGGGCGTGCCAAAGACACAGAGAGAAATGCGAGGTTTCATTGAAATTACCTCATACTGTTGACATTGGATCCCCAACTATTCTCTGATTGGGAAACCCCTCCATTATTTAACTACGAAAGGTGTGTGTGAACCCTTGTCGTGGACGCTTGAGTGTCAGCTTGCCTTCAAAGCAACTGAAGCATGCGCTTTGTTCTGCTCCTGTCCTTGGTACTCCTGACTATAGGAAGCCCTTTGTATTGTATGTACATGAAGTGGATGGTTGTGCGTTGAGTGTCTTGACAGAGGCTTTCGGTGGTAAGTACCGGCCCTGTGCTTATTTTTCTGCAGTCCTTGACAATATGGCTAGAGCACTCCCGAGTTGTCTGGGAGCCACTGCTATGGTGGCAATCTCAATCAGACAATCAGCAGGGCTCGTTCTTGACACTGAACTAACGGTCATGGTACCCCATTCTGTAGACACTCTATTGAATAGAACGCAGACGCAGCACCTTACCAAAGCGCATATGACTGGATATGAGCTAGCTTCATGCGCTCCACATGTCACTATTAAACGATGTGTCACTCTGAATCCAGCCACATTACTACCCCTCCCTTCGACGAGCCATGATGCAGATGCACATGACTGTATGTACAGAACAGAGGGAGAAACGAAGGGACGGGTAGACTTGACTGATGTTCCCTTATCTGACACCCAAGGGGAACTATATGTCGACGGCTCCTGCCTTAAGATACCAGATGGCACTACTTCTGCCGCATATGCGATCACCACATTGCGCACAGTCGTAGAGACTTCCCACGTCCCAAATTAATCTGCCCAGGCTGCTGAGTTAGTAGCCCTGTTGAGAGCTTTTGAGTTAAGAGAGAAGATGGCTGTTAATATTTATACCGACATCCAGTACGCCTTTGGAGTATCTCATAATTTTGGGAGGCTCTGGGCGGAAAGGGCGTTCCTGACATGCCATGGGTTAAAGATATAGCATGGCCTATTGATCCTTAGATTGCTGTCGGCTTTGATGTTACCCAAAAAGCTGGCAATAATAAAATGCAGTGCCCAAAAGGTAGTTACAGATGATGTGGGTAAAAGGGCAATGCTTTTGTGGATCAAACAGCTAGGGAAACTGCTAGATCGAAGATGAGTAAGATGTTTCTGGCAGGACCTGCTAGGCGGATACCTGATAATGCGATGTATGAGAACACCGTAAGTAGTGTTAAGGACATACAGAATGAGGCCACAACAGATGAAGTGGCTGTATGTCAGGAAAGGACAGATACTCTAGATGAGGATGAGTGCTGGACTGATTTGTGTGACAGTCGAAGATGGCTGTTGCCCAATGCATATGTTTTCCCAGTTGTCACTATAGCTCATATTAGCGCAAAAGGGATCTGTAAATTGTTAGACCCAGTGTGGTGAAATGATCTCATTCCCATGGTAGCTGCTCATTTAGTGAAACACTGTATGATTTGCTTAAAGCATAATCCTGGGAAAGGTACTCCTGTGCCTTCTGGGAATTTCGCACCACCCTCATTTCCCTTTGAGGTTCTCCAAATGGACTTAATTGAGCTAGAACGAGTGAATAATTTGAAGAACGTCCTAGTGGTGGTGTGTGCTTTCAGTAAGTGGGTGGAGGCATACCCTGTGAAGGAAAATACTGCTAACGCAACGGCTAAAGCACTCATAAAAGAGTTCTTGCCTCGTTTCGGTTTGCCTCGGGTGATCTGGAGTGACAACGACAGCCATTTTAATTCCCGAGTCATGCAGTTGGTGTGTGAAGGGTTGCACATAAATCAGACGTTTCATGCAGCAAATCACCCCCAATCTGCAGGTCTTGTGGAGAAATATAATGGAACGCTTAAGTTGAAGCTAGCCACAATCCAGGAGAGCACAGGCCTGAAGTTGCCAGATGCGTTACCATTAGCCCTTTTGTCCACAAGAATGACCGCACACACGAGGACTGGTCTATCTCCCTACGAGGTAGTTTTTGGGCGCCCTGCCAATATATGGGGTGTCCCTAGGCCAAAACGATTTAGTGATATCGAGTATCCGATGATGATTGATTACCTGTATGAGTTAACTAAAAATCTTCGTTCTATTCATCAGCAGATCGGAGAGTCACTGTGACCACTTCCAGAGAGTCCCGGACATAAGTTGCAGCCCTGCGACGGTATTCTGATCTGAAACTTTGCAATGAAAAAGGCTCTGGAGCCCCGCTGGCATGAACCGAAGCAAGTCCTCCTTGCAACGAGGACTGCGGTGAAGGTCAATGGGAGAAAGAATTGGATACCTGCGCATCATACCAAAAGAATACCGCTGCCACTCACTTATGACAGATGGGCCCAAGAAGGAATCGGAGATCATGAATGAGAGTACGTACCAAGGTTTTTTAATTACACACTAACATAAGAGGAGGGACGAGGAGCTAGTTTAAGAAAATGAAGGAAGGTCCTGTACCAATGCTCCTAAGATAGTCAGTGTAGACATAAAAAGGTCACAGTTCCTAAAGGGGGAAAATAAATGCTCAACAATCTGATTATGGTCGTGAGGCATTTAGAAATTGTCTCCAAAGGGTAGTTGAGTGTGCTAGAGGTGGGAGTGTACCTCCTTTTTGTTATGTGCCCTCACACACTCATACGAGTGTAAAGCATCATCATAGGGTGGTGCACCTCGTGGGGGTGGTGCTGCAGTCCCTCACGGACCCTACAAGAGGGCTCTTTGTCTTTTGAAGGAGGTGCCGTATTTGTACATGTGGGTGTGTGGGCCAAAGGTGTGCAAGTGAGTGATAATAAAATTACCTCTTGGTACCTCAAAAGAATTTTTAATAAAAGGTCCTTGAGGTAAATTAAAACTTGTAGACTGGTTTGGAGACTCTCCTTTGAACTAAATAGAGGGGAGGGATAAGTATTGTCCTGCCGGCTCTCAAACCATGATAGGGATGTGTGATGTGTTTGGGGTCTAAGGTGGTCGACATGTTTCACGCAACCTCGTGGTTCCTAATGGATCCTAGTGCGCTTCTTCAGGACTGTGTGTGAAGAGAAAAGAAAGTGGTAAAACATAGGAGTCAGGGAAAGCCCTATACTACCACGTCAGCTAGAGTCTGAGTAAAGAAGACGTCACTGCGTCCGAGAACCGTATTGTCTGAGTTCCCAGTGTAGCCGAACCTATGGGAGACAAAGAGGGAACAAGAGACCACCATGGAACGGTGGAGTCAGCACATAGATAGAGAAAAAAAGGGAAGAAAAAAGAGGGAATGACAGGGGTGACAGTCCTATGAAGGCAAGGATCTGTCAGTAGGATGAAGCGATGAAAGTGCGCTCGTGCAAGGGGCTAGGTCCCTAGGAGGTGTGATAGTCGAGAGCCCATCTCAAAGTACTTGGGAGGAAAATTGGCAGTACCAAAAAATATATGTGGGAGGCAGGCAGAGGTGTAGCGGCCATTGTAATTAGGGTCAGGGGAACCGTGGAACCGGTGTGCAGGTGGGGGTAGCTGGGGCAGTGCAAGTGAGTGGGAATGGCATGGCTGGTAAAAGTAGCGCCGTAAAAAATGCACTAGGGCTAGGAAACTAGCTAAGGTGCATAATATCCGGGCGGTCGCTGTGGCCGCATAATGGGAAAACAAGGGGTGACGAGCACAGTAGTGCTCTCTGTATGGAATACAAGGGCCAGAGACATCCACAGGAGGGCGATATGTTAGGATGCGTGGGCATGATAAGGCCCATCCGGAGGGAGGCAGAGAAAGTCCAATGCGGAACGTCGCGGGTGATGTCGAGTGATAGATAAACTAATGGAAGCGCCGTCATACACGGGAGCGGTGTCCGGGGCCAGTGCAGGGAAACAGAATATGAATACGTTAAAAACGGACCTGTGATGGTGTGTGAGTGCGAATCGTCACATATAAAGAGGGGATAGCAAGTAAAATGGGAGGGAACGAGTGACAACAATAGCATGTTTCTGCAGAAAAGCAAGCCGGACCGAAGGGGGGAGGGGTGCCGTCCAGCATCAGTGTGCTAAAGTATAGCAAGGAAAGAGACTCTGATTTAGAAGGAGAGAGAAAGACAGGCGACAAAAGTAACACAAACCGTCTCCTAATGGTGGACCGGCCGCAGCAGCGTTCCGTCTGGCAGCCGGGGGATAGCTAAATGAGAGAGGAGTGTGATATTAGCATAAAAACCCATAAATAATCGGGTGCAGGCAATGGGTGAGACTTACCCAGATTCGTGGTGCCGCTCCTCGTAATCACTCACCAATTCTCCCTTGTAGAGGTGTCCGCAGACCTAACGCTCGGTCAGGTAACGCTGGTATAGGGTGCTGTGCGGGGCGGAGAATTTCAAAAAAGAAATAAGCAGGACTTCCGGGTTGGAGGGCGGGGAGTGACGCGGTCATGGTGCGTACAGGAAGGTGAGAGCATATAGCCTCCGTAGCAGCCATGTTGAAGCAGATGTGATGCTGTAGGAATGCTTGCTATGGATTCATAGCATAGCAGAAAAGGGCATCTCATATGAATGGTCGTTAATGTTCCCGACAAATAAATGCAGTAAGACAGATGGTGCAATGTGGTAGTAACGTCAGGGGGGCGAGTTAGATATATATTGGGGGTGACAAATGGAAATGTTGGCCATCTTGGAAGTGGTCGTGGTATCCGAATACGAGTACCAACGAGAAGGCAAGATACAGGTGGTGGTCCTGCATGAAGGACAATGAATGGGTAATGATATCAAAAGGTGTGGATGGCGTAATACTCCAAAAGAGGGAAAATACCCTATGACTGGAAAGCTATATCTTATGGCCTAAGGTTGGGTATGTGCCCTGTCATGTGTCTCCTGATTACTTGATATATTGTGTAGTATGTATTGAAGGGTGCAGAAAAATTAGAAAAAAAATTGTAAAACATTTTCTTTAAAAAATGGATGGGAAGGAGAAAAAATACAAATACAAAAGAGGTCCATTATGATGCAGCATGGGAAAGATAAAATGACCTAGCGATCAAGGTTCATGGTGCCAGTTCAATCCATGGAATGTCATCGTTAAGGCCTGTTTCATCACTCTTGAGTCTGAAAACCCACTGTTGTTCTCGTCTGTATAGGGCAGATGTGCTCCACTGTGGGTGAGAGTCAATTATTGTCCACCTTAGGCTTTCAGGGGTATGATTCTTCTCAGTGCAGTGAGTCTGTAACTTAGTATTCATCTTGCGACAGCGAATGGTACTTTTTTGCTCACTGATGCGTATCTTGACCGGTCTTGTGGACATACCCACATAGTTGAGTGAGCATGGGCATGTGAGTAGGTAAACCCAATTCTTGGTATTACAGTTCGTATGGCATTTTTGTTGCCATGGTCTCTTCAAGCCCAAGTCTATTTCTTTTGTTGCTGTCGTCTGAGAGCAGGCGGAGCATGATCCGCATGGGTAGTGTCCTACAACTGGGGGTAAGGCCCATAGTGTGGGTTGTACCTGTACCTGTTTGGTAGGGCCTGTGTGTACAAGGAGGTCCTTAAAATGTTGAGTCCGTTTAAAGGCAAACAGGGGTGCGGGACCAGGATTGAAGTCACCTGTCTCCAATATCTTCCAGTGTTTTTTGACAATCTTTTGGATAGTGTTCGAATTGGGTGTAAATGTGGTTACACACATTATCGTTTCCGTTCTTGTCTTTTCTTTTGTTTCCAGAAGTGCTTCTCTTTTGTTGTTTTTGGCTCTTTTATGTGCCTGTCTTATAATCTTCTTTGGATATTGCCTTGTCGTGAGATTCTTCGACAGGATTTTGGCCTGGGCTTCAAATTTGTCCAGGGTATTGCAGATCCTACAGAGGCGTAGGAACTGGCCTACCAGTAGGTTGTCTCTCAATGCCTTAGGGTGGTGATTTTGGTATAGGAGAAAACTGTTCCTATTGGTGATCTTTTTGTAATTGGTTGTTAGTAGATTGCCGTCTTGTAATGAAATTCGTAAATCCAGAAATGGGATGGAGCTGTTAGATGAGGAGCCGGAGAATTTCAGAAAGGGGTCCAGAGTGTTGACCCACGTAAAAAAGATGTTACATTCCTCTTCTGTTCCTTTCCAGAGGTACCAAGAGGTAATTTTATTATCACTCACTTGCACCACTTTGGCCCACACAGCCACATGCACAAATACGGCACCTCCTTCAAAAGATCTCCGACAAAGAGCCCTCTTGTAGGGTCCGTGAGGGACTGCAGCGTGTCAAGAATTCCTGTCATGCGAGGGGAGGAAAACGGTAACCAGCGAAAACGGACTACATCTCCCAGGATGCTTAGCGGTTGAGAGGTTATGTAAACAGGAGAGCTGTTACATAACTCAAGGGAAACACGCCCTTATGTAAACAGGAGAGCTGTTACATAACTCAACGAAAACACGCCCTTATGTAAACAGGAGAGCTGTTACATAACTCAAGGAAAACACGCCCTTATGTAAACAGGAGAGCTGTTACATAACTCAAGGGAAACACGCCCTTATGTAAACAGGAGAGCTGTTACATAACTCAAGGAAAACACGCCCTATAAAGGGAGGAACCGGGAGGTACAACGCTGTCGGATATTGTGTTTACACCGACGTACCTGCTTCGTGAAGAGCAGTGTTCCGGAGTGGTGCTCCAGTAAGGCAAGAACGGAGGTAGGTCGAGTCGTTACTCCCTGGGCCGTGTCTTGCCCCATCGTCACCTGTGAAGGACCCGGAAGCTCTACCGGTCAACCATTGAGCTTCGCTTTTTGACTCGGCTGAGTCCAAGCGCAGTGGCGCTTTTGCTGGTTGGAGTCGTAACTCCCAGCCCGACCAGAGACACAGGGACTGCCAGCTGTAACGCACACCAGGAGGTGTTTGCCGCGTTACAGACTCGGAAGTCCACAGGATCGATCGAGCGGCTGCTCTCGGTTCAGTCTTCTTGCTTTTGATTGGGGTATCGGTGACGCATCACCAGGAGGTGACTCCGCGTCCCGGTGCAGTCTGAGGAAGAGGTTGAGCGGCTGCTCCCTTCAGGTAGAGACCCCGGCTGGGTGTTTCCCTGACTCCTCGATTCTCCCCAACACTCTTCGTGCCCCTCACAGCCTACCGATTGGCATTGTCGGCCATTTCATTTCTGCCCTCTGTTGGCATACGCCGGGATCGGCGTATATGCAGAGGACGGTTAGGACCATCCGTGCTGTGGGCTGGTAACGTACTTAGCCTGGAGGATTCCAGTGACTATAACTTTTGTTTATTCCTTGTATTATATTTGCCTTCATTAAAATAACTAACCCTTCACAAGTGGTTGCGTCCTCATTGTCGTGTCTGTTAAACGATCCTGAGATGTTCAGGGCGTTACACAGCGCCACCCCCATGAGGGGCACCGTCCTATGATGATGCTTTACACTCGTATGAGTGTGTGAGGGCACATAACATAAAGGAGGTACACTCCCACCTCTAGCACACTCAACTACCCTTTGGAGACAATTTCTAATGCCTCACAACCATAATCAGATTGTTGAGCATTTATTCTCCCTCTTTAGGAACTGTGACCTTTTTGTGTCTACACAGCACGTACCAAGGTTCATCCCGTTTTCAGATGCTCGGCTAACGTGGACGGAGACAGAAAAAGTGAATGAAGATGTGTTATTGGAAGATGTCCTTCCCGAAATAAGGGCAGCATGAGTATCCTGTGACACCGAACAACGAGTTTTGGAGTCTGGGAGCCTTGTTGAGCCTGAGCCTCCGTTGCTTTTTTCTGATCAAACAGTGCCTGGGTCTGTACGATATGATCTACGCCCACGACAAAAGAAGAGCACCAGAGGGAAATAGAGAGTTACGGATTTGAGTTTATGGTAAGAGCACAAAATCTGTAGTGCCTGCCACTAAATAGAGACACTGGTGCATTGGTTTGAAAAATTTAGACTTTCGAGTGAGCTGTGGGTGTTTGCCCGGAGGGCACCCCATCCGACACAAAGAAGGATTGGATTACTGAGAAGGCCTAGACTGTGAAGCCACACACGGAGGAAGTTATCTGTTACAGTATTATGGACAATAGAAGCCTACTAAAGAGGCTTACAATGGACTTTGGCATAGTTGATCATTGATTGAAGAAGGTCGCAAGTGACTCCATCATTATTGTAGAAAGTAGGTGCAAGTTATGTTCCCGTTTGAGCGAGTTGGCGCGCAAGAAAAGCAGCCTCTGGCGGCCCCGCCCTCAGGTCAAAATGATCTTGGATAGTCTAGTTGGACCACTAAAACCAAAGTTGTGGTTTTATTTTGCATTTTTGTTGTTATGATTATATTGTTTGATGTGATATTTTATTTAGAAATTAAGCATCCAATGCGTGTTCTGATAGGGACTACTCCTGATCCGCCTGAGCATTCGTTTGTTTCCCTAGCTCCACATAAAGAAAGACATAGGCAGGCGTATTTTGGAAATGCTTTTCTTCAGACACTCCATGAAGTACACCAAACGACTAATGCGACAACTCATTGGATCTGTGGTTTACTTCCTTCTATGACTCATAAGAAAGATCTCCTTATATCCTTGCCTCTGTCATATCTAGGAAGTTGTGAAGCATGGCTCCAGCTCCTTACTGTAGTGTATACCCACTCACACGCAGATACCGCCAAACTGACTAAAGAAGATTATGAAGCAGTGTTGGAAAACCTAATGATGCACCAGCAATACACTCCGGGAAAAGGAGGGAAGGCAGGTACTTTGCATCCAGAGGCCTGTATGAATGTTTATGAGCAAGTGCAAACATTTCCTGGGTAAAAGATGAGATGATAGAGTTCCAAGGGTTTAATATAACAGAGTATTTTAGATCCTTCCATGAGAGAAATATCCCGGATAGTGAGGTCAAACCCTTTCCAATAATTGATACACCAGCCCCATTTTGTGTAGAAGGGTTTGGAAGTGTCCCTGTGGGGAAGAGTCATTGTAATTATTCGTTTATATTGAACACGACAAGTAGCCCACCCTTGCTCACACCCGAAATGTATGTTTTGTCTGTGGGACACATGCTCATGTATGGCTCCCTAGGGGTGGGCAGGACGCTGTTATGTTTCTTTCCTTATACCTCCAGTTTACTTAGTCCCATCCAATTATCATAAGTTGCAGCAAAGGGGTACCTCATTGTCACGAGTAAAGAGGATTATCAACACTGAAGATGTTGATCAGACAGATACCACGATGCAGCAATTGGCTGATGCTATGAAGGGATTGTTGCCTCTATGGGGACCTATGTATAATAGTAGGCGAATTTGCCATCTTACTAGAGTAGTGGAATCTGTCATTAACACTACTGCTGGTATACTCACGAACATTACAGCTGAGCTTCAGGCGACCAGGCTCATTGCTCTTCAAAACCGGATCCTGTTGTGTGATCGACAGCAGCTGCTGTGTTTATATCCCAGACCACGCCCCTACTGTGTATTCAGCTATCCAGAAACTCCATAGGTTAGCCTCTGACATACATGAAGATAATGCTACAGGGTCTCTGACACAGTGGTTCTGGGGCCTGATATCCGCATGGGGATGGAAGATTCTCAGTTGCAGAGATCATCTTCACCTGTTGCCTTTGTGTGAATTGTCTTCCATCCTGTTGCACTTATTGCATGGCTAAACTCGTCCCCTCTGTTCCAATAAGTGTGTCTAAAGCCAGGGATGCGATTATGATGCTGAAAGCAATTCAAGAACTGATGGATACCGACGAAGGCATTTTTGAGGACTAAAAATTCGAACCCCCCTCCCGGTTTCCTCATGCTGACGACTGATAAAGACCCTGCCTGATGGCCTCTATACTTCTATTTTTAGATTATAACGCTAAAAGGAGGGTCTGTAGGATTCACAATAATCATAGGGCTATGCCCCTTATGTTACGCTATTTAGATTAGCCTTAAATAGCTAAACATAGCAGTGGTAGTCATCTATATTGACAACCCACTGAGCTATAATATTAAAGATGATGTTTTACAGAATAGGTTAGTCTTGGACGGGTGGCAGCCATTTTGTATACTGGCCACCATCTTATTTTATGGTTATGTATAAGCACGCGGTGAACTTTAAACTGCGAAAGAGGTTGGATCAGACAGCTGCACCATGACACTTGTTGTTCACCTGATAACTATACGCCCAGTTTCGTTTCTCTTACTCAATAATGAGCGCTTCTTCACTTATGAATAAGCCTTTCAGTAATGTTCTATTTGCAGCACCTCTCCTATGTTGGGAGGAGTAGGGATGCAGCTGGCTGACCTTGGCTAAGAGACACCATGTGCCCGCCTCGGCCTGGTGATGTATGCCCTTTTGCCTCCCCAAAGTACGCATCCCTAAATCTGTAACTTTCCCTTGCAGGCGTGCTGTAGGGTTTATGACGTGTTTGATGTATCATACTATGCTGCGCATGATTATTGAGTCAGTCCAAAGCAAGCATTGCATGGTGCATGTTGTATTTGGGCTCCGCTGCAAGGTATAGATAATAAACTGCTTGTTTGCATTCTCTACTGGCTTACTGACTCTTCATTAATATAGGTAAGGCCGAGAGGTGGTTTCGTAACCCGAGTGACCCTAGTCGGGTCACTTCCTTCATTGGGTGTACCTTGTAAAGTGAGTAAACACAGGGTGCATCTTGCAGTAAAGTGAGTAAACACAGGGTGTAACTTGCAGTAAAGTGAGTAAATACTGGGTGTTTCTTGTAAAGTTAGTAAACACGGGGTGTATCTTGCAGTAAAGTGAGTAAACATGGGGTGTATCTTGCAGTAAAGTGAGTAAACACTGGATGTATCTTGTAAAGTAAGTAAACATTGGATGTATCTTGTAAAGTGAGTAAACACGGGGTGTATCTTTTAAAGTGAGTAAACACCGGGTGTATCTTGTAAAGTGAGTAAACACAGGGTGTATCTTGCAGTAAAGTGAGTCAACATTGGGTGTATCTTGCAGTAAAATGAGTCAACATGGGGTGTATCTTGCAGTAAAGTGAGTAAACACTGGATGTATCTTGTAAAGTAAGTAAACACTGGATGTATCTTGTAAAGTGAGTAAACACGGGGTGTATCTTTTAAAGTGAGTAAACACTGGGTGTATCTTGTAAAGTGAGTAAACACAGGGTGTATCTTGCAGTAAAGTGAGTAAACACAGGGTGTATCTTGCAATAAAGTGAGCAAACATGGGGTGTATCTTGCAGTAAAGTGAGTAAACATTGGATGTATCTTGCAGTAAAGTGAGTAAACACTGGATGTATCTTGTAAAGTGATTAAACACTGGTTGTATCTTGTAAAGTGAGTAAACACGGGGTGTATCTTGTAAAGTGAGTAAACACTGTGATTATCTCGTAAAGTGAGTAAACATGGGGTGTACCTTGCAGTAAAGTGAGTAAACACGGGATGTATCTTGCAGTAAAGTGAGTAATCACTGGGTGTATCTTGTAAAGTCAGTAAACACTTGTTGTATCCTGTAAAGTGAGTAAACACTGGATGTATCTTGCCGTAAAGTGAGTAAGTATGGGATGTATCTTGCAGTAAAGTGAGTAAACACTGGATGTATCTTGCAGTAAAGTGAGTAAACACTGGATGTATCTTGTAAAGTGAGTAAACACTGGGTGTGTCTTGTAAAGTGAGTAAACACTGGGTGTATCTAGTAAAGTGAGTAAACACAGGGTGTTTCTTGCAGAGTGGTGAGTAAACACGGGGTGTATCTTGCAGTAAAGTGTGTAAAAACTGGGTGTATCTTGTAAAGTGAGTAAACACGGGGTGTATCTTGCAGTAAAGTGAGTAAACACGGGATGTATCTTGCCGCAAAGTGAGTAATCACTGGGTGTATCTTGTAAAGTCAGTAAACACTTGTTGTATCTTGTAAAGTGAGTAAACACTGGATGTATCTTGCCGTAAAGTGAGTAAGCATGGGGTGTATCTTGCAGTAAACTGAGTAAACACTAGATGTATCTTGCAGTAAAGTGAGTAAACACTGGATGTATCTTGTAAAGTGAGTAAACACTGGGTGTGTCTTTTAAAGTGAGTAAACACGGGGTGTGTCTTGTAAAGTGAGTAAACACTGGGTGTATCTAGTAAAGTGAGTAAACACAGGGTGTTTCTTGCAGAGTGGTGAGTAAACACGGGGTGTATCTTGTAAAGTGAGTAAACACGGGGTGTATCTTGCAATAAAGTGAGTAAACACTGGATGTATCTTGCAGTAAAGTGAGTAAACACAGAGTGTATCTTGCAGTAAAGTGAGTAAACACGGGGTGTATCTTGCAGTAAAATGAGTAAACACGGGGTGTATCTTGTAAAGTGAGTAAACATGTGGTGCATCTGCAGTAAAGTGAGTAAACACTCGATGTATCTTGCAGTAAAGTGAGTAAACATGGGGTGTATCATGCAGTAAAGTGAGTAAATGCTGGATGTATCTTGCAGTAAAGTGAGTAAACACTGGATGTATCTTGTAAAGTGAGTAAACACTGGGTGTATCTTGTAAAGTGAGTAAACACGGGGTGTATCTTGTAAAGTGAGTATACACTAGGTGCATCTTGCAGTAAAGTGAGTAAACACGGGGTGTATCTTGCAGTAAAGTGAGTAAACACTGGGTATATCTTGCAGTAAAGTGAGTAAACACAGGATATACCTTGTAAAGCGAGTAAACAAATGATATATCTTCCAGTAAAGTGAGTAAACACTGGGTATATCTTGCAGTAAAGTGAGTAAACACAGGATATATCTTGTAAAGTGAATAAACACGGGGGTATCTTGCAGTAAAGTGAGTAAGCACTGGGCATATCTTGCAGTAAAGTGAGTAAACACGGGGTGTAACTTGCAGTAAAGTGAGTAAACACTGGGTGTTTCTTGTAAAGTTAGTAAACACGGGGTGTATCTTGCAGTAAAGTGAGTAAACACGGGGTGTATCTTGCAGTAAAGTGAGTAAACACTGGATGTATCTTGTACAGTAAGTAAACACTGGATGTATCTTGTAAAGTGAGTAAACACGGGGTGTATCTTTTAAAATGAGTAAACACTGGGTGTATCTTGTGAAGTGAGTAAACACAGGGTGTATCTTGCAGTAAAGTGAGTAAACATGGGGTGTATCTTGCAGTAAAGTGAGTAAACATGGGGTGTATCTTGCAGTAAAGTGAGTAAACACTGGATGTATCTTGTAAAGTAAGTAAACACTGGATGTATCTTGTAAAGTGAGTAAACACGGGGTGTATCTTTTAAAGTGAGTAAACACCGGGTGTATCTTGTAAAGTGAGTAAACACAGGGTGTATCTTGCAGTAAAGTGAGTAAACATTGGGTGTATCTTGCAGTAAAGTGAGTCAACATGGGGTGTATCTTGCAGTAAAGTGAGTAAAAACTGGATGTATCTTGTAAAGTAAGTAAACACTGGATGTATCTTGTAAAGTGAGTAAACACAGGGTGTATCTTTTAAACTGAGTAAACACTGGGTGTATCTTGTAAAGTGAGTAAACACAGGGTGTATCTTGCAGTAAAGTGAGTAAACACAGGGTGTATCTTGCAATAAAGTGAGGAAACATGGGGTGTATCTTGCAGTAAAGTGAGTAAACATTGGATGTATCTTGCAGTGAAGTGAGTAAACACTGGATGTATCTTGTAAAGTGATTAAACACTGGTTGTATCTTGTAAAGTGAGTAAACACGGGGTGTATCTTGTAAAGTGAGTAAACACTGTGATTATCTCGTAAAGAGAGTAAACATGGGGTGTACCTTGCAGTAAAGTGAGTAAAAACTGGATGTATCTTGTAAAGTAAGTAAACACTGGATGTATCTTGTAAAGTGAGTAAACACAGGGTGTATCTTTTAAACTGAGTAAACACTGGGTGTATCTTGTAAAGTGAGTAAACACAGGGTGTATCTTGCAGTAAAGTGAGTAAACACAGGGTGTATCTTGCAATAAAGTGAGGAAACATGGGGTGTATCTTGCAGTAAAGTGAGTAAACATTGGATGTATCTTGCAGTGAAGTGAGTAAACACTGGATGTATCTTGTAAAGTGATTAAACACTGGTTGTATCTTGTAAAGTGAGTAAACACGGGGTGTATCTTGTAAAGTGAGTAAACACTGTGATTATCTCGTAAAGAGAGTAAACATGGGGTGTACCTTGCAGTAAAGTGAGTAAACACGGGATGTATCTTGCAGTAAAGTGAGTAATCACTGGGTGTATCTTGTAAAGTCAGTAAACACTTGTTGTATCTTGTAAAGTGAGTAAACACTGGATGTATCTTGCCGTAAAGTGAGTGAGCATGGGGTGTATCTTGCAGTAAAGTGAGTAAACACTGGATGTATCTTGCAGTAAAGTGAGTAAACACTGGATGTATCTTGTAAAGTGAGTAAACACTGGGTGTGTCTTGTAAAGTGAGTAAACACTGGGTGTATCTAGTAAAGTGAGTAAACACAGGGTGTTTCTTGCAGAGTGGTGAGTAAATACGGGGTGTATCTTGCAGTAAAGTGTGTAAAAACTGGGTGTATCTTGTAAAGTGAGTAAACACGGGGTGTATCTTGCAGTAAAGTGAGTAAACACGGGATGTATCTTGCCGCAAAGTGAGTAATCACTGGGTGTGTCTTGTAAAGTCAGTAAACACTTGTTGTATCTTGTAAAGTGAGTAAACACTGGATGTATCTTGCCGTAAAGTGAGTAAGCATGGGGTGTATCTTGCAGTAAAGTGAGTAAACACTGGATGTATCTTGCAGTAAAGTGAGTAAACACTGGATGTATCTTGTAAAGTGAGTAAACACTGGGTGTGTCTTTTAAAGTGAGTAAACACGGGGTGTGTCTTGTAAAGTGAGTAAACACTGGGTGTATCTAGTAAAGTGAGTAAACACAGGGTGTTTCTTGCAGAGTGGTGAGTAAACACGGGGTGTATCTTGCAGTAAAGTGAGTAAACACTGGGTGTATCTTGTAAAGTGAGTAAACACGGGGTGTATCTTGCAATAAAGTGAGTAAACACTGGATGTATCTTGCAGTAAAGTGAGTAAACACGGGGTGTATCTTGCAGTAAAGTGAGTAAACACGGGGTGTATCTTGCAGTAAAATGAGTAAACCCAGGGTGTATCTTGTAAAGTGAGTAAACACGGGGTGTATCTTGTAAAGGGAGTAAACATGGGGTGCATCTGCAGTAAAGTGAGTAAACATGGGGTGTATCATGCAGTAAAGTGAGTAAACACTGGATGTATCTTGCAGGAAAGTGAGTAAACACTGGATGTATCTTGTAAAGTGAGTAAACACTGGGTGTATCTTGTAAAGTGAGTAAACACGGGGTGCATCTTGTAAAGTGAGCATACACTAGGTGAATCTTGCAGTAAAGTGAGTAAACACGGGGTGCATCTTGCAGTAAAGTGAGTAAACATGGGGTGTATCTTGCAGTAAAGTGAGTAAACACTGGATGTATCTTGTAAAGTGAGTAAACACGGGGTGTATCTTTTAAAGTGAGTAAACACCGGGTGTATCTTGTAAAGTGAGTAAACACAGGGTATATCTTGCAGTAAAGTGAGTAAACATTGAGTGTATCTTGCAGTAAAGTGAGTCAACATGGGGTGTATCTTGCAGTAAAGTGAGTAAACACTGGATGTATCTTGTAAAGTAAGTAAACACTGGATGTATCTTGTAAAGTGAGTAAACACGGGGTGTATCTTTTAAAGTGAGTAAACACTGGGTGTATCTTGTAAAGTTAGTAAACACGGGGTGTATCTTGCAGTAAAGTGAGTAAACACAGGGTGTATCTTGCAGTAAAGTGAGTAAACACTGGATGTATCTTGTACAGGAAGTAAACACTGGATGTATCTTGTAAAGTGAGTAAACACGGGGTGTATATTTTAAAGTGAGTAAACACTGGGTGTATCTTGTGAAGTGAGTAAACACAGGGTGTATCTTGCAGTAAAGTGAGTAAACATGGGGTGTATCTTGCAGTAAAGTGAGTAAACATGGGGTGTATCTTGCAGTAAAGTGAGTAAACACTGGATGTATCTTGTAAAGTAAGTAAACACTGGATGCATCTTGTAAAGTGAGTAAACACGGGGTGTATCTTTTAAAGTGAGTAAACACTGGGTGTATCTTGTAAAGTGAGTAAACACAGGGTGTATCTTGCAGTAAAGTGAGTAAACACAGGGTGTATCTTGCAATAAAGTGAGGAAACATGGGGTGTATCTTGCAGTAAAGTGTGTAAAAACTGGGTGTATCTTGTAAAGTGAGTAAACACGGGGTGTATCTTGCAGTAAAGTGAGTAAACACGGGATGTATCTTGCCGCAAAGTGAGTAATTACTGGGTGTATCTTGTAAAGTCAGTAAACACTTGTTGTATCTTGTAAAGTGAGTAAACACTGGATGTATCTTGCCGTAAAGTGAGTAAGCATGGGGTGTATCTTGCAGTAAAGTGAGTAAACACTGGATGTATCTTGCAGTAAAGTGAGTAAACACTGGATGTATCTTGTAAAGTGAGTAAACACTGGGTGTGTCTTTTAAAGTGAGTAAACACGGGGTGTGTCTTGTAAAGTG
The DNA here is from genome assembly GCF_964204655.1 of Triturus cristatus. Taxonomy (NCBI): domain Eukaryota; kingdom Metazoa; phylum Chordata; class Amphibia; order Caudata; family Salamandridae; genus Triturus; species Triturus cristatus. Next base: position 863,307,416 of record NC_140595.1, on the reverse strand, counting down.
AGTAAACACTGGGTGTATCTAGTAAAGTGAGTAAACACAGGGTGTTTCTTGCATAGTGGTGAGTAAACACGGGGTGTATCTTGCAGTAAAGTGAGTAAACACTGGGTGTATCTTGTAAAGTGAGTAAACATGGGGTGTATCTTGCAATAAAGTGAGTAAACACTGGATGTATCTTGCAGTAAAGTGAGTAAACACAGGGTGTATCTTGCAGTAAAGTGAGTAAACACGGGGTGTATCTTGCAGTAAAATGAGTAAACCCAGGGTGTATCTTGTAAAGTGAGTAAACACGGGGTGTATCTTGTAAAGGGAGTAAACATGGGGTGCATCTGCAGTAAAGTGAGTAAACATGGGGTGTATCATGCAGTAAAGTGAGTAAACACTGGATGTATCTTGCAGTAAAGTGAGTAAACACTGGATGTATCTTGTAAAGTGAGTAAACACTGGGTGTATCTTGTAAAGTGAGTAAACACGGGGTGCATCTTGTAAAGTGAGTATACACTAGGTGAATCTTGCAGTAAAGTGAGTAAACACGGGGTGCATCTTGCAGTAAAGTGAGTAAACACGGGGTGTATCTTGCAGTAAAGTGAGTAAACACTGGATGTATCTTGTAAAGTGAGTAAACACGGGGTGTATCTTTTAAAGTGAGTAAACACAGGGTGTATCTTGCAGTAAAGTGAGTAAACATTGAGTGTATCTTGCAGTAAAGTGAGTCAACATGGGGTGTATCTTGCAGTAAAGTGAGTAAACACTGGATGTATCTTGTAAAGTAAGTAAACACTGGATGTATCTTGTAAAGTGAGTAAACACGGGGTGTATCTTTTAAAGTGAGTAAACACCGGGTGTATCTTGTAAAGTGAGTAAACACAGGGTGTATCTTACAGTAAAGTGAGTAAACATTGGGTGTATCTTGCAGTAAAGTGAGTCAACATGGGGTGTATCTTGCAGTAAAGTGAGTAAACAATGGATGTATCTTGTAAAGTAAGTAAACACTGGATGTATCTTGTAAAGTGAGTAAACACGGGGTGTATCTTTTAAAGTGAGTAAACACTGGGTGAATCTTGTAAAGTGAGTAAACACAGGGTGTATCTTGCAGTAAAGTGAGTAAACACAGGGTGTATCTTGAAATAAAGTGAGGAAACATGGGGTGTATCTTGCAGTAAAGTGAGTAAACATTGGATGTATCTTGCAGTAAAGTGAGTAAACACTGGATGTATCTTGTAAAGTGATTAAACACTGGTTGTATCTTGTAAAGTGAGTAAACACGGGGTGTATCTTGTAAAGTGAGTAAACACTGTGATTATCTCGTAAAGTGAGTAAACATGGGGTGTACCTTGCAGTAAAGTGAGTAAACACGGGATGTATCTTGCAGTAAAGTGAGTAATCACTGGGTGTATCTTGTAAAGTCAGTAAACACTTGTTCTATCTTGTAAAGTGAGTAAACACTGGATGTATCTTGCCGTAAAGTGAGTGAGCATGGGGTGTATCATGCAGCAAAGTGAGTAAACACTGGATGTATCTTGCAGTAAAGTGAGTAAACACTGGATGTATCTTGTAAAGTGAGTAAACACTGGGTGTGTCTTGTAAAGTGAGTAAACACTGCGTGTATCTAGTAAAGTGAGTAAACAAAGGGTGTTTCTTGCAGAGTGGTGAGTAAACACGGGGTGTATCTTGCAGTAAAGTGAGTAAAAACTGGGTGTATCTTGTAAAGTGAGTAAACACGGGGTGTATCTTGCAGTAAAGTGAGTAAACACTGGGTATATCTTGCAGTAAAGTGAGTAAACACAGGATATACCTTGTAAAGCGAGTAAACAAATGATATATCTTCCAGTAAAGTGAGTAAACACTGGGTATATCTTGCAGTAAAGTGAGTAAACACAGGATATATCTTGTAAAGTGAATAAACACGGGGGTATCTTGCAGTAAAGTGAGTAAGCACTGGGCATATCTTGCAGTAAAGTGAGTAAACACGGGGTGTAACTTGCAGTAAAGTGAGTAAACACTGGGTGTTTCTTGTAAAGTTAGTAAACACGGGGTGTATCTTGCAGTAAAGTGAGTAAACATGGGGTGTATCTTGCAGTAAAGTGAGTAAACACTGGATGTATCTTGTAAAGTAAGTAAACACTGGATGTATCTTGTAAAGTGAGTAAACACGGGGTGTATCTTTTAAAGTGAGTAAACACCGGGTGTATCTTGTAAAGTGAGTAAACACAGGGTGTATCTTGCAGTAAAGTGAGTAAACATTGGGTGTATCTTGCAGTAAAGTGAGTCAACATGGGGTGTATCTTGCAGTAAAGTGAGTAAAAACTGGATGTATCTTGTAAAGTAAGTAAACACTGGATGTATCTTGTAAAGTGAGTAAACACGGGGTGTATCTTTTAAACTGAGTAAACACTGGGTGTATCTTGTAAAGTGAGTAAACACAGGGTGTATCTTGCAGTAAAGTGAGTAAACACAGGGTGTATCTTGCAATAAAGTGAGGAAACATTGGGTGTATCTTGCAGTAAAGTGAGTAAACATTGGATGTATCTTGCAGTGAAGTGAGTAAACACTGGTTGTATCTTGTAAAGTGAGTAAACACGGGGTGTATCTTGTAAAGTGAGTAAACACTGTGATTATCTCGTAAAGAGAGTAAACATGGGGTGTACCTTGCAGTAAAGTGAGTAAACACGGGATGTATCTTGCAGTAAAGTGAGTAATCACTGGGTGTATCTTGTAAAGTCAGTAAACACTTGTTGTATCTTGTAAAGTGAGTAAACACTGGATGTATCTTGCCGTAAAGTGAGTGAGCATGGGGTGTATCTTGCAGTAAAGTGAGTAAACACTGGATGTATCTTGCAGTAAAGTGAGTAAACACTGGATGTATCTTGTAAAGTGAGTAAACACTGGGTGTGTCTTGTAAAGTGAGTAAACACTGGGTGTATCTAGTAAAGTGAGTAAACACAGGGTGTTTCTTGCAGAGTGGTGAGTAAATACGGGGTGTATCTTGCAGTAAAGTGTGTAAAAACTGGGTGTATCTTGTAAAGTGAGTAAACACGGGGTGTATCTTGCAGTAAAGTGAGTAAACACGGGATGTATCTTGCCGCAAAGTGAGTAATCACTGGGTGTATCTTGTAAAGTCAGTAAACACTTGTTGTATCTTGTAAAGTGAGTAAACACTGGATGTATCTTGCCGTAAAGTGAGTAAGCATGGGGTGTATCTTGCAGTAAAGTGAGTAAACACTGGATGTATCTTGCAGTAAAGTGAGTAAACACTGGATGTATCTTGTAAAGTGAGTAAACACTGGGTGTGTCTTTTAAAGTGAGTAAACACGGGGTGTGTCTTGTAAAGTGAGTAAACACTGGGTGTATCTAGTAAAGTGAGTAAACACAGGGTGTTTCTTGCAGAGTGGTGAGTAAACACGGGGTGTATCTTGCAGTAAAGTGAGTAAACACTGGGTGTATCTTGTAAAGTGAGTAAACACGGGGTGTATCTTGCAATAAAGTGAGTAAACACTGGATGTATCTTGCAGTAAAGTGAGTAAACACAGGGTGTATCTTGCAGTAAAGTGAGTAAACACGGGGTGTATCTTGCAGTAAAATGAGTAAACCCAGGGTGTATCTTGTAAAGTGAGTAAACACGGGGTGTATCTTGTAAAGGGAGTAAACATGGGGTGCATCTGCAGTAAAGTGGGTAAACATGGGGTGTATCATGCAGTAAAGTGAGTAAACACTGGATGTATCTTGCAGTAAAGTGAGTAAACACTGGATGTATCTTGTAAAGTGAGTAAACACTGGGTGTCTCTTGTAAAGTGAGTAAACACGGGGTGCATCTTGTAAAGTGAGCATACACTAGGTGAATCTTGCCGTAAAGTGAGTAAACACGGGGTGCATCTTGCAGTAAAGTGAGTAAACACGGGGTGTATCTTGCAGTAAAGTGAGTAAACACTGGATGTATCTTGTAAAGTGAGTAAACACGGGGTGTATCTTTTAAAGTGAGTAAACACCGGGTGTATCTTGTAAAATGAGTAAACACAGGGTGTATCTTGCAGTAAAGTGAGTAAACATTGAGTGTATCTTGCAGTAAAGTGAGTCAACATGGGGTGTATCTTGCAGTAAAGTGAGTAAACACTGGATGTATCTTGTAAAGTAAGTAAACACTGGATGTATCTTGTAAAGTGAGTAAACACGGGGTGTATCTTTTAAAGTGAGTAAACACTGGGTGTATCTTGTAAAGTTAGTAAACACGGGGTGTATCTTGCAGTAAAGTGAGTAAACATTGAGTGTATCTTGCAGTAAAGTGAGTAAACACTGGATGTATCTTGTACAGGAAGTAAACACTGGATGTATCTTGGAAAGTGAGTAAACACGGGGTGTATCTTTTAAAGTGAGTAAACAATGGGTGTATCTTGTGAAGTGAGTAAACACAGGGTGTATCTTGCAGTAAAGTGAGTAAACATGGGGTGTATCTTGCAGTAAAGTGAGTAAACATGGGGTGTATCTTGCAGTAAAGTGAGTAAACACTGGATGTATCTTGTAAAGTAAGTAAACACTGGATGCATCTTGTAAAGTGAGTAAACACGGGGTGTATCTTTTAAAGTGAGTAAACACTGGGTGTATCTTGTAAAGTGAGTAAACACAGGGTGTATCTTGCAGTAAAGTGAGTAAACACAGGGTGTATCTTGCAATAAAGTGAGGAAACATGGGGTGTATCTTGCAGTAAAGTGAGTAAACATTGGATGTATCTTGCAGTGAAGTGAGTAAACACTGGATGTATCTTGTAAAGTGATTAAACACTGGTTGTATCTTGTAAAGTGAGTAAACACGGGGTGTATCTTGTAAAGTGAGTAGACACTGTGATTATCTCGTAAAGTGAGTAAACATGGGGTGTACCTTGCAGTAAAGTGAGTAAACACGGGATGTATCTTGCAGTAAAGTGAGTAATCACTGGGTTTATCTTGTAAAGTCAGTAAACACTTGTTGTATCTTGTAAAGTGAGTAAACACTGGATGTATCTTGCCGTAAAGTGAGTGAGCATGGGGTGTATCTTGCAGTAAAGTGAGTAAACACTGGATGTATCTTGCAGTAAAGTGAGTAAACACTGGATGTATCTTGTAAAGTGAGTAAACACTGGGTGTGTCTTGTAAAGTGAGTAAACACTGGGTGTATCTAGTAAAGTGAGTAAACACAGGGTGTTTCTTGCAGAGTGGTGAGTAAATACGGGGTGTATCTTGCAGTAAAGTGTGTAAAAACTGGGTGTATCTTGTAAAGTGAGTAAACACGGGGTGTATCTTGCAGTAAAGTGAGTAAACACGGGATGTATCTTGCCGCAAAGTGAGTAATCACTGGGTGTATCTTGTAAAGTCAGTAAACACTTGTTGTATCTTGTAAAGTGAGTAAACACTGGATGTATCTTGCCGTAAAGTGAGTAAGCATGGGGTGTATCTTGCAGTAAAGTGAGTAAACACTGGATGTATCTTGCAGTAAAGTGAGTAAACACTGGATGTATCTTGTAAAGTGAGTAAACACTGGGTGTGTCTTTTAAAGTGAGTAAACACGGGGTGTGTCTTGTAAAGTGAGTAAACACTGGGTGTATCTAGTAAAGTGAGTAAACACAGGGTGTTTCTTGCATAGTGGTGAGTAAACACGGGGTGTATCTTGCAGTAAAGTGAGTAAACACTGGGTGTATCTTGTAAAGTGAGTAAACATGGGGTGTATCTTGCAATAAAGTGAGTAAACACTGGATGTATCTTGCAGTAAAGTGAGTAAACACAGGGTGTATCTTGCAGTAAAGTGAGTAAACACGGGGTGTATCTTGCAGTAAAATGAGTAAACCCAGGGTGTATCTTGTAAAGTGAGTAAACACGGGGTGTATCTTGTAAAGGGAGTAAACATGGGGTGCATCTGCAGTAAAGTGAGTAAACATGGGGTGTATCATGCAGTAAAGTGAGTAAACACTGGATGTATCTTGCAGTAAAGTGAGTAAACACTGGATGTATCTTGTAAAGTGAGTAAACACTGGGTGTATCTTGTAAAGTGAGTAAACACGGGGTGCATCTTGTAAAGTGAGTATACACTAGGTGAATCTTGCAGTAAAGTGAGTAAACACGGGGTGCATCTTGCAGTAAAGTGAGTAAACACGGGGTGTATCTTGCAGTAAAGTGAGTAAACACTGGATGTATCTTGTAAAGTGAGTAAACACGGGGTGTATCTTTTAAAGTGAGTAAACACAGGGTGTATCTTGCAGTAAAGTGAGTAAACATTGAGTGTATCTCGCAGTAAAGTGAGTCAACATGGGGTGTATCTTGCAGTAAAGTGAGTAAACACTGGATGTATCTTGCAAAGTAAGTAAACACTGGATGTATCTTGTAAAGTGAGTAAACACGGGGTGTATCTTTTAAAGTGAGTAAACACTGGGTGTATCTTGTGAAGTGAGTAAACACAGGGTGTATCTTGCAGTAAAGTGAGTAAACATGGGGTGTATCTTGCAGTAAAGTGAGTAAACACTGGATGTATCTTGTAAAGTAAGTAAACACTGGATGTATCTTGTAAAGTGAGTAAACACGGGGTGTATCTTTTAAAGTGAGTAAACACCGGGTGTATCTTGTAAAGTGAGTAAACACAGGGTGTATCTTACAGTAAAGTGAGTAAACATTGGGTGTATCTTGCAGTAAAGTGAGTCAACATGGGGTGTATCTTGCAGTAAAGTGAGTAAACAATGGATGTATCTTGTAAAGTAAGTAAACACTGGATGTATCTTGTAAAGTGAGTAAACACGGGGTGTATCTTTTAAAGTGAGTAAACACTGGGTGTATCTTGTAAAGTGAGTAAACACAGGGTGTATCTTGCAGTAAAGTGAGTAAACACAGGGTGTATCTTGAAATAAAGTGAGGAAACATGGGGTGTATCTTGCAGTAAAGTGAGTAAACATTGGATGTATCTTGCAGTAAAGTGAGTAAACACTGGATGTATCTTGTAAAGTGATTAAACACTGGTTGTATCTTGTAAAGTGAGTAAACACGGGGTGTATCTTGTAAAGTGAGTAAACACTGTGATTATCTCGTAAAGTGAGTAAACATTGGGTGTACCTTGCAGTAAAGTGAGTAAACACGGGATGTATCTTGCAGTAAAGTAAGTAATCACTGGGTGTATCTTGTAAAGTCAGTAAACACTTGTTCTATCTTGTAAAGTGAGTAAACACTGGATGTATCTTGCCGTAAAGTGAGTGAGCATGGGGTGTATCTTGCAGTAAAGTGAGTAAACACTGGATGTATCTTGCAGTAAAGTGAGTAAACACTGGATGTATCTTGTAAAGTGAGTAAACACTGGGTGTGTCTTGTAAAGTGAGTAAACACTGCGTGTATCTAGTAAAGTGAGTAAACACAGGGTGTTTCTTGCAGAGTGGTGAGTAAACACGGGGTGTATCTTGCAGTAAAGTGTGTAAAAACTGGGTGTATCTTGTAAAGTGAGTAAACACGGGGTGTATCTTGCAGTAAAGTGAGTAAACACGGCATGTATCTTGCCGCAAAGGGAGTAATCACTGGGTGTATCTTGTAAAGTCAGTAAACACTTGTTGTATCTTGTAAAGTGAGTAAACACTGGATGTATCTTGCCGTAAAGTGAGTAAGCATGGGGTGTATCTTGCAGTAAAGTGAGTAAACACTGGATGTATCTTGCAGTAAAGTGAGTAAACACTGGATGTATCTTGTAAAGTGAGTAAACACTGGGTGTGTCTTTTAAAGTGAGTAAAAACGGGGTGTGTCTTCTAAAGTGAGTAAACACTGGGTGTATCTAGTAAAGTGAGTAAACACAGGGTGTTTCTTGCAGAGTGGTGAGTAAACACGGGGTGTATCTTGCAGTAAAGTGAGTAAACACTGGGTGTATCTTGTAAAGTGAGTAAAAACGGGGTGTATCTTGCAATAAAGTGAGTAAACACTGGATGTATCTTGCAGTAAAGTGAGTAAACACGGGGTGTATCTTGCAGTAAAGTGAGTAAACACGGGGTGTATCTTGCAGTAAAATGAGTAAACCCAGGGTGTATCTTGTAAAGTGAGTAAACACGGGGTGTATCTTGTAAAGTGAGTAAACATAGGGTGCATCTGCAGTAAAGTGAGTAAACACTGGATTTATCTTGCAGTAAAGTGAGTAAACATGGGGTGTATCATGCAGTAAAGTGAGTAAACACTGGATGTATCTTGCAGTAAAGTGAGTAAACACTGGATGTATCTTGTAAAGTGAGTAAACACTGGGTGTATCTTGTAAAGTGAGTAAACACGGGGTGCATCTTGTAAAGTGAGTATACACTAGGTGAATCTTGCAGTAAAGTGAGTAAACACGGGGTGCATCTTGTAGTAAAGTGAGTAAACACAGGGTTTATCTTGCAGTAAAGTGAGTAAACACTGGGTATATCTTGCAGTAAAGTGAGTAAACACAGGATATACCTTGTAAAGCGAGTAAACAAATTATATATCTTCCAGTAAAGTGAGAAAACACTGGGTGTATCTTGCAGTAAAGTGAGTAAACACGGGGTGTATCTTGCAGTAAATTGAGTAAGCATGGGGTGTATCTTGCAGTAAAGTGAGTAAACATGGGGTGTATCTTGCAGTAAAGTGAGTAAACACTGGGTATATCTTGCAGTAAAGTGAGTAAACACAGGATATACCTTGTGAAGCGAGTAAACAAATTATATATCTTCCAGTAAAGTGAGAAAACACTGGGTATATCTTGCAGTAAAGTGAGTAAACACGGGGTGTATCTTGCAGTAAATTGAGTAAGCATGGGGTGTATCTTGCAGTAAAGTGAGTAAACATGGGGTGTATCTTGCAGTAAAGTGAGTAAACACTGGGTATATCTTGCAGTAAAGTGAGTAAACACAGGATATACCTTGTAAAGCGAGTAAACATATGATATATCTTCCAGTAAAGTGAGTAAACACTGGATATATCTTGCAGTAAAGTGAGTAAACACAGGATATATCTTGTAAAGTGAATAAACACGGGGTATCTTGCAGTAAAGTGAGTAAGCACTGGGCATATCTTGCAGTAAAGTGAGTAAACACGGGGTGTAACTTGCAGTAAAGTGAGTAAACACTGGGTGTTTCTTGTAAAGTTAGTAAACACGGGGTGTATCTTGCAGTAAAGTGAGTAAACATGGGGTGTATCTTGCAGTAAAGTGAGTAAACACTGGATGTATCTTGTACAGTAAGTAAACACTGGATGTATCTTGTAAAGTGAGTAAACATGGGGTGTATCTTTTAAAGTGAGTAAACACTGGGTGTATCTTGTGAAGTGAGTAAACACTGGATGTATCTTGCCGTAAAGTGAGTAAGCATGGGGTGTATCTTGCAGTAAAGTGAGTAAACACTGGATGTATCTTGCAGTAAAGTGAGTAAACACTGGATGTATCTTGTAAAGTGAGTAAACACTGGGTGTGTCTTTTAAAGTGAGTAAACACGGGGTGTGTCTTCTAAAGTGAGTAAACACTGGGTGTATCTAGTAAAGTGAGTAAACACAGGGTGTTTCTTGCAGAGTGGTGAGTAAACACGGGGTGTATCTTGCAGTAAAGTGAGTAAACACTGGGTGTATCTTGTAAAGTGAGTAAAAACGGGGTGTATCTTGCAATAAAGTGAGTAAACACTGGATGTATCTTGCAGTAAAGTGAGTAAACACGGGGTGTATCTTGCAGTAAAGTGAGTAAACACGGGGTGTATCTTGCAGTAAAATGAGTAAACCCAGGGTGTATCTTGTAAAGTGAGTAAACACGGGGTGTATCTTGTAAAGTGAGTAAACATAGGGTGCATCTGCAGTAAAGTGAGTAAACACTGGATGTATCTTGCAGTAAAGTGAGTAAACATGGGGTGTATCATGCAGTAAAGTGAGTAAACACTGGATGTATCTTGCAGTAAAGTGAGTAAACACTGGATGTATCTTGTAAAGTGAGTAAACACTGGGTGTATCTTGTAAAGTGAGTAAACACGGGGTGCATCTTGTAAAGTGAGTATACACTAGGTGAATCTTGCAGTAAAGTGAGTAAACACGGGGTGCATCTTGCAGTAAAGTGAGAAAACACAGGGTTTATCTTGCAGTAAAGTGAGTAAACACTGGGTATATCTTGCAGTAAAGTGAGTAAACACAGGATATACCTTGTAAAGCGAGTAAACAAATTATATATCTTCCAGTAAAGTGAGAAAACACTGGGTGTATCTTGCAGTAAAGTGAGTAAACACGGGGTGTATCTTGCAGTAAATTGAGTAAGCATGGGGTGTATCTTGCAGTAAAGTGAGTAAACATGGGGTGTATCTTGCAGTAAAGTGAGTAAACACTGGGTATATCTTGCAGTAAAGTGAGTAAACACAGGATATACCTTGTGAAGCGAGTAAACAAATTATATATCTTCCAGTAAAGTGAGAAAACACTGGGTATATCTTGCAGTAAAGTGAGTAAACACGGGGTGTATCTTGCAGTAAATTGAGTAAGCATGGGGTGTATCTTGCAGTAAAGTGAGTAAACATGGGGTGTATCTTGCAGTAAAGTGAGTAAACACTGGGTATATCTTGCAGTAAAGTGAGTAAACACAGGATATACCTTGTAAAGCGAGTAAACATATGATATATCTTCCAGTAAAGTGAGTAAACACTGGATATATCTTGCAGTAAAGTGAGTAAACACAGGATATATCTTGTAAAGTGAATAAACACGGGGTATCTTGCAGTAAAGTGAGTAAGCACTGGGCATATCTTGCAGTAAGGTGAGTAAACACGGGGTGTAACTTGCAGTAAAGTGAGTAAACACTGGGTGTTTCTTGTAAAGTTAGTAAACACGGGGTGTATCTTGCAGTAAAGTGAGTAAACATGGGGTGTATCTTGCAGTAAAGTGAGTAAACACTGGATGTATCTTGTACAGTAAGTAAACACTGGATGTATCTTGTAAAGTGAGTAAACATGGGGTGTATCTTTTAAAGTGAGTAAACACTGGGTGTATCTTGTGAAGTGAGTAAACACAGGGTGTATCTTGCAGTAAAGTGAGTAAACATGGGGTGTATCTTGCAGTAAAGTGAGTCAACATTGGATGTATCTTGCAGTAAAGTGAGTAAACACTGGATGTATCTTGTAAAGTGATTAAACACTTGTTGTATCTTGTAAAGTGAGCAAACACGGGGTGTATCTTGTAAAGTGAGTAAACACTGTGTTTATCTCGTAAAGTGAGTAAACATGGGGTGTATCTTGCAGTAAAGTGAGTAAACACGGGATGTATCTTGCAGTAAAGTGAGTAATCACTGGGTGTATCTTGTAAAGTCAGTAAACACTTGTTGTATCTTGTAAAGTGAGTAAACACTGGATGTATCTTGCCATGAAGTGAGTAAGCATGGGGTGTATCTTGCAGTAAAGTCACTAAACACTGGATGTATCTTGCACTAAAGTGAGTAAACACTGGATGTATCTTGTAAAGTGAGTAAACACTGGGTGTGTCTTGTAAAGTGAGTAAACACGGGGTGTAGCTTGTAAAGTGAGTAAACACAGGGTGTATCTTGCAGTAAAGTGAGTAAACATTGGGTGTATCTTGCAGTAAAGTGAGTCAACATGGGGTGTATCTTGCAGTAAAGTGAGTAAAAACTGGATGTATCTTGTAAAGTAAGTAAACACTGGATGTATCTTGTAAAGTGAGTAAACACGGGGTGTATCTTTTAAAGTGAGTAAACACTGGGTGTATCTTGTAAAGTGAGTTAACACAGGGTGTATCTTGCAGTAAAGTGAGTAAACACAGGGTGTACCTTGCAATAAAGTGAGGAAACATGGGGTGTATCTTGCAGTAAAGTGAGTAAACATTGGATGTATCTTGCAGTAAATTGAGTAAACACTGGATGTATCTTGTAAAGTGATTAAACACTGGTTGTATCTTGTAAAGTGAGTAAACACGGGGTGTAGCTTGTAAAGTGAGTAAACACTGTGATTATCTCGTAAAGTGAGTAAACATGGGGTGTACCTTGCAGTAAAGTGAGTAAACACGGGATGTATCTTGCAGTAAAGTGAGTAATCACTGGGTGTATCTTGTAAAGTCAGTAAACACTTGTTGTATCTTGTAAAGTGAGTAAACACTGGATGTATCTTGCCGTAAAGTGAGTGAGCATGGGGTGTATCTTGCAGTAAAGTGAGTAAACACTGGATGTATCTTGCAGTAAAGTGAGTAAACACTGGATGTATCTTGTAAAGTGAGTAAACACTGGGTGTGTCTTGTAAAGTGAGTAAACACTGGGTGTATCTAGTAAAGTGAGTAAACACAGGGTGTTTCTTGCAGAGTGGTGAGTAAATACGGGGTGTATCTTGCAGTAAAGTGTGTAAAAACTGGGTGTATCTTGTAAAGTGAGTAAACACGGGATGTATCTTGCCGCAAAGTGAGTAATCACTGGGTGCATCTTGTAAAGTCAGTAAACACTTGTTGTATCTTGTAAAGTGAGTAAACACTGGATGTATCTTGCCGTAAAGTGAGTAAGCATGGGGTGTATCTTGCAGTAAAGTGAGTAAACACTGGATGTATCTTGCAGTAAAGTGAGTAAACACTGGATGTATCTTGTAAAGTGAGTAAACACTGGGTGTGTCTTTTAAAGAGAGTAAACACGGGGTGTGTCTTGTAAAGTGAGTAAACACTGGGTGTATCTAGTAAAGTGAGTAAACACAGGGTGTTTCTTGCAGAGTGGTGAGTAAACACGGGGTGTATCTTGCAGTAAAGTGAGTAAACACTGGGTGTTTCTTGTAAAGTTAGTAAACACGGGGTGTATCTTGCAGTAAAGTGAGTAAACACGGGGTGTATCTTGCAGTAAAGTGAGTAAACACTGGATGTATCTTGTAAAGTAAGTAAACACTGGATGTATCTTGTAAAGTGAGTAAACACGGGGTGTATCTTTTAAAGTGAGTAAACACTGGGTGTATCTTGTGAAGTGAGTAAACACAGGGTGTATCTTGCAGTAAAGTGAGTAAACATGGGGTGTATCTTGCAGTAAAGTGAGTAAACACGGGGTGTATCTTGCAGTAAAGTGAGTAAACACTGGATGTATCTTGTAAAGTAAGTAAACACTGGATGTATCTTGTAAAGTGAGTAAACACGGGGTGTATCTTTTAAAGTGAGTAAACACTGGGTGTATCTTGTGAAGTGAGTAAACACAGGGTGTATCTTGCAGTAAAGTGAGTAAACATGGGGTGTATCTTGCAGTAAAGTGAGTAAACATGGGGTGTATCTTGCAGTAAAGTGAGTAAACACTGGATGTATCTTGTAAAGTAAGTAAACACTGGATGTATCTTGTAAAGTGAGTAAACACGGGGTGTATCTTTTAAAGTGAGTAAACACTGGGTGTATCTTGTAAAGTGAGTAAACACAGGGTGTATCTTGCAGTAAAGTGAGTAAACACAGGGTGTATCTTGCAATAAAGTGAGGAAACATGGGGTGTATCTTGCAGTAAAGTGAGTAAACATTGGATGTATCTTGCAGTAAAGTGAGTAAACACTGGATGTATCTTGTAAAGTGATTAAACACTGGTTGTATCTTGTAAAGTGAGTAAACACGGGGTGTATCTTGTAAAGTGAGTAAACACTGTGATTATCTCGTAAAGTGAGTAAACATGGGGTGTACCTTGCAGTAAAGTGAGTAAACACGGGATATATCTTGCAGTAAAGTGAGTAATCACTGGGTGTATCTTGTAAAGTCAGTAAACACTTGTTGTATCTTGTAAAGTGAGTAAACACTAGATGTATCTTGCCGTAAAGTGAGTGAGCATGGGGTGTATCTTGCAGTAAAGTGAGTAAACACTGGATGTATCTTGCAGTAAAGTGAGTAAACACTGGATGTATCTTGTAAAGTGAGTAAACACTGGGTGTGTCTTGTAAAGTGAGTAAACACTGGGTGTATCTAGTAAAGTGAGTAAACACAGGGTGTTTCTTGCAGAGTGGTGAGTAAATACGGGGTGTATCTTGCAGTAAAGTGTGTAAAAACTGGGTGTATCTTGTAAAGTGAGTAAACACGGGGTGTATCTTGCAGTAAAGTGAGTAAACACGGGATGTATCTTGCCGCAAAGTGAGTAATCACTGGGTGTATCTTGTAAAGTCAGTAAACACTTGTTGTATCTTGTAAAGTGAGTAAACACTGGATGTATCTTGCCGTAAAGTGAGTAAGCATGGGGTGTATCTTGCAGTAAAGTGAGTAAACACTGGATGTATCTTGCAGTAAAGTGAGTAAACACTGGATGTATCTTGTAAAGTGAGTAAACACTGGGTGTGTCTTTTAAAGTGAGTAAACACGGGGTGTGTCTTGTAAAGTGAGTAAACACTGGGTGTATCTAGTAAAGTGAGTAAACACAGGGTGTTTCTTGCAGAGTGGTGAGTAAAAACGGGGTGTATCTTGCAGTAAAGTGAGTAAACACTGGGTGTATCTTGTAAAGTGAGTAAACACGGGGTGTATCTTGCAATAAAGTGAGTAAACACTGGATGTATCTTGCAGTAAAGTGAGTAAACACAGGGTGTATCTTGCAGTAAAGTGAGTAAACACGGGGTGTATCTTGCAGTAAAATGAGTAAACCCAGGGTGTATCTTGTAAAGTGAGTAAACACGGGGTGTATCTTGTAAAGGGAGTAAACATGGGGTGCATCTGCAGTAAAGTGAGTAAACATGGGGTGTATCATGCAGTAAAGTGAGTAAACACTGGATGTATCTTGCAGTAAAGTGAGTAAACACTGGATGTATCTTGTACAGTGAGTAAACACTGGGTGTATCTTGTAAAGTGAGTAAACACGGGGTGCATCTTGTAAAGTGAGTATACACTAGGTGAATCTTGCAGTAAAGTGAGTAAACACGGGGTGCATCTTGCAGTAAAGTGAGTAAACACGGGGTGTATCTTGCAGTAAAGTGAGTAAACACTGGATGTATCTTGTAAAGTGAGTAAACACGGGGTGTATCTTTTAAAGTGAGTAAACACCGGGTGTATCTTGTAAAGTGAGTCAACACAGGGTGTATCTTGCAGTAAAGTGAGTAAACATTGAGTGTATCTTGCAGTAAAGTGAGTCAACATGGGGTGTATCTTGCAGTAAAGTGAGTAAACACTGGATGTATCTTGTAAAGTAAGTAAACACTGGATGTATCTTGTAAACTGAGTAAACACGGGGTGTATCTTTTAAAGTGAGTAAACACTGGGTGTATCTTGTGAAGTGAGTAAACACAGGGTGTATCTTGCAGTAAAGTGAGTAAACATGGGGTGTATCTTGCAGTAAAGTGAGTAAACATGGGGTGTATCTTGCAGTAAAGTGAGTAAACACTGGATGTATCTTGTAAAGTAAGTAAACACTGGATGTATCTTGTAAAGTGAGTAAACACGGGGTGTATCTTTTAAAGTGAGTAAACACCGGGTGTATCTTGTAAAGTGGGTAAACACAGGGTGTATCTTACAGTAAAGTGAGTAAACATTGGGTGTATCTTGCAGTAAAGTGACTCAACATGGGGTGTATCTTGCGGTAAAGTGAGTAAACACTGGATGTATCTTGTAAAGTAAGTAAACACTGGATGTATCTTGTAAAGTGAGTAAACACGGGGTGTATCTTTTAAAGTGAGTAAACACTGGGTGTATCTTGGAAAGTGAGTAAACACAGGGTGTATCTTGCAGTAAAGTGAGTAAACACAGGGTGTATCTTGAAATAAAGTGAGGAAACATGGGGTGTATCTTGCAGTAAAGTGAGTAAACATTGGATGTATCTTGCAGTAAAGTGAGTAAACACTGGATGTATCTTGTAAAGTGATTAAACGCTGGTTGTATCTTGTAAAGTGAGTAAACACGGGGTGTATCTTGTAAAGTGAGTAAACACTGTGATTATCTCGTAAAGTGAGTAAACATGGGGTGTACCTTGCAGTAAAGTGAGTAAACACGGGATGTATCTTGCAGTAAAGTGAGTAATCACTGGGTGTATCTTGTAAAGTCAGTAAACACTTGTTCTATCTTGTAAAGTGAGTAAACACTGGATGGATCTTGCCATAAAGTGAGTGAGCATGGGGTGTATCTTGCAGCAAAGTGAGTAAACACTGGATGTATCTTGCAGTAAAGTGAGTAAACACTGGATGTATCTTGTAAAGTGAGTAAACACTGGGTGTGTCTTGTAAAGTGAGTAAACACTGCGTGTATCTAGTAAAGTGAGTAAACATAGAGTGTTTCTTGCAGAGTGGTGAGTAAACACGGGGTGTATCTTGCAGTAAAGTGTGTAAAAACTGGGTGTATCTTGTAAAGTGAGTAAACACGGGGTGTATCTTGCAGTAAAATGAGTAAACACTGGATGTATCTTGCCGCAAAGTGAGTAATCACTGGGTGTATCTTGTAAAGTCAGTAAACACTTGTTGTATCTTGTAAAGTGAGTAAACACTGGATGTATCTTGCCGTAAAGTGAGTAAGCATGGGGTGTATCTTGCAGTAAAGTGAGTAAACACTGGATGTATCTTGCAGTAAAGTGAGTAAACACTGGATGTATCTTGTAAAGTGAGTAAACATGGGTGTGTCTTTTAAAGTGAGTAAACACGGGGTGTGTCTTGTAAAGTGAGTAAACACTGGGTGTATCTAGTAAAGTGAGTAAACACAGGGTGTTTCTTGCAGAGTGGTGAGTAAACACGGGGTGTATCTTGCAGTAAAGTGAGTAAACACTGGGTATATCTTGTAAAGTGAGTAAACACGGGGTGTATCTTGCAATAAAGTGAGTAAACACTGGATGTATCTTGCAGTAAAGTGAGTAAACACGGGGTGTATCTTGCAGTAAAGTGAGTAAACACGGGGTGTATCTTGCAGTAAAATGAGTAAACCCAGGGTGTATCTTGTAAAGTGAGTAAACACGGGGTGTATCTTGTAAAGTGAGTAAACATGGGGTGCATCTGCAGTAAAGTGAGTAAACACTGGATGTATCTTGCAGTAAAGTGAGTAAACATGGGGTGTATCATGCAGTAAAGTGAGTAAACACTGGATGTATCTTGCAGTACAGTGAGTAAACACTGGATGTATCTTGTAAAGTGAGTAAACACTGGGTGTATCTTGTAAAGTGAGTAAACACGGGGTGCATCTTGTAAAGTGAGTATACACTAGGTGAATCTTGCAGTAAAGTGAGTAAACACGGGGTGCATCTTGCAGTAAAGTGAGTAAACACAGGGTGTATCTTGCAGTAAAGTGAGTAAACACGGTATATCTTGCAGTAAAGTGAGTAAACACAGGATATACCTTGTAAAGTGAGTAAACAAATTATATATCTTCCAGTAAAGTGAGTAAACACTGGGTATATCTTGCAGTAAAGTGAGTAAACACAGGATATATCTTGTAAAGTGAATAAACACGGGGGTATCTTGCAGTAAAGTGAGTAAGCACTGGGCATATCTTGCAGTAAAGTGAGTAAACACGGGGTGTATCTTGCGGTAAATTGAGTAAGCATGGGGTGTATCTTGCAGTAAAGTGAGTAAACATGGGGTGTATCTTGCAGTAAAGTGAGTAAACACTGGGTATATCTTGCAGTAAAGTGAGTAAACACAGGATATACCTTGTAAAGCGAGTAAACATATGATATATCTTCCAGTAAAGTGAGTAAACACTGGGTATATCTTGAAGTAAAGTGAGTAAACACAGGATATATCTTGTAAAGTGAATAAACACGGGGTATCTTGCAGTAAAGTGAGTAAGCACTGGGCATATCTTGCAGTAAAGTGAGTAAACACGGGGTGTAACTTGCAGTAAAGTGAGTAAACACTGGGTGTTTCTTGTAAAGTTAGTAAACACGGGATGTATCTTGCAGTAAAGTGAGTAAACATGGGGTGTATCTTGCAGTAAAGTGAGTAAACACTGGATGTATCTTGTAAAGTAAGTAAACACTGGATGTATCTTGTAAAGTGAGTAAACACGGGGTGTATCTTTTAAAGTGAGTAAACACTGGGTGTATCTTGTGAAGTGAGTAAACACAGGGTGTATCTTGCAGTAAAGTGAGTAAACATGGGGTGTATCTTGCAGTAAAGTGAGTCAACATTGGATGTATCTTGCAGTAAAGTGAGTAAACACTGGATGTATCTTGTAAAGTGATTAAACACTTGTTGTATCTTGTAAAGTGAGTAAACACGGGGTGTATCTTGTAAAGTGAGTAAACACTGTGTTTATCTCGTAAAGTGAGTAAACATGGGGTGTATCTTGCAGTAAAGTGAGTAAACACGGGATGTATCTTGCAGTAAAGTGAGTAATCACTGGGTGTATCTTGTAAAGTCAGTAAACACTTGTTGTATCTTGTAAAGTGAGTAAACACTGGATGTATCTTGCCATAAAGTGAGTACGCATGGGGTGTATCTTGCAGTAAAGTCAGTAAACACTGGATGTATCTTGCACTAAAGTGAGTAAACACTGGATGTATCTTGTAAAGTGAGTAAACACTGGGTGTGTCTTGTAAAGTGAGTAAACACGGGGTGTAGCTTGTAAAGTGAGTAAACACTGGGTGTATCTAGTAAAGTGAGTAAACACAGGGTGTTTCTTGCAGAGTGGTGAGTAAACATGGGGTGTATCTTGCAGTAAAGTGAGTAAAAACTGGGTGTATCTTGTAAAGTGAGTAAACACGGGGTGTATCTTGCAGTAAAGTGAGTAAACATGGGATGTATCTTGCAGTACAGTGAGTAATCACTGGGTGTACCTTGTAAAGTGAGTAAACACTTGTTGTATCTTGTAAAGTGAGTAAACACTGGATGTATCTTCCCGTAAAGTGAGTAAGCATGGGGTGTATCTTGCAGTAAAGTGAGTAAACACTGGATGTATCTTGCAGTAAAGTGAGTAAACACTGGATGTATCTTGTAAAGTGAGTAAACACTGGGTGTGTCTTGTAAAGTGAGTAAACACGGGGTGTATCTTGTAAAGTGAGCAAACACTGGGTGTATCTAGTACAGTGAGTAAACACAGGGTGTTTCCTGCAGAGTGGTGAGTAAACACGGGGTGTATCTTGCAGTAAAGTGAGTAAACACTGGGTGTATCTTGTAAAGTGAGTAAACACAGGGTGTATCTTGCAGTAAAGTGAGTAAACATTGGATGTATTGGATGTATCTTGCAGTAAAGTGAGTAAACACGGGGTGTATCTTGCAGTAAAGTGAGTAAACACGGGGTGTATCTTGCAGTAAAATGAGTAAATCCAGGGTGTATCTTGTAAAGTGAGTAAACACGGGGTGTATCTTGTAAAGTGAGTAAACGTGGGGTGCATCTGCAGTAAAGTGAGTAAACACTGGATGTATCTTGCAGTAAAGTGAGTAAACACGGGGTGTATCATGCAGTAAAGTGAGTAAACACTGGATGTATCTTGCAGTAAAGTGAGTAAACACTGGATGTATCTTGTAAAGTGAGTAAACACGGGGTGCATCTTGCAGTAAAGTGAGTAAACACGGGGTGTATCTTGCAGTAAAGTGAGTAAACACGGGGTGTATCTTGCAGTAAAGTGAGTAAACACTGGGTATATCTTGCAGTAAAGTGAGTAAACACAGGATATACCTTGTAAAGCGAGTAAAGATATGATATATCTTCCAGTAAAGTGAGTAAACACTGGGTATATCTTGCAGTAAAGTGAGTAAACACAGGATATATCTTGTAAAGTGAATAAACACGGGGGTATCTTGCAGTAAAGTGAGTAAGCACTGGGCATATCTTGCAGTAAAGTGAGTAAACACGGGGTGTACCTTACAGTAAAGTGACTAAACACTGGGGATATCTTGCAGTAAAGTGAGTAAACACGGGGTGTATCTTGCAGTAAATTGAGTAAACAAGGGGTACATATCTTGCAATAAAGTGAGTAAACACGGGGTGTATCTTGCAGTAAAACAGTAAACACAAGATATACCTTGTAAAGTGAGTAAACACAGGATGTATCTTGCAGTAAAGTGAGTAAACACTGGGTATATCTTGCAGTAAAGTGAGTAAACACGGGGTGTATCTTGCAGTAAAGTGAGTAAACACTGGGTATATCTTGCATTAAAGTAAGTAAACACAGGATATATCTTGTATAGTGAGTAAACACTGGATATATCTTGTAAAGTGAGTAAACTCTTCCCCCTTCTGTAGGAAAGTGGCTCTCTATACACTGTCCCCAAATAGGTACAGTGTGCACAGTCCCCAGAGGTTTGGCAGAGGCTAAAGTTAGATATAACCTTACTCTCTAAAGTGGTCGCTTGGTCAAGCAGTAAGGCAGTATCAGAGGACAGTGTAAAGCATTTGTTGTACACACTCTGTCAGCAAATAGTCTTACACACTCAAGAACTGAACTCTAGGCCAATGGTTTGTATATAAAAATATATGGTTGTTTTATTTTAGAACCAACAATAGGTATCAAAATATACTTTCTCAGAATTAGATGCTTTAGTTAAATACTTTGCAATAGGCAATAGACTTTTGAATGCAATAGTTACAGTTTGTTGCAATTGGCAACACAATTCAAACACAATTATACATTGAGCGCAATGGGAATTTCAAGTTAAATGCAATTAGTTACTTTAAGGATTACTTATCTAACTCCAGGACTGGATCCTAGATTCAGTCCTGGGACAGTTCCTCGAAACAGGTGAGTAAATACGATTTAGTTACTGTTGTGATTTTTAAGCAATATTTTGGTATTTTAAAAGTTCACAGTTCAAAGTTCAAGCCCCTAAACTTCAAAGGTATTACCAACCTCCTGGAAGCACCAGGCTTGGGGTCTCTACACTCTGAATATAGGAGTCCATCATTCTAATAGATTTTATGGGTGCCACTAGCATTAGGGGTGGGCGGAATTTGCGAAATTAACTTTCGCAACCTATCGCGAAAATGCTAAAAATCTCCGCAAACACGCCGGAAATATCGCGAAGACGCAGAAGTTTCACGGAATTTTTGGCGTGATCGCGGGTCGCCAACTTACCCATACGGTTGCTCACGGGCGCGGCCATCTTGTTTTCACATGTCCCGCCCTCTTGCGATGCTTACTTCCTGTTCCGGGTCACGCAATGCATGTTCGCGGTAGATATTTCCTGTTCGCGACCGCTTTTACTTGATCGCGTTGCTTTTTGCATGCTCGGGGAGAAAATATCGCGCGAACTTGCGCACGTGGTCGCAATGGGCGCGGCCATCTTGTTTTTCACTCTATTGCATGGTTCTGGGGCCTGATTTTGAATCCTCCCTACATCTTTTCAATCCTTTGTTTAAAGCTACTCTTTTTTTATCTTTCTTATTTATTATTTCTCTAACTATTTTCCTGCCTCTATATTTTTGTTTTTTGTCGACTTTTTTTTGGTTTTTAGCTACTTTTTCTCTCTTTCTATTGCCTGCTATTTATTTCCTTTACTTCTTTAATTTTATTACCTTTTCTTTCCCGCCCCGTCCCAGAACCATGTCTAAGGGTAGGGCTGGTCGCCGTCGCAGCCAGAACCGCGACCGCCTTCCTTGCGGAAGGCGGCGCCCACAAGGGGAGCAGGCACGGGCCTTATTTGGGGAGGTGGAGTTGGCTGCACTCATTTTCTTTGTGCAGCGCCACCTCCCCTCAACCCTGGCACCAGGTGGCAGGCCTGGGTCCGGGTACGGCCTCCGGGAGCGTCGGCAGCGGTGGGGGAAGGTGCGCCGGGCAGTGTCGCGCTTCTCTGGGGTCCGGCGCACCCAGGCGCAGCTGACGCACCGGTAGTCCGAAATCCTGGACCGTGAGCAGGACCTGCTGGACCTGCTAGGAGTGGAGGTCCCGGGGCTTGGTGACTAACTATTTAATTATTACTACTTTGTGTCTGTTCTTCTGCTCTGTGTTATATATTGCGAATATCTTTTTTTTCTTCCAACCAGCTAGAATGTTGCTGCTTACATTCCAGGTTAATTACGTTTAAAAGTCTTCTGTGATTATGACACAGGTGCTCTTCTGCGCTACTACTAATCTTACTTGTTTGCAACTTTGCGTTTGCGCTCGCTTAGCGTGATTTTGTAAGAGTTTATTTTAGAGAAATTAAGTTACGTAATGCTACAGTGACTCTAGTCCACTCCTTACTTTGTCCTGTCACTAATAGATAGGGGCGGATTGATACTTAGGTTTAGGTACTTTGTATGAGTTTCTAATTTGTTAGTGGTATGCGTGATGCCCCCTCAGTTACGTGACGTGCTGCTAGTACGGCAGTCTTTATTAGAACCTTTTCTAGTTTGTTCAATGAGTGGTGGTAATTGGCATATCAGTAGCAGAACATCAGCATCAATCAATCAACCCAAAATTTGGTGTATACAAAAAATGTAGTCATGTGTCCTCCATTTGACCATATGCATTGTTGAGGAATAAAACAAGTGGAAATGCCTCCTTAATGTACAATTGGCATGCCTGGAATAGGTGGGCTAGGTCGGGTGGTACGTCGTACTTAGGCTTAGTTGTAACTTAGTATTCTGGAATCAGAATGGAAGACTGGATTACTGTTGATAAATAGTAACTTAAGTAGTCGAACCGCGAATCCCCCGATACTACTTGTTGACCAGATGAGATCGGTCAATTTAGTTATTGCAATTGTTGTTTACATAAGTGTTTTTTGACCGTTGTTGAAAAATATTGTATTTGTTTGACACCATCCATCAATGTTTGTCTCTTTCTTATATCTTTCCTGTTCATCAGCACCCAGGGGCAGACAGACAGGGAGTGGGGAGTTGGCGGGACAACAGTCCAAACAGCACCACCAGGAGGACACCAATGAGGGCTCCTCTGCTGGCCCCAGTAAGTCTTCTTGTTTTTAATAATATTTCTTCTTCCATAACTTCTACTGCACCATATTTTTCACGAACTATTGTTTCAGTTTCCAAATGCTATTTTTTTTACCAACAATTATCCTTCGATCTGTACGGTTTCAAAAATCTTATCCCTGCCTCTGCTATGATGACTCTCAGTACTACTACTACTATCAGTCTGTCTGTACTGTAGTAGCTAAGCTTGCCCAGTTGGCCAGAGCCACTCTTTATGTGAAAGGTTGTAATAAAACTCATATTCACCAGTAGCTCTAGCCATTGAGTCCAATCCTTTGGGTTGTCCTCTTGTACTACTTCTAGTCTTATTGATCTTGAGTCTTTGTTAATCTTGAGGCTTTGAAAATTCACAGCAGCAAATGCCCAACCAGATTTATTACTATTTTGACAGGATAGCCTATAGGACATCCTACTAGTGTTGTAGGGATCTTGCACATACAGACCTTTGCGCAAGAAAATAGGATGTTGGTGATGGTAGGTTGGACCTTCCTCACACACCTCAATCAGAAATTCAGAACCCACCACAATCCCCTGCTCGACTATAGTACTGTCTTGTCATAACTATTAGGTCTCTGAACCCTCCCCCCAAGATACCCAACAAGTAGACAACCCAGAACATAACACACCCAACCTCTCAGTCGTGGAAGCAATGCACATGCACACCCTTACTTTAATTTGCTCACTCGTGTAAGTTAATCCACACCAAATACCACCAAGTCTATGTAAGTTCAAAATGTTTATTTTGAATTGAGAAGCTCTGTACATTGTTCTATTATAAAATGCAGCACCAACCGGAAAATCAATAACATTAAAACAATAAACATTGTTGTTACACTTACTTACAGTTGGGAATTAAATCATGGTAACTGAACAGTGGTGGAAGGCAGCACCACCATCCCCTAGGAATTTAGTTTATATAAATTTATAAATGAAGATGTGAGTGAAGGGACCCCTCATCTTAGAAGAACCTAGTACTGGAAGTTGTTGCGTCATTCAGAAGCTCTGCAAAGCTCTGGTTCGTAGACGGGAATCTTCCGTCTGTAATGTGAAAAATGAAATGGTGCGCGTAAGTATATTGCAACTTGCAAGCATTTCTCAGCCGTGCCAAAAAGTGTAGCATTTATGGATAAGCAATATGGACTAACAGTATACCAGTACTTCCTAAAAAAGTGGCTTGTTAATGTTTTTGTTGACCGCTTGTACGCAGCGCGTAGACAGTAGCAGTGTGAGGCAGGTCATGTGGGCTCAAAGGTGTCTTATACAAAAAGCTGCAAGGTAACGTCACATGTGCAAAAATAAAAGACACAAAGGTAAAATGGTTGCATGGCTCGGGCTAACTAAGCAAAGGCTAGAATGACCATATATAACTATTAGTGTCTACTCTACTACTACCTGATTTGTACTAGTGATGTATGTTAGTATTAACTCATTTTTCAACCTTGCTACTGATCAATAGGGGGGAGGTGTATATGACGCCTAATAAATGTGTAATGTTTTCTAGGCGCACTACCGACCACCATTGCCGGGGCCAGCGAAGGCGACGTGGAGGGAGAGGATGCGGCAGTTGCTGCAGATACCAACGGAGCGGTAGGGGGAGTGGCAGCACCAGTGGCGGGCGGTGGTAAGTTAGATTCATAATCCTTAACTATTGTTGAACTTGACAGTACACTCACTGCAAGGGTGTACTGTATGTATACTGTACTGTTGAGACTTAGGGCCCCATTAGGATGGCGGGCGTATTGCCCCCGCCGGGCCGGCGGTATTCACCGCCGACACCGCAGGGGCAAACCTCCCTGTAGAAAAAAGTCAGACCCCCCACATGTCGACCAGGCGGAAAAGGGTTCAATATGGCGGTGGTGTCTCTCTGAACACACCGCCAGCCATATAATCTGCATTTTGGAATGCCTTTGCGTGGCGGCATTGCCGTCCGCCACGGAAAGGCATGCAGACATTGCAGAATATGCTTGGGGGCCCCATGGAGGGTACCTACCTATGCTATGGTACCCCCCCTGCCTTTCAAAGCAAAACGTGACAGGCTCCGTGCGGGGCCCGTCATGTTGTGCTTGGAAAAGCAGCACAACATGTATTTTTAGCATTGCTTTCGGCACCACCAACCAGAATGTAAAAAAAATCATCCTAATGAATTGTCCACACGGGACCCCCACCATTTTTAGCGTGAGGATGGCGGGCGGACAAAGTCCGCCAGCCATCCGATGTCGTAAGTAAGTAAGTATGAGTTGTTGTGAATGTTTGAAGAGTGAACTAGAAGACTAGAATCCCTTTAATTGGCATAGGAGCGGGAGTATTGAGTAACCAATGGCCTCATCTATCTGATTTCAACTCCGCTTTGAAAGTTTTATGGAGAAGAGCACCTGGTGCACTGTTCAACTAAAAAGTGAAAGACGGGTGGAAGGAAGAAGGACGGGCGAGATTTAAAATGTTATGTACTACTGTGCTTTATAGTGCTACTCTACCATGCCACTATGTGTATAAATAATTAACTTGTCTAACTGTTTTTCTAAGAGTATATTTTACAATTGTCTTGTTTTTTTCTTTTTGATACACAGCTACTTCTAAACTAAATCGAAGGGAGTTGGCCGCCAAGGCACGGCGCCGGAAGCTGGAGGCAATCCAGCGTGAATACCGGCGGCTGGTGGTCTTGGCAGAGGAGGAGGAGGAGACTGCAGCAGCAATTGAAGCCTCCTCCAGTGCCCCGGGCCCCAGCCACCGCCCTCCAGCGGTACGGCGCCACCGTCTGGCGGCTGCCCGCCGCCACCGTAGTGCCATCTCTGATGCCCCCCCCACTGTGGCTGCAACTGCCGCGCCCTCAGACGCTGCGTCGCCCGTTTAGAGGAGCAGATGCGTGTCCTCCTTGAGTCCCGCCCCACACCTTAGTCCCTGTCATCAAGTTCTGCCCCTTTTTTAATTCTTGATGGGTGGGTGGGAACTGGTTTGGGCGTTGGGTTTTAGCTTTATGGACTTTTTCTCCTGGACTTTCCTACAGACATTGGTTGGGGTTAGGGAGGGGGGTGGGTCAGCTTTTGTGGGTTTAGTTTATTTTTGTTAGGGTAAATTAAATATATTTTTCTATGTTACATGCAATGTTGTTAATGTTTTGTAGGTGGGGTAACTGTTTTACATCACACTGTTTCCTTGCTGGTGCAGGGCCGCCCATAGCCTGTGTTTTATTTAAATAATTGGCTGACTGTGTAAGACACAAACAGATAGATGTGACACACCTCACTGATTGACTTGTCCTTCTATTACTTTCAGTCTGTCCTCTAGTCTATGCATTCTTTATCTGGACTGGTGTGTGAAATTGAAATCATTGAAAACATGTCCATTATTAATTCTGCCTCCCCCAAACTTCTCTCTTACCTGTGCTTGATGTTTATGTTTAACTTAGGCACAGCAATGGCTGCATGGTGAAGATGGTTTCCTTTTTCTTTTAAGTTTGAAAAGCTTTATTAAATAAATTAATCAATACATATGGAGATTAGCAAATACATAAGAAATCGTGGATATAAACGTACACAGTAATTTAGGCTAAAGTCCATATAGAAAAATTAAAAGCATTTTATAAGATTTTTTTTTTTTTAAAGTAAAGGAAGGGACAAGAGTAGAAAGGAAAAAGGAAAAAGGAAAAGGGGGGGAGGAAGCAAGAACAGCATGGAATCATGAAATAGAAAGAAAAGCAAAGGAACCAAGAATTATGAATAAATCATATGAAAAGTACGGTATACATGATATATAAAATATAAAGGCAGTAAAGTCATATAACAAAATATACAATATAATATATAAAGAACAGAGAGAATACTCAATTCAAGGGGGTTTGAAGTTTTCTGCAGTGGTGTGTGAGAGATTCTTTAAAGCCATACGATCCAAGTAAGTAGAAAGTGGTAACCAAAAAAGGTCCCTGTTAAGGACCGGCTTGCAGGATGAAGCAAAAGCAACATCAAGTCGATGAAAGTGACAAAGCGAATTCCACCAACACTTTATGGAGACGTTTGTAAGGGATTTCCAATTAAATGAGATGTGTTGAAATGCAAGCGCAAGCATAAGATCAAGTAAGCGAAGGGAGTGAAGGGGAAAGTCGGAGGAGTCAGATAGAGATTCAGAAAGAGATTCAGATAAGCTACCCAGGAAGAGAAGAGACAGAGAATAAGGTATGTTTATATTAAATATTCGAGAAATGTATAGACAAATCTCATCCCAGAATTTAGAAACTGCAGGGCAGAAAAAAAAGAGGTGAATAATATCAGCATCAGGAAAGCCACAAGTCCAGCATTTAGAGTCAGAAGAAGCAGAAAAACGTGACAAAGAAATCGGAGAAAGAAACAACTTGTGGTATAGAAAAAATAAAGTTTGAGTAAGAGAGGCAGAGCGGGAAATTTTTAAGGATCTGGACCAAACTTTATCCCAAAGAGCAACAGACCAGACACAACCCAAATCGGATTCCCAGGAAAGTTCAACTTTCGATTTAGACCGGTTAGGATTGGGAGATAAGAAGAATTTATAAATGAGAGAAGCTTTGGGGAGGGAGAGAAGTAAGGTGAGAAGGGGATTTTGGACAGGAGGTGATGACAAAGACGGAAGGGAATAGTAGGCCTCTAGAATTATTGCCATAAGCGTGGAGAATTGTCGGAGAAAAGATCGGGGACATTGAAATAAGAGTTGAAATTGAGGAAAGGAGCAGGGAGTAGTTCCATCAAAGAACTGGTTGACCCACATGATACCAAGACGTCTCCATGAACTCCAAAAAATGGGTCTATTATTTAGGAGGACGAGTGAATTATACCAAATAGGGGAGGCGAGAAAAGATTCACGGGTAACAAGAGAGGAATGAACTAAGGATGACAAAAGGGAAGAGGTATGTCTAAATAAAGGGAGAAATGTACAAGAGTGTTTAGAAGGGAAATGGATGACCTCATTAAAGGAAAAGGGCAGCAGCAATATTTGTTCAATAAAAAGCCAATGAGGAGTAAAAGGGGAAGATTCGGGAGAGAGCCACCTAGAAGCTTGACGCAAAGAGAAAGATTTATGATTAAGGCTCCCGGTTTTCCGTTTAAACGGATTTTTACATATAAATACAGACGGAAAGCTTTTTAGCTTTTGTCTGTATTTATATATAAAAACGGGAAAATACTGACAAAACCAATGCTCCTCGAGCCTCTGTGCTCCTCTGTAAAATCCGAGTCAGAGGTTCACAGGGGCGTCCAAAAGAAAGGGGAAACTGCTGCCCTGAAACTGCTCCAGAGATGGGGTGGGGGGGGGCTGGGAGCTCCGTGTCTGCAGAGACACTCCAGCACCCCCTCAAAGCGGTAGTTCACACAAGATAATTGTTGGAGCAGTGGCAGCAGCAGATGTCCATTAAGAGGTGTGAAAACACCCCAGGACATCGGCTGCAGCTCCAGCAACCTTTTGTTTTGCCACAAATCGGAGTAGGCCGGTGAGAAGGGTGGGTTGCTTAATGAAAGGCAGGACGTTTTTTGAAAGAGGTGGCCGTGGGTGTATTCGATCTGATCTAAACTGAAGCTAGGGAGGGGCACTGCGTTTAAACATAAGAAAGGAGGATCACGTGTAAACGGAGGCCTGGGGACATAAGCAAGTGTCGTGGCACATACAGGGCCGGCTTTAGGGCGGTGTGACCGGTGCCACCGCACCAGGTGCTGGCTTCCTGGGGGCGCCGTGTTTGAAAGTTTAAGCTTTTGAAGCACCTGCTGCAGCGTTTCTTTCCGCCTGCAATTGCCAGGCCTCACATAAATGTCAAGAAAACTCGTGTGATTAATTATCTTCCTGGAGAGAGATCAGTGTTTTGTATAGTTGAGGTTTTGACTTGGGTGAAGTTAGTGCAGAGGGTTAATATCCCTGCTGCAAAGAACTTGTATCAAGTAGATTACATATGATGTAAACAGGTCAGCAGATTACTGCTTTCAAAAGAGACATCCTTTTGTTACTTGCAATTTATAACTTAAAGTCCTAATACACAACAGTGAGCTATTAACTTTCATCCCAGAACTGCATACACACTGCAAAGTATACATTATTAGAACATTGATTAATGTTGCAAAAAGGGTTAATTTGGCTAGAAATCTATTCTTATTATTAAAGAAAACTCCCAACTATGCTGTTTCTTTTTCGACTCTGCGTTTGTGCTTCTCCACACCAAGCACTCTTAAACTATACTGCCTACCAGTATGGGTGACATGCGACTCCTACACTTTCAGTCCTTTGGCTTAAGTAACATTTCCTATACACTGATTGATTTACACTCGTATGATTGATTGTCTCTGTGTAATGTGTGTGTGATGCAAAGTGCTCGGACACCCTACACTGGTATGAGTGGCACTATATAACTAATTCAATGCATCTGAGAGAGTGTGGTTATGGTGACTTGGTCACTGTTAAAGGGTGCTAGTGAGAGAATCCGTGGTGGAGGTGGTCATTGGGGGGGGGGGGGGTGGGGAGGCGCCAGCAAACATTGTCGCACAGGGCGCCACCAGCACTACAGCCGGCCCTGGGCACATAGGAACTAGAGGCAGGGAAGAGCAAAGTTAGGTCATCGCCGTTTGACGCAGAGATTGGGAGCTAGAGCTGCAAGGGGTGATGTGCCATGGGAGAAAAATCCACAGGGGTTTACATATGCCGTAGGAAAGAGATTCTTAGTAACTGCGATGTGCACTGGGAGCAATTTGCAAAATATGTCTTGGGAAATATGCACTGTTGTGCTAAATAGTTGGAGAGAGTTTTACAAGGTGAATATGACACGAGAGCGAGCGCTAACACAGCAGTGATAGGTTTGAGGGGGTCGTTCATTTGATGAATGCTTCACGAAGGGAAAAAAAATAATGACATTTACAATGCCAATAGCTCAAAATAATGTCATTGCGAGACCTATTGCATTGTAAATGCTTGTTGTTGTATGGGAGGGTGAAGGAGGTTGATGTGGCAGGGCACAGGGGCAGAAATGCCTCCAACAACTATTAGCTGCATCTCTCAGTGACTATGCACGCTGTTGGGCAATGAAGCTGATTGAGTGGTGAGAAAGTCAGTTAGCATGACTTCATTTTTCCATTTAATGTTTATTTAAGTGCTACTTAAATTTAAAAAAAACAAGAACAGAAATGACTGTTGCACCACCTCTACATTTTCTCCATAGTGTCCATATCAAAGCACTATTCTGTACAGATGAAGATGCAGGATTCTTTAGATATTTGGGCGATTTACAATGCCTTGTGGGGTAGGTCGTCTTCTAATGCACACTAAGAATGATCTGATATTCTTTGAGCAGACACTCTCTGTGATGGCTGATTAAATGTGAGTAAAAGAGGTAGTAATGCATTGACATTTTGCAAGACAGCTGCGCAAATGAGACCTACTCACAATCACTAATTCACGCAGCTTTTCTTAGAGGACAGGGAAGAAATTTTCTCCCAATATGTAAAGTGCACTTAGCATAGGCTCCATTTTAAAAAAACAGCTATAACAACCTAGTGCAAGTGTGCATGCCAACTTAAATAAATGTGGAAAAATACTAGCTTTAGTGTTTTTTTTCTTGCGTCAAAAATAAATGTGGATAAATACAGATAAAATGACCAAAAAATAAATATGGATAAATACAGACGGAAATGTGAAAAAAATAAATACCATAAAACCGGGAGCCCTATTTATGATAAAGACGAAAATCTGGGAAATTAACACCACCATTAAGTTTGGATTTTCGGAGAGATGATAAGGCTATTCTAGATTTTTTACCCTTCCAAAGAAATCTTGACAAGGAGGAATTGTGAGAAGTTGGCCTGGCATATGCTGGTCACTAGTTATAGTGGCCACCTTGCACCAGTCCAATTCGACTCTTGGTAGATAGGTTTAAAGATAACCTTTTAAAGAAAGCTATCCTAGTGGTAGCTGTGGAGAGCAGCCTTCAGGCTAAGTCTCTGAGGAATGTAAAGCAGCTTGTTTTACCTTATAATCTCTTGAATTACCAAATGAAAAGACACCACACAGGTATATATATCAAATATATATGTATTTATTTCTAAATATACTCTACTAATCTCTTTATGAGATTAGAGCCAGGTAAACATTCAAAAGATCAACAGTTCTCAATAAATTAAGCACAAATATGGCTGTAGCCCTAGGGGCGTACCAGACCATATACTAAAATAGTGGTTTAACAAACTCGACTTGCAATATGAAGAGGCCTAGGGCCTTGGGAATCGCTGGGGCTTCACTGCTGCAGTGTTTACAGGTAAGTAATCAACCCACAGGAGACGCGTGCAGTGTCTAAACACACACGCGGTTTTCAATGCGTTTCAATGGCAAATGTCGCGGTTTGTAATTTACAGTTCTAGGGCACTTCGGAGTGGACAACAAGCAAACAACTTACAGGGTAAGTACTTCGATAGCCAATGCACACTTGGGCACCGTAATGCCAGAGTTACCTCACCCAGGGAAGCCGGGTGCATAGGTGTCCTTTGGTGTCGGGTCGCGATGCTGTTTTCAATGGAGATCGGGGAAGTCTTGCTGCTTGTGTCGTCGAGAGAAGTGTCCGCTTGAATCCGACGATGGAATGGAGTTGCAGGAGACCTAGAAATTGAGGGGACAGAGTTCAAAGTCACTTGCCAGTGACTGGTGGCCAGCAGGATAGATGACCACAGCTGTCGCGTCTCTTCAGGTCACTGATGTCGTTTTGTCTCTTCACTCACGTGGTCCAGGAGGGATCGATGAAGACCAGCAGCTAGATTCTGGAGGTCCCACAACGTCTGCAGCTGTTGGCGGTGTTGGCACTCGGATTGGAGTCAACAAACTTTGGCAACTGCAAGTCTTGTGTGGATGGGAGAATGTCGATGGATCAGACCAGCAAGGTCCGATGGACTTACCCAGTGAGGGTAAGTGAGGGCAGGCCCAGAGCAACCAGGTGAGCCCTTGAAGTGGATATGAAAGTCTTCTGGAGGGTCGCTAGCTAATGGGCAAGCAACTGCAAAGACGCCTTTGCAGGGAAACTTCACCAACAGGCCACGGTCACTCGGGACGGGGTAGGCTGCTGATCTTCGGTTCCAGACCTGCTAGGGACTTGGAAAACAAGTGATCCAAAGCACAAGTTTGTAGCTTGTCGTTTAGGGCTTGCACTCGAAATCAGTGCACGGTTCCCTGGTATTGCCGTTCCTCGTCACTCGTGGGGTCCAGATGCCACAGCTTCACTGGAAACTCAAAATGGCCGTTGAGAGGTTAGGAAATCTGCTTCAGGGGACACAGGGACTTCGGGCTCCGGCGGGAGCGGTAAAGTTTGCAACCGTAGTTCAGTAGTTTTGGTGCCTGCCAAGCAGGGGAGTCACTCCTTGACTCCAAGGGAGATCCTTCGGTCTTCTAAAGATAGTAGAAAGTTGAAGGGCCAGTATTCTTCTTCGTTGAGCGTCGTCCAGGTGTAATCTAAGTTGCATTGGCAAGCTTTGGTATCTTATAGTGAAAAGATGGGAGGGACTAGCTCTATGGCCACTCCTCTAGGAGGGCCAGGGTAGTGGGTGGTTACACCCACTTCCCTTTGTCCAGTTTTGCGCCAGGACAGGGGCAAGCAGCCCCTGAACCGGTTTGAGCTGGCATATGCACAGAGGAGCCTACTGCTCCCCCAGTGCAGGACTTCAAAGCACTCTAAGAGTGCACCCACCCAGCTCCAATACACTAAATCCTGTCTGGGAGGTGGTGACACCTTCCTGTGACAGGAAACCCTTTGTTGGGCTCCCTCCACTGCGAGTTTCGGTCAGCAGCAGGAGGGCAGCCCGGTGTCTGTGCTGGTGGCATCCATTTTGTGATGCCAGGGCCTTAGAAGATTTCTACCGGTTAATACAGTGTGTACATATCGTCCCCTCTAGAAGGGTGGGATCCTACTCCCACACCAGTTACTGGTGTGGGGGTAGGATTCCAAGTTGTTTGACACCAAACACAACATGTTTTGATGCAGTCATTCCAAAGTTAGCATTTACCGCGAGGTTATAATGCACTTAAGAGTATATGGTTTAACCGGATCCACAAACAGCAGCAGAGAATAGACTCTGCCAGCTGCAGCGGGGTCCTGCTCAGGCAGAAGCACCCCCTCACATAGTAAACCAAGCACCCTGCCCTTGGGATTGATAGGGCCTACCATAGGGGTGACTGATAGGTTTATATGTGTGTGTATGGTGAGATATAGGAACCTATACCTCAATGAGGAGTGCTAACACTACCTCACACAGGCTGCAGTAGCAGGCCTGTGGTGTCAGATTGTGAGTGCTTCCCATGGGTGGCATAATACATGCTGCAGCCCCTGGTAGGCCTGTGAAGTACCAATGCCCTAGGTACCTAAGGTACCATATACTAGGGGCTCACAAGGTACCACAGTATCCAATCACTAGTGCATCTAATATGCACACCAAGTTGTTTAGAGAGATCATTTAGACTGGGGCCCTGATTAGCAGGGACCCAGCCAGACTATAGCCAGAAACCAGTGTATACATCAGAAAAAAAGTGGGGGCAACACAAGTGCAGATCCTACTCTCCTACAGGAATCAATACGCTTGAAGTGAGTAGCAGGAATATGAACAGGAAGCATGGAAAAAATATATATAAGGATAGGGGCAATCATCATCTTTATCGAGTCAAGGCGGCCCCACCATGAAAGAAAAAGTGGATTCCAAGAAGAAAACATCTTTTCAATGCGAGATAGGACTGCGGAGATATTTAACGGAATTGAGGAGGAAATAGAATTCGAAAACCATATACCTAGATATTTAATCTTCGAACTGTTCCATGTAAACCCAGTAGAGGAGAAAAGATGAGGAAGACAGAATTTAGTAAGGGGAAGAATTTCAGTCTTATCTGAATTGATTTTGTATCCGGATACTTGCGAAAAAGAGTTAAAAGCCAATAACAAAGGAGGAATAGAAAGTTCTGGGTTAGAAATAAATAAAAGAATATTATCTGCATAAGCAGAAAGTTCTAATTGATGGTCCCCATAGGGAAAGCCACAAATAGAAGTATTATTACGAATCGAAACCAAGAAAGGTTCAAGGGCCAAAACAAAAAGAAGAGGAGATAAGGGACAACCCTGACGAACCCCTCGTTGAAGGGGAAAGTAAGGAGAGACCTGACCATTAACTAGGACCGAAGCTTTAGGGGCAGAATAAAGTAGGGGGATAAGGGAAATGAAGTTAGGACCAAAACCATGCCAACGTAACGAAGCAAATAAAAAAGACCAGTCTACTCTGTCAAAAGCTTTCTCTGCATCAACAGAAATAGCAGCCAGAGGAATGGAAAGAGATGAGGCTTTATTGAGGACTTTAAGAAAAAGACGAGAATTATCAGAGGTAAGTCTGCCCTTAACGAAACTACATCGTTCCTTGCCGATGAGATGGGGTAAAAAGGGATCCAGACGTAAAGCAAGAAGTTTAGCAAAGAGTTTATAGTCGACATTGACTAAAGAGATCGGGCGATAATTTTTACAAAATTGGGGATCACGGCCTTCCTTAGGAATGAGGCAGATGGTAGCCTCCTGAAAAGTGCCATCAGTCTTACCAGATAGATAAAATGATTGAAAAAGCAATAAGAGTTTGGGAAGCAAAAGATCAGAAAAATGAAAATAAAATTCAACTGAGAAACCATCAGGTCCAGGTGATTTCCCTTTAGTAAGAGCATTCAGGGCTAGGGAGAGTTCATCCAGTGAGAGGGTGTTTTCAAGAATGGAAACATTAAGGTGAGATGTAGAAGGAGTAGGAAGTTTCTCCAAATAAGACTGAATAAGAGAAGCAGAGGGAGGGGACTCAGGAGTATAAAGGTTTTGGTAGAAAAGTTGAAACTGCTCAAGGATTTCCTGATCTTTATGAAGAAGAATATTATCAGAGGAGAAAACAGAGTCAATAAAAGAGCGCTCTTTGCGCGACTTAAGATAATTGGCCAAGAGTTTCCCTGCTTTGTTGTGGCACTCATAGTAACGAGCACTGCTGTGGAGAAGTATTGAAGAGGCATTGTCAGTGGTAGATTTATTAAACTCAAGTTTCGCTTTTAATAGCTCCGGTAAGATGGATTTAGAAGAAGTATAGAAGTTATGCTCCAAAAATGTAATATGAGCCAAAATGTCATTCCGTTTCTGAAGGTATAATTTCTTTTTCTTAGAGACAAAATCAATAATGAAGCCTCTAGCAGAAGCTTTAAAGGAATCCCAAAGAATTTGGGGAGAGATATTGGGGGTATTATTAAGCGAAAAGAATTCATCGGTAAAAGAACGGAAGGAGGAAGAAAAAGTAGGATCTGTTAGGAGAGAATTATTAAAACGCCAACGAGAAGATTTAGGATGTGGGGGAAGCAAGTCCAGGTCTGTTACAATTGGGGCATGATCCGAAATAACAATGGGCTCAATAGAGGAGGAAAGTAAATTTTGAGATAAAGACTGAGAGAGAAAAATGTAGTCCAGGCGAGAGAGAGAAGCATGAGGAGGGGAGACAAATGAGTAGTCAAGAGTATCAGGGTGAGCAAGCCTCCAAGAGTCAATGAGGTGTGCCTGAGAAATAGTATCAAGAAATTGTTTGTGGGTTTTATGAGGCGTGAAACGAACAGTAGATTTGCGGTCCAGAAACGGATCCATAATCTGATTACAATCACCCCCCAATATGAACAAGTCATTTCGATATTGAATACATATTTTTGTAATTGAAGGCCAAAAGGAACAATCCGCAGCTGTAGGACCATAGACGTTAAACACAGTTAAAGGTACAGAATTAATTAACAACTTAGCAATAATCCATCTGCCATCAGAATCATTCTCTTGAAATACAACTTTATACTTTAATTTTGATGACATAAGATAGCAACACCGTTTTTTTTATTAGTTGAAGGAAAAAATAAAACCGTACCCACCCAGCTTCTTTTAAGTTTAAGAGACTCAACCTCTGTAAGGTGGGTCTCCTGCAGGAGAACTAAATCAGGATTATACGAAGCCAGGTGGGAAAGGACTCTCTGACGTTTAATAGGACTAATAAAACCTTTTACATTCCAGGAAATTACTTTGAATTAAGAATCAACAAAAATTTGATAAAGACAAAGACTATAAAGAGAAATGAGGAAAAAGAGAAGAGTCAAGAAGAGGAAGAAAAGTGAGATAAAAGAAAAAGAGATGTTTAAAGAGGAAACAAAAAGTACATCAAGAAAAGAATAATACCGCACATGCATAGAGAGAAAGAAAAAATATAGAAAGAGGAAGTCGGAATTGAGTAGGCAAGTAAAAGAAAAACAAGAAGGTAGGAAGTGGAGGGAAAAGAGAGGAAATAGAAGAGGGGACAGTATATATCCAAAAAGGATGACTGATAATAACATACCTGAGGGGAATTTAAAAAGGAACAGCGGGACGATGGCGGCACTCAACAAGACGAGCGGCAGAAAAGGGAAAACCATACCACACCAGGACGAGGGACAGTAGTAAGGAGCCACATGGATAAAGGAGAAGAGCACCAACCATTCTATGTAAAACAAAGAAGGGAGAGGAAAACATCAGGAGAAGGAGCATATAAGAGAAACCAACACAGAACAATACTGAAACTTCTTAAGAAGCATAGAAAAGATAAAAATGCAACATGACTGATAAGAATGCGAATGAACAGTTCACTGACAATTTAAAAAAAAATAAGAGAACAGTGCATAGCACAAAATAGGAGAAAACTGTAAAATATCAACGAAAACATGTGAGGGAAAAAGAGAGGATTAAATAATCAACCATTAGCAGAGTTAGTAGTGTCCATGCCGCTGGTAGTATGAAGAAGGATAAAGTTCTTGAGTTCTGCAGGATCCTGGAAAGACCAAGTTTGGTTTTGATACGTCACTTTGAACAAACATGGGTGGAATAGACCATATCTGGCACCAAGAGTACGGGGAGGAGCACGAAGATTGAGGAATTCTTTTCTTCTAGAAGCAGTAGCATTGGAGACATCCTGAGAAAGGAAGACTCTCTGACCCATCCAGGAGAGTTGATGTTTGGATCTGGCCGCTGTAAGAACTGAGAGAAGGTCCGTGAACTTCAAGAAGAGAATGATGACACCTCTGGGCTTCGCTGGAGCTGTGGAAGAGGATAGGCGAGTACCCAATCTATGAGCTCGTTGAATGCTGAGAGAGGTTGACGCAGGCATGTCCAAGAGTTTCGGGAGAAAAGTGGAGAAGAAGGACACTGGATCATCACCCTCAAGGGATTCTGGCAAACCGTATACACGAAGGTTATTCCGTCTATTTCGATTTTCCAAATCCTCAGTATGTTGCTGGAGACTGAGAACAGTCTTCTCTAAAGAGGAAATCCGTTGAGAGTTAACCTGTATTTCTGATGTTTGTTGTTCCAATGAGGCCACTCTGTTATCCATAGTAGACCATTTCTCCTCCAGAAATTGCATTTTATTATTAGTCTCTTCAACAAAAGGGCGCAACGCACGTATCTCCTCTAAAAGCAGCTCCAAAGAGACAGAGGGAGGTGATTTTTCTGGTGAAGGAGGGTCCTGTTTTAGGCGTTTAGTTGAAGAAGTAGACAGAGAAGATTTACCTGGAGCAGATTGTGAGGAGGAGGAGGAGGAGGAGGAGGAAGAGCGACCAGTAGTTACTCCAGCCATTTGAGAAGAGGTTGAAGCAGATAATACAGAAGTTGAAGACGTAGACTTTGAAGGAACAAAAACAAATTTTGGCTTACGCAACCTTCCCATAGGTAACCACCAGAATTACAAAGAAAAGGAACTCGATTGTGGTGGCAGCGACAGAATAAAACCACAGGTTGTAGCCTTCAAGGAAGCATAGCTGAGTACAGTACGTGAAAGTCGCAATCAAAGACAGCAGCGAAGCACCACATGAACAGATGAAATTCAACTGAGGAGAAATAAGAGGAGCTCCAACAAGCAACAGAGCGAGGGCAAAAATCTCCTTGATAGGTGAATGAAGTATGCGATGAAGAAGAAACAGAAATTCTGTAGTAGTGACTCTGAGAGGCGTCAGCGCCTAGCTTACTCCTTATGTCGACCACAGCTGTCGCAGATTACACCTCCACACAGACCATCAAAGACAGCCACAATTGATGAGATGACCAGAAGCATTAGTAAACGACTGTCTCAAGGAAGCAATGAGCATTTGTACAGGGAAGGAAGCCAAAACTCCAGCGCTGACAGGATGCGTGACAGGTGGTACATTGAGAATCCAGTGACAGGGACAAAAGCACACATTTCAAAAATAAAATTTATTGTGAAATTGCCATTTGGTTAAAAGGCCATTAGAACAGGCAAGAATTGCTTCATGACGCAATTAGAGGCTCTCACAGAGCTGTGGAATGCGACGTGTTAGCGTTAATGACAGCAATAACGCGCGCGCATCAAAAGGCTGCATTCTGAGGAGAGGAACGAAATGCTAAGAAGTCAACGAAGCGCGTCGCGCTCGTGAAGAAAAAGCAGCTCACCCGGTAGCAAAGGTGTTCCGACACGGTTCGGAGGTCATGACAGCATTAAGAGAAGGCAAAGGAGGCAGCTAAAGGCTCCTGACAGGTCCCGGAGCGGCGGAGTGAATTCCCTACGTGGCCATCTTGGACGGCGCCGAGACCACGCCCCTATGGTATCCTTTTTCTAACATGCCATGATTGGGGTGGTGGTGGTGGTAGTATAGTAGTAGTAGTAGACACTGGCAGGGCGGCAGCATTTTCAAAAAAAGAAAAGGAGACCGTGAATCACCTTTGAGAGACTGTTAGAGGAGTAGTAGAATGAAGTACAGTACAGAACTTACTGAGCAACAATATAATGCTAAAATATTTTACAACAAAACATAATGGTGGTTGGGGAGGGATAGCCTACTAGACAAAGTTACAAACTATAGTTGTGTCGAGTCACTTGACTAGGCCTACAGCCTAACAGTTAGTGCTGTGTATGAGGAATGACAACAAACAAATCCAATAACCTGTAAAATATCCTACTCATGGGTGGGCAAGCAGAAGAAGATCATCGCTCTGCCTTGAAATTGAAGTACTGTTGCTTTCGCCACATACGCCCCAGCAAGTGTGTGATTAAGTATTGGTGTACATTTAATTTAGTCACACCTCGACAATAAGTCACACAGCCCGGGGGAAGAGGGTTAGGGTTTGTTGAATGTATTGGAAGGGGTTTTTGGGAAAGGTTTGACATTGAAAAACAGTATGCATGGACAAACAAATGACAATCTTTGAAGACTAACATATCCATATGTTAAGGGAGAAAAAGGAAATGCATGCGTGATGATGAGAGACCCGGATTACATACACTTCTTGTTCTGTTGTTCCGGCCTTAATACTTTTACAGATAGCAAATAGAAATTTTAAATATTGGTAGGGAAGAATCGTAAACAGAGAGCAAACCTAATGATGATAATATCAACAACAAGAACACACTGTTGTAAAGATTGTATACAAAAAAATTATTCAAATTCTAAAAGAAGATAAAAGTTGATACATTTACTGTGTTATCCTGGTAAAAAATGTGGACTGGATTTGCATCTCGGCATTCCTCTTGGTCCTCTCGTCCATCAATCTTGGGTGTGTTGCCTCGCCACTCGCCACTGCCCGGCTGGAAAAAAAAATTTGATTTATTGGTAAGGTAAGTGTGCATTGTAATGTTTTCCAAAGTATAGGGCAAGGCCCGGCCTGTAATTGTAGATGGAAAACCAAAGGAGATATTGAGAAACAAAGTTGAAACAAATGCACAAGTTATGGTGTAGTGCAACAAGAACACTTTCCGAGGTGGCATGTATGCATCATCTCTAGTCTCTACTCTAGTCTGTTTCCAGCATTGACCTTCAACAATAACAGGAGAGAGCAGGCCCACAGTGACAGGCCTGACGGCACGTTGCTTGGCAGTAGCACATCCTACGTTTAGACTTTACAGTACTTTTTTTTTTTTTTTTTTTTTTTAAAGAGTTGGACAAAGGCAAAGCACATTATCCATTCCACACATAGCATTTTACAGTTTAAGTTAGTGAATCAATGCACTGCAGTCATCCCACCGCTACACTCTATTCCACTTCTACACAGACATTTGGGTCTGCTGTGGTTGTTTTTGACGTGTTTACCCTTAGGCTTTTAATGTCAGGATTCACGCATTACCGCGCCTACTGAGGTCCTGGAACTACATTTCCCATGATGCTCGTATGAAGAATGGATTTAGGTCACCCCGTCGCGCAGGAAGTTGCGCGTAATTCTGATTCGAGGACTTCCCTCTGCCTCGGCTGATCGTAGAGGAGGTTGGAGTTCGTAGCGCCGTCAGGAGTTCACCCACCTGAATCCAGGGATTTGAGGCGGACGGGAGCGGCTAGGATAAATCACGTAACCGTGAGTAAAGAGAGAGACGGGGGCACTGATCCGAGAGAAAGGCTCACCTTGTGGGTTCCCGAGTGGCCACTGCTGAGGTCGCACTTAGAGCGGAATATAGCGTTGCTCTGCATATTGCCGTTTCTGGGACAGGAGGTCATTTTTCCTTGTTTCTTTCTGTGAATGGTAGCACAGCGGAATGCAGCGGTAAGGCCCCGCGTATTACCGCGTGTGCTCGGCTTTGGAGACTTCTACAGGCACAGCGGAATACGGCAGTGACTCAACCGCGTATTACCGTGAGTGCGTTCCTTCGTGCACATAGTTTTAGGATGGTGCAGGCTGCTGCAAACTTTGAGATTACTTACTATTCAGACACATAAGGAGTGGGGTGATTGGGGTGAAGTAACCTCAGGATATCTTTATTGGTGAGCAGAGACTGAGGAGAGGGTGAATACCTCTATCTGCATAACATTATCCTTTAGTATTTCCGAGACTATTATTCTTTGAGGATTTCCGGAAGGAAGTGTCAGGTCTATCAGGACGGTGATGTCTCTCACCTGTGTTTCTGCAGAGACGCCCAGGAACTGATGACAAGATCCGCAACTTCCCTCAACCACCACCTAAGTATATCAGACTCTATACTGCAGAGGTGATTTGGGGAAGAAGGGAGACAAAACAAGGATAGAAAAGGGGGATGAACTTCGTGCACCGTCTCAGCCTTCAGACGCTTCACCTCAAAGTAACTAAAAGAAAGAAGGCGGGGTTAGCTAACATATGATATAAAGTAACCTGTCTAACCCTCCCAATTCAGTGCTATACCTTAATTCTCCCTTCTTCCTATCTTGAACGGGGAACATATAAAGCGGGGCACCAAGGAGGCTGTAAGAACAAGTGATACAGAGAACAAGGGCATTACACTAAATGTGTTTCAAACAAAGAGAGTATAATTGTGAATAGTGATACTCAGGCTCACCATTAGTTTCTTCCAGCTAAGGTATAGGGTAAACACGCTGCATATGATAAGGCAGGAATAACTTGATTCTTCAGTCTCTACAATATTTGCTAGAACAGCTAGAACAGCTTAAACTCAAAAGGAAAATGAAAGAAAAGAGCGACCTTCTACTGTTACCGGTGTTCAGGTGTTCTTTGATTTTTCATCTGACGTCCGGTGTAAACACAGGAGGATCGCAGGAATCTCTTAGGGATGGACTATCTCCGTAAGAGGTGGCAGACGACTTAGGACGAGTAACCAAGGGCACTGGCAATGAGTTCAGGAGTCATAGGAAAATTAAGGCAGCCACAGCTCCAGGATGAACAATGCGGAGCAACGAGGAATTAGAGCCGAGCAAAGGGGATTGACACACGAGTAGCGGGAGCATCGAGTTACGGAAGTCCGGCCAGGAAGCCGAACGGAGAGCCTTCAGCCCGGCCGACAGGCGGAACACTGGTTCAACACATGAGCTAAACACAGGTCCGGCCGGCAGGCGGAACCTACAGCTCTCACGTCCCTACTCCACAGCGGAACCCCTCCCTTCGTACCTCAGCCGCCGGGGTTCTCCGATAATGGCTCACGATAAAGAATAACAGGGTAGAAAGGAGCGGAATTGAGGTCCAACGAAAGTACTTGTCCCTGCAGGCAAACGGGGAAGTTCCAGGGAAAGCGCGGGACTAGGTCTTCTATAACACAGAGTTCAGACAGGAAACCAGACGAGCTTCGGGTCATAGGGGCTTCAAGATTCTGTACGCAAAGCGCTTCTTCCGGGGGAAGCCAGGCTTTTGTCTCTGCCTGACTCCTTCGCGCATGCGCGTTCAACAGCCGCCATCTTAGGTCCGGAGCGGCGACATTCATGACAGGAAGTTATTCCCCGTGGTTCTGCTAACTGCCTTATTGTTCCCTGGTATGTGAGTTATGTGAATTGGCAAGCATTGTAGGACGCATGCGATGGGTCCGTTGATGTAATGTAGAGCCTCTTCTATCAAATAGGTCGTGTGGTGGTCTAAGGACGTGCAGGCCTTCCAGGGTGATACAACCGCAGTGGTAGGTAGGTAGGTAAAGCTTTATTCGATATAAAATATCATAAAAGCACAACATACAATGATTAAAAAGAGGATCAAGTGTACATAAAAACATCAGTAGTCGCAAACATCTTAAAAAGTTATAAAAGCAGTTAAAAACAACATATAAAAAGCAGAGAATAAAGTGCTTAATTATTTAGAGTTCGTTAGGATACATGGCAGCCGTCGATCTCATAAATGGGTCAGTGCAGTTGGGATGGAATGTTTTTCTTGCGCAATAGCCACGCACAGCCCAAATACTTGGCAATGCCGCAGACAATAGTAAGGGACGAAGTATCCGTCTGCAAAATGCGTAGCGCAGTACAGTAGTCACGACATCCCAACATTCTGCAGATCGGACGGAGCCATTTAGCTCTTGGCCTTCGATAGTGATGGCAAGCAAATAGGAAATGAGGGATAGACTCACTAGGTGCTGTGCAGCTCGGACATCCAGCAGATGGGAGTGGGGATCCTTTCCAACCAGCAGTCACACAATTAAGGGGGAGGGACCCTAATCTGAATCGTATATACAGGGATCTGTCCAGAGGGGACTGAATGAAGTCGAGATATGCCTCAAGTTTACAAGCGGGCTTATGTTCTAAGAAAGCCACACTCAACTTCCCCAATTTGGGATTGTTCAGATCTCTTGTATTTACCCAGCTCCAATAAGCTTCCTTAAGATCCTGTTTCTGAGGGGGTACCTGAGATACCCAGGAATCTTCGTAGCCAATGGATTTCAGTGTCTAAAGCAGGTACCTGTCAATCCTAGCGAGATTATATTGAGAGTAGAAATGATTGCGGTGTTTTACCTCTTTATGTTTTGTTTCCACAGGTTCTATTCCACTGCTGTCCCTTCCCACTCCTTTTTTCCCCGCCTGATCTTTCACACACCTAGTTACTTTTAGCATCTGGGTGTTG
The DNA here is from genome assembly GCF_964204655.1 of Triturus cristatus. Taxonomy (NCBI): domain Eukaryota; kingdom Metazoa; phylum Chordata; class Amphibia; order Caudata; family Salamandridae; genus Triturus; species Triturus cristatus. Next base: position 863,264,399 of record NC_140595.1, on the reverse strand, counting down.
GTAATATCTGGAGGTGGACCTATTTTCTGTTGCAACCGGATCCTGCGAAGCTGGGCCTGACAGAATTACGCGCCCACGAATTGTAGCTTCGCCCGGTTCGGTTGAGGTAGACAATGGCCACCATGGAGGATGTTCTTCAGGAGTTACTGTTAGTGCAGCAGGAATTAGCCTCCTCCAAAGCCGAAACAGCAGCCCTACGAGAAAAGGTGGAGAGGTTATCTAGGAACCCATTTGATGCCTCCCCTGTGGCATCTCAGATACAGGTCACGGTGGCTCCTCCTATACCATTGGCGAGTCCGGAGAGATACGCCGGGGATCCCTTGAAAAAACAGGTTTTTCTTACACAGATTATGCTGCATTTCTCTTGCAAACCAGCCTCCTTCCCTACTAATCATTCTAGAGTAGCGTTCACCATTTCCTATCTGTTAGGGTATGCGGCGAATTGGGCTGTCCCGTTAGTAAGGAACAATGATGCAGTGCTTTCGGATTGGGTGGCGTTTAGGTCCGAATTCGAGAGGGTTTTTGATAGGAGGGCGACAACGCTCAGTGCGGATAAAGAATTGTTAGAACTAAAACAAGGAAGAAATGACTTGGTCACTTATTTAACCACATTCAACCGCTTAGTGGCTGAAACCGCCTGGCCTGAAGAAAAGAGGATGTCATTGTATTATCAGGGGCTGAGGGAGGAGATGAAGGACGTCTTAGCCCAAATAGACCCACAACCCACCACTTGCACTGACATGATTAACTTGACCTTGCACTTAGATGGGATAATGTTGGAAAGGGGAGGTGAGAAGAAGAAGTGGGAAAGAGGGTCGAACAGAGTAGAGAGAACTTCCCATAGACCTGTAACGAGCACTGAGACGTCCTCGGAACCTATGGAGATAGGGGTTGTTAAGAGCCCGTTGTCCAGAGAAGAGAGAGAGAGCAGAAGGGTACAGGGTTTATGTATGTACTGCGGGGAAAAAGGCCAAAACCGAAGCCCTACGAAGCCTGGTCCAGAAATAAGAGAGTAGCTGTGTCTACGTTCTCACATGCAGCAGGGGCGGGGGCAGGGGTTCCTCTTAGTGGTGGAAACAAGGAGATAGGTTGGCAAATACCTTCATTGGCCACCCCCGACATACATGATACAGAAACACACATAGTGCTCCCTATGACTCTTAAACAGGGTGATCGCTTTCATCAGATAAAGGCCATGGTAGATTCAGGGGCTACCGGGAATTTCATAGACAGCGGATTGGTCACTACTCTGGGGTTACAAAGGGTGCCGAGGAAGACAGCGGAAGAGGTGTTTGCCATAGATGGCAAGCCCTTAAAATCAGGGTTGATTGTTGAGCAAACGGAAAGGCTGCTCATGACCTTAGCCTTGGGGGAGAAAAGACATCAGGAGAAAATATAGCTTAACATCATAGAAGCCCCCCAGTATGAAGTTATCTTGGGTATGCCTTGGTTGTGTTACCATAACCCCACTATAGCCTGAAAAACAAAGATCATGCAGTTCCATTCCGACGAATGTCGGGAACATGTAGTCCCTGATAATACCCCCACTCAGGTCGTGTCGTTGATCCATTCGCATGTGGTAGCCACTGCTGCAGAAAAGGATGTTAAGTTACCTGAAGAATATTCGCAGTATCAGGACGTGTTTTGTGAGAACCAAGCAGAACAATTGCACCCTCACCGGGAGTACGATTGTCGAATAGATCTGGTAGAGGGAGCGACTATCCCCGCATGTAGGGTGTATGCCTTGTCGGTGCCAGAGACTAGACATTTGCGGGAATATTTAGACCATTACCTGGAAATAGGGTTCATAAGACCTTCTCGGTCACCGGCTGCTTCCCCACTGTTTTTCATTCCAAAGGCTAACGGTGATTTGAGGGCTTGTGTCGACTATTGTGTCTTAAATAAAAACACTGTCCGGAACCGATACCCGTTGCCACTCATTTCGGTTCTGCTGGACCAAGTGAAAGAGGCCAAGATCTATACCAGGTTAGACCTGAGGGGTGCGTACCATTTAGTGCGCGTGCGGGCTGGGGATGAGTGGAAAACTGCGTTTAAAACCAGGTACGGTTTATTTGAATATACTGTCATGCCGTTCGGTCTGTGCAACGCCCCGGCGGCATTCCAGTATTTTCTTAATGACGTTCTAAAGGAATACATGGATTTGTTTGTAGTGGTGTATATCGACGACATCCTCATCTATTCTGACACGGTAGAAGGACACACCAGTCATGTTCTCAGAGTCCTGAATAGGTTGAGAGTACACCAGTTATTCTGCAAATTGAGCAAATGTGAATTTGGGGTACAACAAGTGGAATTCCTAGGGGTTATGCTAAGTCCCGAAGGGTTACACATGGCTGAGAGAAAGGTGGTGGCAGTCCAGGAATGGCCTACTCCAAAGAACGTTCGTGAGGTACAGAGTTTCCTGGGCTTCGCAAACTACTATCGTAGGTTTATTCTACAGTTCTCTCAGGTGGCTGTTCCGATCACGAGGTTGCTTAAGAAGAGAGTCCCTTTCCAATGGACCCAAGAAGCGGAGGAAGCGTTCGTATTCCTCAAGAATGCTTTCACTTCCACTCCAATACTAGCACATCCGCGACCAGAGAACCCCTTTGTGGTGGAGGCAGACGCCTCAGACGAGGCCATTGGTGCCATACTTTCGCAAAGAAATCAAAACACAGGGCAGCTGCATCCTGTGGCCTATCTGTCAAAGAAACGGAATCCAGCAGAAAGGAATTATACAGTAGCGGAGAAAGAACTACTAGCTATCAAGAGGGCGTTCCAGGAATGGAGACAGTACCTGTGGGGGGCCCAACATCCTATCACGGTGTACTCGGATCATAGAAATTTACAGTATATGAAGTCTGCTAGGCATCTTTCCCAAAGACAAATGAGATGGATGTTGTTCTTCGCTCAATATGAGTTTGTGGTAACATTCAGACCGGGGGTGGAGAATCGCTAGGCGGACTCTTTGTCTAGACAGGAAACAACCGATCTCGCCCTTCGTGACCAAAAGACGGAAGCCATCATCGATCCCTCAAAGGTGCTGTGTGTAGTGCAAGTAGAAAATTTCTTGACAGAAGTACGAAGACATCGTCCCCTCACAGAATGGGAAACCTGGGCTAACAAGGCTACAGAACGCTCTGTCAGGAAGGGGTTGCCTTTCTATAGAAACAGATTGTACCTTCCCTCTAAGGAGTTACAAAAGAAGGCTTTCGTGTGGTGTCATGTATACCCCTTGGCAGGACATCCAGGAATACGGAAAACCCTGCACTTGATCCAACGCCATTTTTGGTGGAGTACGCTATCCAAAGATGTAGCATCATGGGTGTCGCGGTGCGAAGACTGTGCTAGAGCCAAAAACGAGACCTTGGGAAAGAAAGGAAAACTCATCCCAATGCCCACTCCAAGTCGCCCATGGCAAAACATCAGTCTGGATTTTGTCACTGGACTGCCATTAGAGAAGGGCAAATCTGCCATCATGGTGGTTGTGGATGGGCTGACAAAGATGGGACATTTCATTCCTTGTGTGAATCTCCCTACCGCCGGCCTAACTGCGCAGCTCCTGTTAACCCACGTCATCAGAATACATGGCCTGCCTGAAATCATCTTGTCTGATAGAGTCCCACAATTCATAGCAAGATTTTGGAAATTATGATGTAGGGCCCTACACATAGACTCTTCCCTGTCGACCAGTTTCCACCCACAGACGGACGGGCAAACGGAGCGTCTAAATCAGGCACTCAAGAAATACATCCGATGTTACGCTAAGGAGGCCCAAAAGTCCTGGATAGATATGTTGTGGATGGCAGAGTTGGCATACAACAATGTTTGGCATAGGTCTGTCGGTCTCTCTCCTTTTCATGCCAATTTTGGGTTTGATGCCAGAATAATGCCTAGCCACATACCAGAGGAAGTGCGCAACCAACCCATGGTTCTGTCTCAAGTGCAGAAACTTCATTCCTTACATCGCCAGGTCAGAAAACATTTGATGCAGGCCAAGGCGACCTATAAGAAGTGGGAAGGCTGCCACAGAAGAGATGGGCCGCAATACAAGGTGGGAGACCGAGTGTGGCTGTCCACCAGAAATATACGTTTCAAGTTGCGAAGTATCTTCCATCCCAGATACATCGGCCCGTACACCATAGTTCGACAACTCTATCCAGTCACGTACAAGCTAAAGTTGCCCGGAACACTTCGAATCCACCCTGTGTTTCACTGTAATCTTTTGAAGCCTGCCCTGGGGGCGCGCAGACAAGCACCACCTCCGGTGCTATGTGATGGAGGCCTGGAATATGAAGTCCGGAGCATCCGTGATTCCAAGCTGAGGAGTGGGGTGTTGTGGTACCTGGTATCTTGGAAAGGGTATCCTGCGGAGGACGATTCATGGGAGACTTGGGGGAATGTGCACGCCCCGAAGGCTGTTCGTTCGTTCCATCGCCGTTTCCCTTTGAAACCTGGGCCTAGGAGGTGCTAGGGGAGGGGGACCAACTGTCAGGATTCACGCATTACCGCGCCTACCGAGGTCCCGGAACTACATTTCCCATGATGCTCGTATGAAGAATGGATTTAGATCGCCCCGTCGCGCAGGAATTTGCGCGTAATTCTGATTCGAGGACTTTCCTCTGCCTCGGCTGAGCGTAGAGGAGGTTGGAGTTCGTAGCGCCGTCAGGAGTTCACCCGCCTGAATCCAGGGATTTGAGGCGGACGGGAGCGGCTAGGATAAATCACGTAACCGTGAGTAAAGAGAGAGACGGGGGCACTGAGCTGAGAGAAAGGCTCACCTTGTGGGTTCCCGAGTGGCCACTGCTGAGGTCGCACTTAGAGCGGAATATAGCGGTGCTCTGCATATTGCCGTTTCTGGGACAGGAGGTCGTTTTTCCTTGTTTCTTTCTGTGAATGGTAGCACAGAGGAATGCGGCGGTAAGGCCCGGCGTATTACCGTGTGTGCTCGGCTTTGGAGACTTCTACAGGCACAGCGGAATACGGCGGTGACTCAACCGCGTATTACCGTGAGTGCGTTCCTTCGTGCACATACTTTTAGGATGGTGCAGGCTGCTGCAAACTTTGAGATTACTTACTATTCAGACACATAAGGAGTGGGGTGATTGAGGTGAAGTAACCTCAGGATATCTTTATTGGTGAGCAGAGACTGAGGAGAGGATCAATACCTCTATCTGCATAACATTATCCTTTAGTATTTCCGAGACTATTATTCTTTGAGGATTTCCGGAAGGAAGTTATTCCCCGTGGTTCTGCTAACTGCCTTGTTGTTCCCTGGTATGTGAGTTATGTGAATTGGCAAGCATTGTAGGACGGATGCGATGGGTCCGTTGATGTAATGTAGAGCCTCTTCTATCAAATAGGTCGTGTGGTTGTCTAAGGACGTGCAGGCCTTCCAGGGTGATACAACCGCAGTGTCTAAAGCAGGTACCTGTCAATCCTAGCGAGATTATATTGAGAGTAGAAATTATTGCGGTGTTTTACCTCTTTATGTTTTGTTTCCATAGGTTCTATTCCACTGCTGTCCCTTCCCACTCCTTTTCCCCCGCCTGATCTTTCACACACCCAGTTACTTTTAGCATCTGGGTGTTGGTAATATCTGGAGGTGGACCTATTTTCTGCTGCAACCAGATCCTGCGAAGCTGGGCCTGACATTTAAGTTTTAAGCCACTCATGAAACGTCCTCCTGACTTCATCATGATCTCCGATACATTTACTGACTGACTGTGAAGATCGGCCTGCAGTAGAGGTAAAATTGTTATTACACAACAAGAGTAGAAATATTATTGACTTGAGTCAGTCTTTAGTGTGTACAGAAAGATAGATTACTAGTACACTTTGACTTCACTTTGTGCACAACAAACAAACAACGAAAACACAAACACCAATCGCTGTCCAATGCATGTCATTAATTGTCATTACCTGTTCCTTCTCATCTTAAGTTAACGGGCCGTCTATTTCGCCATCATCATGGACGGTGCTGTTGTGTCAATCATACTCATTGCGCAGATCGAGTGAGTCCCCTTCCTGTATTGAATTAGAAGCAATGTATCACCAAGCTGCAGGAGAAGTACAAATTTCTTATTTGCAAGAAGGGGAAAATTGAATTCACCTTGAGTTAAGTTTAGTGTGTTCTGTAGAAAGATGAATAGTGGCAGTGCACAATTACATAACTTCATGCACAACAAACACAACAAAATCATTCAGTCTGCGACTCTGCGTCCAATGCATGGCATCAATCATTACCTGTTCCATCTTATTTTCAGTTAATGGGCAGTCTCTCTCGGCTCTGAAAGGAGGATAGCTATAGTAGTCATCTGATTCATGCTCCACTTCTTTTGGCAGGACTAGGAAAGTTTGAATTTGTTCATCTAGTATTTTTACCATCATCCAATCATCATTCATGAGGGCAATGGATTTTGGCGGGACATTCAGTATTATGGAGCGGAAGAGCTGGATTCGGAGGACTGTACTGTCAAATTGCAGAGACCTGAAACTTGTATATTAAATAAGAAGAGTAGAAGATGGTGGTAATGGATTTGTTGTGATTCACAAGTTTGTAAGCGGAACGACAGACACACAAATAAAGGGGGCAAAAAAAGGGAGGAAGACAGTAAGTGCAAGCCTAATTGTCAGGGAAGTATAGCTCGTCCTCAAACTCTGGGGGTCAGCCAGTAGTAGGTAATCATCATGTGACACACTACTTCCGTCACCTGAGCCGCTGTCCTCATCTTCCTCCATTGCTTCATGTATTGTGTAATTCGGTGGTATGAAGTGCTGATTCATTTTGATCATTGTTAACCTCTCCACGTTTTTGGGCGAGAGACTGGTCCTTCTCAATGTTACAATGGAACCAGCAGCACTGAAAACACATTCAGAAGAGACACTTGTGACAGGGCAAGCCAGATAGCTTATCGCCAGCCTGCTGAGCAGTGGCCATTCTGACCTTTTCCTATACCAATACTGCAATGGGTTTTGATCAATGTACACCTCTGTTGGGTCGTCTAGATAGGCCTGTACCATCCGCTCAATGTTCAGGGGTGCTGCTGGTAAGCTTTTGTGCTCTTTTCTCTGTGCATCAGCACTGTGCTTATTAATGCCTAACTGTACATACCAATCGTCTAATGATTGTACTGGGCCTAATGATCCAGTTATTGTTGCTGTTGTCGATAGTGATGGTGAGTGTTGTGATCCAAACGCACTGCCCTCAGCCGACGAAGTTGCACTTGATCCTGCATGGCCTGCTGCAGTACTTCTTGTGGGTTGATCTTGCGGGCTTTTAATTAGCAGCCGTTCGTTTTCCAACTTACTGGCTGCTTCAGCTATACAAGTTTTGTAGCGGGCAACATCAATCTCGGAAAAAGCAAAGAATGTCTTCAGTCCAAATTTTGCACGTGGATCCAGAATTGTGGCACAAATGTAATGTTCTTGTGACAAAATTTTATTTTGTATCCTTACATTTTCAGCTAAGCGACGGGCTAAGCTCTCCAACAAGTGATAGGCTTCCCTTTTGTCCTCTACACCTTTGTATGATTCAGACACATTCTTCAGCTGATGCTCTAGCATTTGCAATAATGGGATAGCTTGGCCCATTGTACAGTCCTCCTTGCTGACTTCACGTGTGAAGACCTCAAAAGGACAAAGCATCTCAGTCAGGCATTTAATTAGGCTCCATTGCTCCATCTCAAGGTTCATGACTTTAACAGTAGCATCCCCTCTTCTTTTCCAGACATATTCATGGAGTGATCTGTACTGCTCATACAGACGATCAAGCATGTAATACGTTTAGTTCCAACGTGTTGCCACCTCCTGGATGAGTGCCTTGACTGGCATCCTATGTTCACGTTGGATGATCCTCAGCTGCTTCCGAGCTTTAAAAGAATGGCTGGAATGAGTGCATATTCTTCGGCAGATGGCCAGTAAATTGCTGACCATGGGTTCTTATTTCAGAAAGTCTTGAACTATAATGTTTATGCAGTGCGCCAAACACGGAACCCTGAAATAGGAACCAAGTTCCATGGCCTTTAGTACATTACTGCCATTGTCTGTGACAACAAAACCAATACTAAGCCCTCTTGGCCGCAGCCATTCCAAAACCTTGCCACGAAACTTGTGTAAAATGTTTTCAGCCGTATGAGATTTCTCCATGGCGAACATGGCTACAGTTGCATGTTTCCGAGTACCTTTAAAAATCGCAGCTGTGTCAACAGCACCTCGTGCAGATAGCTTATCTATAAACCCCACAAAAGAGACCCAGTGTGCAGTGATGCACATGTAATCTGTGGCTTGGCAACTGGTCCACATGTCTGTTGTCAGGTGGATATTGTGAACAGCACTCTGCTGCAAAGCTTTTCCAACCAATTCCAGCACATCATGATGTAGTGCCGAAACAGCAATTCTTGCGAAATAGGACCGGCTGGGAACCTTCCATTTAGGGCAGATGGTTGACACAAATTCAAGGAAACCCACCCCTTCCACAAATGAAAAAGGAAGAAGGTCCAGCGCTAACATTTTAGCCAGCTTCGCATTGTACAACCGTGCCATTGGGTGGTTGCGTTGGAACTGCCCCTCCAACCTAAACATGCTCTCAATGGTAGGCTGGATTACTTTCCTTTGTGGTGCTGTTTTCATTAACCCACTTAGGCTCAACGACACAGTTTGTCTCATTGCGGTACTCGGTCGCCTTGGTGTCTCAGTCTGACTCTGAGTATGGCTCTTACTGCGGTGCCACTCAGATGTTACTGAGGAGGATGTGGGCGGTACCACTGCACTACTGGGGACAGGGCTAGAAATGCCTCCCTCTTCTTCACCTTCCACCGCAATAATATCGCTCCCTGATTCTTCCTGACCAACTTCAATGGGTTGAGTTTTTCTACTTTCTTTTAACTGAAGTAGGAGATTCTCCCACACGATAGTGTGGTGTATTCTGAGATGACTTGCTTGGCCTCTGGTACCATAGTTTGTGCCAAGCTTACCCCGCCGAACACCTTGCCGACAAATTGAGCATATAGCAACGTTCTCCTCCTTGGTGCTAACAGAAAAGAAGTCCCAAACTGGGGAGGAGAACTTTCTGTCACTGCTGGATGTGCCACTTTCAATACCAGATGAACTGAAGGGTGTGCTTGAAATGTGACCCTGTGCACCTAGACTGTGACTTTTACTACCACTACCTACAGAGATGGTTGAGCTGGATGTAGGTCCCTGCCGGGCCTTGGAAAATATGGCAGCTGGAGGTAGTGGTGGTGTAATCTGTGTTGGTGATATCCGTGCTACATCCCGCTCAGTAGCATCCTTTCTGGATAGGGTGAGAATGTTGGTCTCCAATCCCTTTGGGGCAGGAGTAATGTGCGTGATGACTGGCTCGTCTTCATCAACATCAGCATCACCGCCCTCTTCTACATCTACCTCCATAACTCTAAGTTTTTCTGGGACCTTCCTTTTCAGAAGCATTGTCTTGTGGCGTTTATCACTCTCAGAATGAGCTGGTGGCTGCCAAGTGGCATCAGGATCATCAGAAGCGGGGCTTGAAGAAGAAGATGATGGACTAAGCCTCCTTTTCCTTGCTGGTGGTCTGGAAGACAATAGATCTTCTGAAACAGTGGTTTGACTTTGCTCCACTTTGTCTGCAAGAAGCTCGATTTCCTGAAATGCCCCTACGTCAGGAGCAACAACTACTATGGTGGGCTGTTGCGGCTGCTGCTGTTCTTGTTGCGGCTGCTGCTATTCTTGTTGTGGCTGCTGCTGTTCTTGTTGCGGCTGCTGCTGTTCTTGTTGCAGCTGCTGCTGTTCTTGTTGCGGCTGCTGCTGTTCTTGTTGCGGCTGCACACTTATCTGCAGAGTTTGCGCCTGCGTTGATTGTGTACTACTTTGCGATAATGACATTTCTTCAACATCGCTGCTCGTTAGTAGACTGGCTACCTCTGCGACGCTAAAGCCCTTGGTCCTAGGTTGGTGGGGTTGGACCGCTGTGCTGCTCCCAGCTTGGTTCCCGGACAACACTGCTGCAGGCGTAACTTTTTTGGTGCCAAAAAAAACATTGACCGGCGATGGGTGGGGGTGGGGGGAGTGTTCACTGTTTTTTAATCGAGGGGGCGGTTCTTGTTTTGCACGTCTCTTCTGTAATTGTTATTAGGTACTTTATGAGAAACTTGTCAGAGCTGATATGTTGTTTCTTGATACGATGGAAGTCTCTGGGCTACAGAGCTTCGCGACCTGTGTATTTGACAAATAAAATTTGTTTACAAAAAAAAAAAAAAAACATTGACCGGCACACCACCAGTCATGGTTAATGGCACTTCCTTTTTCTGTTCCTTCTTCTCACCGGCAACTTTCTTGGTACTGGACCTGGTACCTTTCTTTGGGGCCATCTTCTTCAGTTGTCAGGCAGGATGCAGATGCACAACAAGTTCTGGTCACACGTGGACGTGATGCGCAGGGTATCCTGCGGAGGACGATTCATGGGAGCCTTGGGGGAATGTGCACGCCCCGAAGGCTGTTCGTTCGTTCCATCGCCGTTTCCCTTTGAAACCTGGGCCTAGGAGGTGCTAGGGGAGGGGGATCAACTGTCAGGATTCACGCATTACCGCGCCTACCGAGGTCCCGGAACTACATTTCCCATGATGCTCGTATGAAGAATGGATTTAGGTCGCCCCGTCGCGCAGGAATTTGCGCGTAATTCTGATTCGAGGACTTTCCTCTGCCTCGGCTGAGCGTAGAGGAGGTTGGAGTTCGTAGCGCCGTCAGGAGTTCACCCGCCTGAATCCAGGGATTTGAGGCGGACGGGAGCGGCTAGGATAAATCACGTAACCGTGAGTAAAGAGAGAGACGGGGGCACTGAGCTGAGAGAAAGGCTCACCTTGTGGGTTCCCGAGTGGCCACTGCTGAGGTCGCACTTAGAGCGGAATATAGCGGTGCTCTGCATATTGCCGTTTCTGGGACAGGAGGTCGTTTTTCCTTGTTTCTTTCTGTGAATGGTAGCACAGCGGAATGCGGTGGTAAGGCCCGGCGTATTACCGTGTGTGCTCGGCTTTGGAGACTTCTACAGGCACAGCGGAATACGGCGGTGACTCAACCGCGTATTACCGTGAGTGCGTTCCTTCGTGCACATACTTTTAGGATGGTGCAGGCTGCTGCAAACTTTGAGATTACTTACTATTCAGACACATAAGGAGTGGGGTGATTGAGGTGAAGCAACCTCAGGATATCTTTATTGGTGAGCAGAGACTGAGGAGAGGATCAATACCTCTATCTGCATAACATTATCCTTTAGTATTTCCGAGACTATTATTCTTTGAGGATTTCCGGAAGGAAGTTATTCCCCGTGGTTCTGCTAACTGCCTTGTTGTTCCCTGGTATGTGAGTTATGTGAATTGGCAAGCATTGTAGGACGGATGCGATGGGTCCGTTGATGTAATGTAGAGCCTCTTCTATCAAATAGGTCGTGTGGTTGTCTAAGGACGTGCAGGCCTTCCAGGGTGATACAACCACAGTGTCTAAAGCAGGTACCTGTCAATCCTAGCGAGATTATATTGAGAGTAGAAATGATTGCGGAGTTTTACCTCTTTATGTTTTGTTTCCATAGGTTCTATTCCACTGCTGTCCCTTCCCACTCCTTTTCCCCCGCCTGATCTTTCACACACCCAGTTACTTTTAGCATCTGGGTGTTGGTAATATCTGGAGGTGGACCTATTTTCTGCTGCAACCAGATCCTGCGAAGCTGGGCCTGACATTTAAGTTTTAAGCCACTCATGAAACGTCCTCCTGACTTCATCATGATCTCTGATACTTTTACTGACTGACTGTGAAGATCGGCCTGCAGTAGAAGTAAAATTGTTATTACACAACAAGAGTAGAAATATTATTGACTTGAGTCAGTCTTTAGTGTGTACAGAAAGATAGATTACTAGTACACTTTGACTTCACTTTGTGCACAACAAACAAACAACGAAAACACAAACACCAATCGCTGTCCAATGCATGTCATTAATTGTCATTACCTGTTCCTTCTCATCTTAAGTTAACGGGCCGTCTATTTCGCCATCATCATGGACGGTGCTGTTGTGTCAATCATACTCATTGCGCAGATCGAGTGAGTCCCCTTCCTGTATTGAATTAGAAGCAATGTATCTCCAAGCTGCAGGAGAAGTACAAATTTCTTATTTGCAAGAAGGGGAAAATTGAATTCACCTTGAGTTAAGTTTAGTGTGTTCTGTAGAAAGATGAATAGTGGCAGTGCACAATTACATAACTTCATGCACAACAAACACAACAAAATCATTCAGTCTGCGACTCTGCGTCCAATGCATGGCATCAATCATTACCTGTTCCATCCTTTTTTCAGTTAATGGGCAGTCTCTCTCGGCTCTGAAAGGAGGATAGCTATAGTAGTCATCTGATTCATGCTCCACTTCTTTTGGCAGGACTAGGAAAGTTTGAATTTGTTCATCTAGTATTTTTACCATCATCCAATCATCATTCATGAGGGCAATGGATTTTGGCGGGACATTCAGTATTATGGAGCAGAAGAGCTGGATTCGGAGGACTGTGCTGTCAAATTGCAGAGACCTGAAACTTGTATATTAAATAAGAAGAGTAGAAGATGGTGGTAATGGATTTGTTGTGATTCACAAGTTTGTAAGCGGAACGACAGACACACAAATAAAGGGGGCAAAAAAAGGGAGGAAGACAGTAAGTGCAAGCCTAATTGTCAGGGAAGTATAGCTCGTCCTCAAACTCTGGGGGTCAGCCAGTAGTAGGTAATCATCATGTGACACACTACTTCCGTCACCTGAGCCGCTGTCCTCATCTTCCTCCATTGCTTCATGTATTGTGTAATTCGGTGGTATGAAGTGCTGATTCATTTTGATCATTGTTAACCTCTCCACGTTTTTGGGCGAGAGACTGGTCCTTCTCAATGTCACAATGGAACCAGCAGCACTGAAAACACATTCAGAAGAGACACTTGTGACAGGGCAAGCCAGATAGCTTATCGCCAGCCTGCTGAGCAGTGGCCATTCTGACCTTTTCCTATACCAATACTGCAATGGGTTTTGATCAATGTACACCTCTGTTGGGTCATCTAGATAGGCCTGTACCATCCGCTCAATGTTCAGGGGTGCTGCTGGTAAGCTTTCGTGCTCTTTTCTCTGTGCATCAGCACTGTGCTTATTAATGCCTAACTGGACATACCAATCGTCTAATGATTGTACTGGGCCTAATGATCCAGTTATTGTTGCTGTTGTCGATAGTGATGGTGAGTGTTGTGATCCAAACGCACTGCCCTCAGCCGACGAAGTTGCACTTGATCCTGCATGGCCTGCTCCAGTACTTCTTGTGGGTTGATCTTGCGGGCTTTTAATTAGCAGCCGTTCGTTTTCCAACTTACTGGCTGCTTCAGCTATACAAGTTTTGTAGCGGGCAACATCAATCTCGGAAAAAGCAAAGAATGTCTTCAGTCCAAATTTTGCACGTGGATCCAGAATTGTGGCACAAATGTAATGTTCTTGTGACAAAATTTTATTTTGTATCCTTACATTTTCAGCTAAGCGACGGGCTAAGCTCTCCAACAAGTGATAGGCTTCCCTTTTGTCCTCTACACCTTTGTATAATTCAGACACATTCTTCAGCTGATGCTGTAGCATTTGCAATAATGGGATAGCTTGGCCCATTGTACAGTCCTCCTTGCTGACTTCACGTGTGAAGACCTCAAAAGGACAAAGCATCTCAGTCAGGCATTTAATTAGGCTCCATTGCTCCATCTCAAGGTTCATGCCTTTAACAGTAGCATCCCCTCTTCTTTTCCAGACATATTCATGGAGTGATCTGTACTGCTCATACAGACGATCAAGCATGTAATACGTTGAGTTCCAACGTGTTGCCACCTCCTGGATGAGTGCCTTGACTGGCATCCTATGTTCACGTTGGATGATCCTCAGCTGCTTCCGAGCTTTAAAAGAATGGCTGAAATGAGTGCATATTCTTTGGCAGATGGCCAGTAAATTGCTGACCATGGGTTCTTATTTCAGAAAGTCTTGAACTATAATGTTTATGCAGTGCGCCAAACATGGAACCCTGAAATAGGAACCAAGTTCCATGGCCTTAAGTACATTACTGCCATTGTCTGTGACAACAAAACCAATACTAAGCCCTCTTGGCCGCAGCCATTCCAAAACCTTGCCACGAAACTTGTGTAAAATGTTTTCAGCCGTATGAGATTTCTCCATGGCGAACATGGCTACAGTTGCATGTTTCCGAGTACCTTTACAAATCGCAGCTGTGTCAACAGCACCTCGTGCAGATAGCTTATCTATAAACCCCACAAAAGAGACCCAGTGTGCCGTGATGCACATGTAATCTGTGGCTTGGCAACTGGTCCACATGTCTGTTGTCAGGTGGATATTGTGAACAGCACTCTGCTGCAAAGCTTTTCCAACCAATTCCAGCACATCATGATGTAGTGCCGAAACAGCAATTCTTGCGAAATAGGACCGGCTGGGAACCTTCCATTTAGGGCAGATGGTTGACACAAATTCAAGGAAACCCACCCCTTCCACAAATGAAAAAGGAAGAAGGTCCAGCGCTAACATTTTAGCCAGCTTCGCATTGTACAACCGTGCCATTGGGTGGTTGCGTTGGAACTGCCCCTCTAACCTAAACATGCTCTCAATGGTAGGCTGGATTACTTTCCTTTGTGGTGCTGTTTTCATTAACCCACTTAGGCTCAACGACACAGTTTGTCTCATTGCGGTACTCGGTCGCCTTGGTGTCTCAGTCTGACTCTGAGTATGGCTCTTACTGCGGTGCCACTCAGATGTTACTGAGGAGGATGTGGGCGGTACCACTGCACTACTGGGGACAGGGCTAGAAATGCCTCCCTCTTCTTCACCTTCCACCGCAATAATATCGCTCCCTGATTCTTCCTGACCAACTTCAATGGGTTGAGTTTTTCTACTTTCTTTTAACTGAAGTAGGTGATTCTCCCACACGATAGTGTGGTGTATTCTGAGATGACTTGCTTGGCCTCTGGTACCATAGTTTGTGCCAAGCTTACCCCGCCGAACACCTTGCCGACAAATTGAGCATATAGCAACGTTCTCCTCCTTGGTGCTAACAGAAAAGAAGTCCCAAACTGGGGAGGAGAACTTTCTGTCACTGCTGGATGTGCCACTTTTAATACCAGATGAACTGGAGGGTGTGCTTGAAATGTGACCCTGTGCACCTAGACTGTGACTTTTACTACCACTACCTACAGAGATGGTTGAGCTGGATGTAGGTCCCTGCCGGGCCTTGGAAAATATGGCAGCTGGAGGTAGTGGTGGTGTAATCTGTGTTGGTGATATCCGTGCTACATCCCGCTCAGTAGCAGCCTTTCTGGATAGGGTGAGAATGTTGGTCTCCAATCCCTTTGGGGCAGGAGTAATGTGCGTGATGACTGGCTCGTCTTCATCAACATCAGCATCACCCCCCTCTTCTACATCTACCTCCATAACTCTAAGTTTTTCTGGGACCTTCCTTTTCAGAAGCATTGTCTTGTGGCGTATATCACTCTCAGAATGAGCTGGTGACTGCCAAGTGGCATCAGGATCATCAGAAGCGGGGCTTGAAGAAGAAGATGATGGACTAAGCCTCCTTTTCCTTGCTGGTGGTCTGGAAGACAATAGATCTTCTGAAACAGTGGTTTGACTTTGCTCCACTTTGTCTGCAAGAAGCTCAACTTCCTGAAATGCCCGTACGTCAGGAGCAACAACTACTATGGTGGGCTGTTGCGGCTGCTGCTGTTCTTGTTGCGGCTGCTGCTGTTCTTGTTGTGGCTGCTGCTGTTCTTGTTGCGGCTGCTGCTGTTCTTGTTGCAGCTGCTGCTGTTCTTGTTGCGGCTGCTGCTGTTCTTGTTGCGGCTGCACACTTATCTGCAGAGTTTGCGCCTGCGTTGATTGTGTACTACTTTGCGATAATGACATTTCTTCAACATCGCTGCTCGTTAGTAGACTGGCTACCTCTGCGACGCTAAAGCCCTTGGTCCTAGGTTGGTGGGGTTGGACCGCTGTGCTGCTCCCAGCTTGGTTCCCGGACAACGCTGCTGCAGGCGTAACTTTTTTGGTGCCAAAAAAAACATTGACCGGCGATGGGTGGGGGTGGGGGGGGGAGGGAGTGTTCACTGTTTTTTAATCGAGGGGGCGGTTCTTGTTTTGCCCGTCTCTTCTGTAATTGTTATTAGGTACTTTATGAGAAACTTGTCAGAGCTGATATGTTGTTTCTTGATAGGATGGAAGTCTCTGGGCTACAGAGCTTTGCGACCTGTGTATTTGACAAATAAAATTTGTTTACAAAAAAAAAAAAAAACATTGACCGGCACACCACCAGTCATGGTTAATGGCACTTCCTTTTTCTGTTCCTTCTTCTCACCGGCAACTTTCTTGGTACTGGACCTGGTACCTTTCTTTGGGGCCATCTTCATCAGATGTCAGGCAGGATGCAGATGCACAACAAGTTCTGGTCACACGTGGACGTGATGCGCAGGGTATCCTGCGGAGGACGATTCATGGGAGCCTTGGGGGAATGTGCACGCCCCGAAGGCTGTTCGTTTGTTCCATCGCCGTTTGTCAGGATGGGGCTGAATGCTACAATCACGCCGCGCAGTTCGTTAGGACTGCATCGAGTTTGGGTTAAGCCCTCCCTCTGCAATTTATGGACAAGTATTTAGAGCTTTGGACCTCGTTCAAAGATGGCCGCCGAGTTTACCTGACTAGCCCATTACGTTTGAAGTCTCGCGGGATCGCGAGACTTCGTCTCCTCACGAAGCGCGTCTTGCTGCGCACTTCAATTTGACCATAGTCGTGTGAGGGAGCTTTAGCTCACGCTCCTCACAAAGAACTTTGATATTTGGAAGAAACAGTTTGTCTCCACAGAACATAGTCTGTGGTTGGAGACACATCTCTGAGAAGATTGTAGACTCAAAGTCTGAGTGAGAGAAATAATCTAGTCAGTTGGAGAACTGAACCAGAGTCGCGGAAGAGAGAAGAAGAGATACCAGAGTTCCAGAGTAACTTCCGTATTTCCAGGGAACTTCGTCCTCCGGTAGGCTTACCGTTGAGCAGGGGGTCCGCTGGAGACCGGCAGCAGTCACGGTGAGAGTGTTCATTCAGTATCTCAAGTAGCAGAATCGGAGAGACAGTTGTCCAGATCATTTGCCACTCTGCAGAACTTTGCTTCACCTCAAGCTCTGACTCCCCTTCCCGCCCTAAGCGCTTTTCCTTGAACTTTCCCTTCCTCTGTCTATCCTTCCCTGTCCCTTTTTGCGCGTTTCCTAAAGAGCAAGGGAGCCTCGAGACTTCACTGCGACAATCCTTACCAGCAGTCAAGACTTGTAGCAGAAGAAAGAACTACAGGTTCTCAAAACAGCAGTTACCAATTGTCAAATCTGTTAAGACCAAAGTCAGGTAAGAAAGAGTAGCAGAGTAAAGATATGGTGGAACTCTGAAGGAAGTAAGTGAAGAGTAACCTAGTGTATTTCTGTGCTTATACAGGTTATTAGAAAGCCGTGAACCGGAACAACATCGAACAATATAAAGAGAGGCAATACTCAAGCAAAAGATCTGGTAGGAGAAAGGCTCAGATAGTGAGAGAGCGAGGAACAAGAAATGTTAAGTAGGTAGAGAAGGTATTGAAAGGCATTTTGTCTCCTTCTGTGCATTAGGTCTCCCTGAAATCCCGCTGAAGATTGAGGAGGGAGCCAGGCCAGCTCGAGTGTCTCTTTCTCTGTCCAATTCCCCTTTCCCCCTGCCTGGAGCAGCTGAATTAACGCAGTGAGCTCTGGGAGGAGGGCATTGGGAACTTATCTTCATTCTGCCTCCGTGGAGAGTTTCCGTTTGGCCTTCCTGACAGATTGAAGTGCCCACGAGTTTCCTTCACCTGGGCAGAATGGCTGAAGGGTTCAGTTTAAAGGCCTTAGGGGATATGTTGGAGGGGATTCAGAGGGAATTAGGCACCCTAAGTGATGAAAATAAGAGTTTAAGGCAGGAGGTTATGGCTTCTAGACAGGAGACACTGTTATTGTCCCAGAGAGTTAGTGAGATATCCTCAGGGGGAACCTCCGCTCAAACCTTTCCTAGTGATGCACAAACAAAACAAGATCCACGCACTGTAGCTCAGGTTGTACACTCCGTGTCCCCCATCATTCCTTTGGCCCCCCCCCGAAAGATATTGTGGAGACCCTCAGAAAGCGCAGCTCTTTCTCACCCAATGTTCGTTACATTTTATGTGTCGTGCCAATTTATTCCCAGATGCTCAATCACGAGTGGCTTTTATTTTGTCCTATTTGGGAGGGGATGCTGCAAATTGGGCCATGCCATTAGTATCTCGGGACGATCCTTTTTTATATAATTTAGAACAATTCAAGACAGAATTCCTCAGAATCTTTGACAGACGTCGAGTCTCCCAGGCTACAGATAATGAACTTTTAGAACTGCGTCAAGGTAATAAGGATCTTATCTCTTACTTAACTCAGTTCAATAAACTATTGGTGGAGACCAATTGGCCAGAGGAGAAGAGATCAGCTTTGTTTTATCGAGGCCTACGTGATGATATCAAAGATACCTTAGCACAGATTCCAAAGCGACCTATCGAATTTTCGGAGCTGGTGGATTTAGTTCTTGAAATCGATTTTCGCAGCGCAGAGAGAAGGGGCGAAAGGAAGACGAAGGACTTTCGCTGGAATTATCCCCGCTTTGACCGAATGAAGACAGAACCCAGTAAGTCAACTGGTGGAACGGCAGAAAGTGAACCAATGCAGATTGGGTCTGTTCGTGGCCCTTTGAGTAAGGAAGAGAAGGATCAAAGAAGACTGAAGAAACTATGCATGTATTGTGGAGGATCTGGGCATTTTGTGAGAGAGTGTCCGAAGAGGCCGAAGACCCCAAATCCGGGAAACTCCCAAAACCATCTGTAGGCGGAGTCGCTCAGATGGCGAAGGAGAAAAATCAGACTCCAAGTGATCACCAAATTTCGAACACTCTTCAGACTCGGGCACCACATTTAACCTTACAGATGAGATTAAGATTTAGGAGGCAAGAGCGACAAGGAGTGACAATAATGATTGATTCAGGTGCCACTGGCAATTTTTGCGATATAAAATTTGCCAAGAAGATGGGAATCCAGGCTATGCGTAAGGAGCGGAAGGAATCAGTCCGGGCTGTAGATGGTACTAACCTCTCATCGGGTCCGATCACCCATCACACCGAAATGGTGGAATTAATTCAGTCCAATGGTCATAGTGAGGCCTTACAGTTCAACCTGATTGATGCCCCGCAATTTCAGATCATTTTGGGACTCCCTTGGCTGACCCTGCATAATCCTACCATCGATTGGGAAGATCAAACCATCGAGATGGATTCCGTCTATTGTGCTGACCATTGTTTTTCCTCTGAGAGCGAGCCTCCCGAACCCTCTTTGGCCACCTTGCTGTCTTTTGGTGGAGAGTCTATTGGAGTAATAAACACCATGAAAATTCCAGCGGAGTATCTAGAATTCCAAGAAGTCTTCAGTGAACAGAAGGCCGAGAAACTCCCTCCACATCGTTCCTACGACTGCACCATCGATCTGGAACCTGGGGCAGCATTACCTTGTAGTAGGGTTTATGCGTTAACTGAAGCGGAGAACTGCTATCTGAAAGAATACCTAGATCGTTACTTGGCTAACGGATTCATTCGACCATCACAGTCCCCAGTGTCTTCGCCACTATTTTTCATTCCGAAGAAGGAGGGGTCTCTGAGAACCTGCATTGATTATCGAGCAATCAATCGGGTAACGGTCAAGAACCGCTACCCTTTGCCTCTAATTTCAGTCCTCCTAGATCAGATAAAGGACGCTAAGATATTCACGAAATTGGATCTTCGAGGGGCCTATCATCTCATCCGAATGAAAGAAGGCCATGAATGGAAGACTGCTTTTAGGACGAAGTACGGACTATTTGAGTATCAAGTCATGCCTTTTGGCTTGTGTAACGCTCCCGCAGCCTTCCAGCATTTCATCAATGATATTATGGGAGATTTGGTGGATCGGATCGCAGTGATCTATTTGGATGACATCTTGATATACTCCACTGATCCAAGAGAACATTCAAACCATGTAAAGGCAGTCCTGGAGAGATTGCGCAAGCATCAACTCTTTGTAAAACTGGAGAAATGCGCCTTCAATGTGCAAACTGTGGAATTCCTAGGTTTCGTGTTATCTCCAGGAGGAATCACCATGGAAGCAAAGAAGGTGCAAGCGGTGGTCGACTGGCCGTCACCAAAGGATGTGAAAGAGATTCAGAGATTCCTAGGATTCGCTAATTTCTATCGGCGATTCATCCAGGGATTCTCGCAGAAGATCATTCCAATTACCAGATTGCTGAAGAAAGGTGTGAAGTTCCACTGGACTGTGGAGGCTGAACAAGCTTTCGAGTTTCTCAAGACGAGTTTCACCACTGCTCCCATCCTGCTTCATGCGGACCCTACAGAACCTTTCTTTGTGGAAGCTGATGCTTCTGATCAAGCAATTGGTGGAATTTTGTCTCAACGACACAAGTCAACGGGGCAACTACATCCAGTGGCCTATCATTCTCGGAAACTGAATTCAGCTGAAGTAAACTACACCATCGCGGAAAAAGAGCTGCTGGCTGTGAAAGACGCCTTTGTCGAATGGAGACATCATTTGTTAGGGGCCAGACACACCGTTACCGTGTTTACAGACCACAAAAATCTTCCATTTCTAAGATCTGCAAGAACGTTGACTCCCCGTCAACTACGATGGTCTCTTTACTTCGCAGATTTTGACTTTGTGATAACTTATCGACCAGGAAATAAAAATGGGAAGGCGGATGCCTTGTCCCGAATTCAAACCGAAGACACCGAACATTCTGTGACTCCGCAACCCATAATTCCTGAATCCAAGATTGTGTGTTCCATTTCTGAAGCCCATTATCAAGAAGCAATCCGGGAGCTAATGTCTGAAGCTGAGATGGCTGAGTGGGCCAGTCAAGAAGAGGGTCGGCAAGTAATTAATTCCTTGCCCTATCAAGATGGGGCTTTATACCTTCCTACTAAGAAGATCCAAGAACAAGTTTTGAAAGACTGCCATGATCGGCCGTTGGCTGGCCACAAAGGAGCTATGAAGACCATTGATCTGGTCCAGAGATACTTTTGGTGGCCAAATATGAATTCTCAAATTAAGAAATATGTAGAGTCTTGTGAGATCTGTGCCCGGGGAAAAGCTAGTAGGCAGGCACCACAGGGGTTGTTACAGCCTTTGCCCACACCACCGCATCCGTGGCACACCGTCACCTTAGACTTAATAGTAGACCTCCCACTGAGTAAGGGTTACAACACCATCTTAGTAATTGTAGACACCTTCACCAAGATGAGTCACTTCATTCCAGTCAAAGGGATCCCTTCAGCTTCTGAATTAGCTCGTCTTTTCAGGGAAAACATCGTAAGGGTCCATGGAGTTCCCAAGATAGTGATTTCAGATCGGGGACCCCAATTTGTGTCACACTTTTGGAAAGCGTTCATGAAGGGAATGGGAGTGGAGGTCAGACTATCTACTAGCTATCACCCCGAGACCGATGGTCAGACTGAGCGAGTGAACCAAGAGCTTGAACAGTATTTGCGTTTGTTTCTCTTAGATCAGGGAGGTGACTGGCCAGATTTACTATGGATGGCTGAGTTTGCGCATAACAATGCCAAGCATGCTTCCACAGGGTATTCTCCCTTCTATCTAAACTCTGGGTTACACCCTAATCCCTTTAGTAACCAGGGAGATTTTGGAGTTCCAGCAGTCAGTGATTTATTCACAGATCTGAGTAGGGCTCGTAAATCTGCAGAATCCAACTTACACCAGGCTAAGGCAGGCTACAAAAAACAGGCAGACAAACATAGAAGGAAGACACCACAGTATCAAGTTGGAGAGTCAGTATGGTTGTCTTCAAGGCATCTTAGGTTAAAGGGAAATAGGAAGTTCCAACCTCGCTTCATAGGTCCCTTTGTCATCGAACAAATTCAGGGTCCGGTCACTGTCAAATTGAAATTACCTGCTCAGTTAGGAATTCATCCAGTGTTTCATGTATCCCTTCTAAAGAAGACAGCACCTAACCTCAGACTAAACAGGCCTCCCCCCCCAGTGAGGGTTGACAAACATTTAGAATATGAGGTTAAGGGAGTGCTAGATTCCAAGAGGAGCAAAGGAACCCTACATTATTTAGTGGATTGGAAGGGGTTTGGTCCTGAGGAAAGGTCATGGGAACCTGCAAAGAATGTACATGCTCCTAAGCTAATTAGACGATTTCATGCACAACATCCCCTGAAACCAAGACCGATGGATCGGTCTTTGAGAGGGTGTACTGTCAGGATGGGGCTGAATGCTACAATCACGCCGCGCAGTTCGTTAGGACTGCATCGAGTTTGGGTTAAGCCCTCCCTCTGCAATTTATGGACAAGTATTTAGAGCTTTGGACCTCGTTCAAAGATGGCCGCCGAGTTTACCTGACTAGCCCATTACGTTTGAAGTCTCGCGGGATCGCGAGACTTCGTCTCCTCACGAAGCGCGTCTTGCTGCGCACTTCAATTTGACCATAGTCGTGTGAGGGAGCTTTAGCTCACGCTCCTCACAAAGAACTTTGATATTTGGAAGAAACAGTTTGTCTCCACAGAACATAGTCTGTGGTTGGAGACACATCTCTGAGAAGATTGTAGACTCAAAGTCTGAGTGAGAGAAATAATCTAGTCAGTTGGAGAACTGAACCAGAGTCGCGGAAGAGAGAAGAAGAGATACCAGAGTTCCAGAGTAACTTCCGTATTTCCAGGGAACTTCGTCCTCCGGTAGGCTTACCGTTGAGCAGGGGGTCCGCTGGAGACCGGCAGCAGTCACGGTGAGAGTGTTCATTCAGTATCTCAAGTAGCAGAATCGGAGAGACAGTTGTCCAGATCATTTGCCACTCTGCAGAACTTTGCTTCACCTCAAGCTCTGACTCCCCTTCCCGCCCTAAGCGCTTTTCCTTGAACTTTCCCTTCCTCTGTCTATCCTTCCCTGTCCCTTTTTGCGCGTTTCCTAAAGAGCAAGGGAGCCTCGAGACTTCACTGCGACAATCCTTACCAGCAGTCAAGACTTGTAGCAGAAGAAAGAACTACAGGTTCTCAAAACAGCAGTTACCAATTGTCAAATCTGTTAAGACCAAAGTCAGGTAAGAAAGAGTAGCAGAGTAAAGATATGGTGGAACTCTGAAGGAAGTAAGTGAAGAGTAACCTAGTGTATTTCTGTGCTTATACAGGTTATTAGAAAGCCGTGAACCGGAACAACATCGAACAATATAAAGAGAGGCAATACTCAAGCAAAAGATCTGGTAGGAGAAAGGCTCAGATAGTGAGAGAGCGAGGAACAAGAAATGTTAAGTAGGTAGAGAAGGTATTGAAAGGCATTTTGTCTCCTTCTGTGCATTAGGTCTCCCTGAAATCCCGCTGAAGATTGAGGAGGGAGCCAGGCCAGCTCGAGTGTCTCTTTCTCTGTCCAATTCCCCTTTCCCCCTGCCTGGAGCAGCTGAATTAACGCAGTGAGCTCTGGGAGGAGGGCATTGGGAACTTATCTTCATTCTGCCTCCGTGGAGAGTTTCCGTTTGGCCTTCCTGACACCGTTTCCCTTTGAAACCTGGGCCTAGGAGGTGCTAGGGGAGGGGGATCAACTGTCAGGATTCACGCATTACCGCGCCTACCGAGGTCCCGGAACTACATTTCCCATGATGCTCGTATGAAGAATGGATTTAGGTCGCCCCGTCGCGCAGGAATTTGCGCGTAATTCTGATTCGAGGACTTTCCTCTGCCTCGGCTGACCGTAGAGGAGGTTGGAGTTCGTAGCGCCGTCAGGAGTTCACCCGCCTGAATCCAGGGATGTGAGGCGGACGGGAGCGGCTAGGATAAATCACGTAACCGTGAGTAAAGAGAGAGACGGGGGCACTGAGCTGAGAGAAAGGCTCACCTTGTGGGTTCCCGAGTGGCCACTGCTGAGGTCGCACTTAGAGCGGAATATAGCGGTGCTCTGCATATTGCCGTTTCTGGGACAGGAGGTCGTTTTTCCTTGTTTCTTTCTGTGAATGGTAGCACAGCGGAATGCGGCGGTAAGGCCCGGCATATTACCGTGTGTGCTCGGCTTTGGAGACTTCTACAGGCACAGCGGAATACGGCGGTGACTCAACCGCGTATTACCGTGAGTGCGTTCCTTCGTGCACATACTTTTAGGATGGTGCAGGCTGCTGCAAACTTTGAGATTACTTACTATTCAGACACATAAGGAGTGGGGTGATTGAGGTGAAGTAACCTCAGGATATCTTTATTGGTGAGCAGAGACTGAGGAGAGGATCAATACCTCTATCTGCATAACATTATCCTTTAGTATTTCCGAGACTATTATTCTTTGAGGATTTCCGGAAGGAAGTTATTCCCCGTGGTTCTGCTAACTGCCTTGTTGTTCCCTGGTATGTGAATAATGTGAATTGGCAAGCATTGTAGGACGGATGCGATGGGTCCGTTGATGTAATGTAGAGCCTCTTCTATCAAATAGGTCGTGTGGTTGTCTAAGGGCGTGCAGGCCTTCCAGGGTGATACAACCGCAGTGTCTAAAGCAGGTACCTGTCAATCCTAGCGAGATTATATTGAGAGTAGAAATTATTGCGGTGTTTTACCTCTTTATGTTTTGTTTCCATAGGTTCTATTCCACTGCTGTCCCTTCCCACTCCTTTTCCCCCACCTGATCTTTCACACACCCAGTTACTTTTAGCATCTGGGTGTTGGTAATATCTGGAGGTGGACCTATTTTCTGCTGCAACCAGATCCTGCGAAGCTGGGCCTGACATTTAAGTTTTAAGCCACTCATGAAACGTCCTCCTGACTTCATCATGATCTCCGATACTTTTACTGACTGACTGTGAAGATCGGCCTGCAGTAGAAGTAAAATTGTTATTACACAACAAGAGTAGAAATATTATTGACTTGAGTCAGTCTTTAGTGTGTACAGAAAGATAGATTACTAGTACACTTTGACTTCACTTTGTGCACAACAAACAAACAACGAAAACACAAACACCAATCGCTGTCCAATGCATGTCATTAATTGTCATTACCTGTTCCTTCTCATCTTAAGTTAACGGGCCGTCTATTTCGCCATCATCATGGACGGTGCTGTTGTGTCAATCATACTCATTGCACAGATCGAGTGAGTCCCCTTCCTGTATTGAATTAGAAGCAATGTATCACCAAGCTGCAGGAGAAGTACAAATTTCTTATTTGCAAGAAGGGGAAAATTGAATTCACCTTGAGTTAAGTTTAGTGTGTTCTGTAGAAAGATGAATAGTGGCAGTGCACAATTACATAAATTCATGCACAACAAACACAACAAAATCATTCAGTCTGCGACTCTGCGTCCAATGCATGGCATCAATCATTACCTGTTCCATCTTATTTTCAGTTAATGGGCAGTCTCTCTCGGCTCTGAAAGGAGGATAGCTATAGTAGTCATCTGATTCATGCTCCACTTCTTTTGGCAGGACTAGGAAAGTTTGAATTTGTTCATCTAGTATTTTTACCATCATCCAATCATCATTCATGAGGGCAATGGATTTTGGCGGGACATTCAGTATTATGGAGCGGAAGAGCTGGATTCGGAGGACTGTACTGACAAATTGCAGAGACCTGAAACTTGTATATTAAATAAGAAGAGTAGAAGATGGTGGTAATGGATTTGTTGTGATTCACAAGTTTGTAAGCGGAACGACAGACACACAAATAAAGGGGGCAAAAAAAGGGAGGAAGACAGTAAGTGCAAGCCTAATTGTCAGGGAAGTATAGCTCGTCCTCAAACTCTGGGGGTCAGCCAGTAGTAGGTAATGTCAGGAAGCAGACTCATGTGGTGTCAGCGGTGCACCATATGTGGCAAAAACCAAAGAGACAGCGGATTCTTGTGAAGCCGCAAGTGGTGAACCTATATCGAGACTTATAATGTTCTATGTGCAGTTGGACCTTTCAAGATGGCCGCGGCTCTTGCCGTCATTTGCTGTACATCTTTGACTTGACGGTTGGGCGCGCGGCAAACTGCGCACTTCAATCGAGATATCCTGAGAGAAGCTAGTGTTTTCTGTGTGCTCCAGAATCCTGAGGAGAACTGTTCTAGAACTTGAGAGAGATATTTTCGGAATAATCCACAGAACCGAATCAACCGCTAGTAGCCGAATAATCAAGTTAGCGGTTTTTGGTTACCCAAGTTTCAGTCAAGAAAGTTACTGAGAATTCTTCTGGCTGGAATCTTCGTTTGTTCATCTGAGAAGGAAGCTGTTACCCGGAGTGGCTGAGTATCAGATTTCCCAGTGAACTAAAAGAAACCAAGACTGAGCCAACGACTAAAGTCAGTGAGTGCGCGTCTGCGCCCAACCTCCAATTTCCTCTCCTCCCCTTGGCGACCTTTCCTTTTCCTTTCCTCCCTATTTTACCTTTCCCTGTACCTTTTTGCGCGCATCTTTTGTTGAAGAAGTTGTTGAACCGACCCAGACTTTCTTCACTACAGAACCTGCAAGATAGGAGAGTATTCGTTAATTCATTATTTATGTACATATCAAATTCTTTGTCAGAAGATGGAACCTATTTCTTAAACCTGCAAATGTGCAAGTCAGTATAACTAAAAGATTACAAAGAATATCACTACATAGAAGAGTAGCAAGCCTGTAGGAGTAAAAGGTAGGAGCAGAGGAATCTAAAAGTCATTAGGAAGATTAGGAGAGTAGGATGTTCTTGTAATTCCCTCTTCACCTCTGTGCATTAGGTGTACCTCGTTAAGACGTGCCTGTGAAGAACCATACACTACAGAAGACTCAGCAGAGAAGGCAGAATCACCACCTAGAGGTTATACACCATCCTGAGGCAGTCTCTTCTCTTCTCTTCCACTTCCCCTTTCCCCCGTGCTAGTGCCGTTACCCTTGCTTGGTGGCTGCACTGATGCAGGGGCATTGGGAGTAATCGTCACTTCTGCTTCTGTGGAACTTGAGGTACCTTCTGACAGATTGAAGTGCCCACGAAGTAATTTCCACCCAAGCGGAATGGCGGAAGGCTTTAGTTTAAAATCCTTAGGGGAGATGTTGGAGGCCATTCAAAGGGATTTAGGAGCGGTAAGGGAGGAAACGGTTTTGCTAACTCGAAGAGTAGATGGGTTAGCATCGGGAGCCACTCCGTTAGCTCAGACCTCTTCCCCCAATTTGTCTTCAGAGTCCAACCCCAGGACTGTAGCACAAGTGGTCCATTCTGTTTCCCCACTAATTCCATTAGCTTCTCCTGAAAGGTATTCTGGGGATGCACAGAGAGCGCAATTATTCTTGACACAATGTTCCCTCCATTTCATGTGTCGACCAGCGTTATTCCCTGACGCACAATCCAAGGTTGCGTTTATTCTCTCTTATCTGAGTGGGGATGCGGCTAACTGGGCAATGCCATTGGTGTCCAAAGATTCCCCATTTTTGTATGACCTGGAGCGTTTTAAGGCCGAATTTTTGAGGATTTTTGACAGAAGAAAGATCTCTCAAGTCACGGACAATGAACTTTTAGAACTTCGTCAAGGAAGTAAGGATTTAGTAACTTATTTAACCCAGTTTAATAAGTTGATTGTGGAAACGGAGTGGCCAGAAGAGAAAAGAGCGGCTCTCTTCTATCGAGGATTGCGAGAAGAAATCAAAGACACATTAGCTCAAATTCCTAACCGTCCTACAGAATTATCAGCTTTAGTGGATCTGGCTTTAGAAATCGATTTTCGTTGGACAGAACGGAAAGGTGAAAGAAGAAAAGAATTTCGTTTCCAACCTCCTAGATTTGATCGAAGTCGACAAGAGATCAATAAGACGCCTTCTTCGGATGTGGAACCAATGCAAATTGGGATGGTGAGAGGCCCTCTGAGTAAAGAAGAGAAGGAACAACGAAGACAGAAAAGACTGTGTATGTATTGTGGAAATTCAGGACACTTTGTAAAAGAGTGTCCGAAAAGGCCTAAAACTTTGGTGAAGGGAAACGAGCAACACCACCAGTAGAGGGGAGCACACTGGTGGTGTCAGAAGAAAAGATGGCTCCGAATTCCCATTATGTGATGAACACTTTACAAACCATGACACCTCATTTGATTTTGCATATGACTATTCAGTTTCGGGAGCAAGAAATTTCTGGGGTGGCCATTATGCTCGACTCTGGAGCCACCGGAAACTTCTGCGACATAAAATATGCACAAAGAATGGGAATAAAAGGCATCAGTAAAGAAAGAAGTGAATTAGTTCGGGCAGTAGATGGAACTAATCTCTCCTCAGGACCCATCACTCAGCACACTGAACCTTTGAAGTTGATTCAAGCAGATGGCCATAGTGAAACCATTCAATTTAATCTCATTGATGCACCTCAATTCCAGATGATTTTGGGGCTTCCATGGCTTACTATCCATAATCCTACTATAGATTGGGAAAACCGAACAGTATTCATGAATTCCCAATATTGTCTAGAACATTGTTACCATGATTCTGAGGAAGATACCGAACCCTCTCAAGCAACCTTGTTATCTGGCGGAGGAGAATCAATTTGTGTCATCAGTACTACAGAAATTCCCCCAGAGTACCAAGAGTTTAAAGAAGTCTTTTGTGAAAAAGATGCAGAAAAATTACCTCCACATCGTCCATATGATTGTACCATCGAATTGGAACCGGGAGCGGTTCTGCCTTGTTGAAGGATCTACGCCCTAACTGAAGGTGAAAATCGCTATCTCAAGGAGTATTTAGATCGATATTTGGCTAATGGTTTTATTAGGCCTTCACAGTCCCCAGTATCCTCTCCTTTATTCTTCATCCCCAAGAAGGAAGGATCTCTTAGGACTTGCATCGATTATCGTGCCCTCAACCGAGTGACCATCAAGAATCGATACCCGTTACCCTTGATTTCCGTCCTTCTTGATCAAGTAAAGGAAGCTCAGATTTTCACAAAATTAGATTTAAGAGGGGCATACCATCTTATTCGTGTCAAAGAAGGCCATGAGTGGAAAACGGCATTTCGAACTAAATATGGGCTCTTTGAATATCAAGTCATGCCGTTTGGCCTTTGTAATGCACCAGCCGCTTTTCAACATTTTATTAATGATATCATGGGAGATTTGATTGACAAGATTGCAATTGTATATTTGGATGATATTTTGATTTTCTCCAAGATTCCACAAGAACATGCTACCCATGTAAGGAGGGTTTTGGAAAGGCTGCGTTTGCATCAATTGTATGTGAAACTAGAAAAATGTGCTTTCAGTGTGCAAACAGTGGAGTTTCTCGGATTTGTCCTTTCCTCAGCAGGAGTGACCATGGATCCAAAGAAGATTCACTCAGTTATAAATTGGCCCTCTCCAGGAAACGTTAAGGAGATACAGCGATTCTTGGGATTTGCTAATTTTTATCGTCGCTTCATTCAAGGATTCTCACAGAGAATCATTCCTATCACCAAACTTTTGAAGAAAGGCCAGAAATTTCATTGGACTGAAGAGGCTGAGATGGCTTTTGAGTTTCTCAAGAAGAGCTTTACTACTGCTCCCATTTTGCTACATGCAGATCCGGCAGAACCCTTCTTTGTGGAAGCGGATGCTTCAGATTTAGCCATTGGTGGGGTGCTGTCTCAGCGTCACAAGACAACGGGACAGCTTCATCCAGTGGCTTTTCGTTCTAGAAAACTTACGCCTGCTGAAGTCAATTATACAATTGCTGAGAAGGAATTGTTGGCGGTGAAAGATGCGTTTGAGGAGTGGCGACACTATTTGCTGGGAGCTCGTCATACAGTTACAGTTTATTCTGATCACAAGAATTTACAATTTCTGAAATCTGCTAGAACTTTGACCCCTCGTCTCTTAAGATGGTCTCTCTATTTTGCAGACTTTGATTTTGTGATTACCTACCGCCCAGGAAATAAGAACGGAAAGGCAGATGCATTGTCCCGAATTCAGACAGAAGTTCAAGAGCCTCCAATGACTCAAAAGACTATCATCCCAGAAACCAAGATCATTTGTACGCTTGATTTGGTTGATTTCAAAGAAGAAGTAAAGAAAAGGTTGTCTCCAGAAGAGATACAGACTTGGGTTCAACAGGATTCTATACGAGAAATCTTCGAACAGTTACCCTACGTTCAAGGTGCCCTGTATTTACCCACTGCAGAACTTCAGCACAAAGCAATGCAAGCATGCCATGATCAACCTTTGGCTGGGCAT
Organism: Triturus cristatus; assembly: GCF_964204655.1. Classification (NCBI taxonomy): domain Eukaryota; kingdom Metazoa; phylum Chordata; class Amphibia; order Caudata; family Salamandridae; genus Triturus; species Triturus cristatus. The sequence goes on along the minus strand of NC_140595.1, from coordinate 863,234,123 downwards.
AAAGGTATTCAAAAGACTCTCGAGCTCATTCAACGATATTTTTGGTGGCCAGAGATTCGGTCCAGTGTCATACAATATGTGGGAACGTGTCCTACCTGTGCCCAAGGAAAGGCCATGAGACAAGCCCCATCAGGCCTTTTGCATCCTTTGCCCACCCCCTCCCAACCTTGGCACACAGTCACCATGGATCTCATAGTGGATCTGCCTCCGAGTCATGGGTATAACACTGTGTTAGTGTTTGTTGACACCTTCACTAAGATGAGCCATTTCATACCTTTAAAAGGGGTTCCTACTGCGAGGGAGTTAGCCAAACTATTCAGTGAGCACATTGTTAAGATTCATGGAGTCCCAAAAATCCTGATTTCAGATAGAGGGTCTCAGTTTGTATCCCATTTTTGGAGAGCCTTCATGCAAGGGTTGGGAGTAGAGACCAGATTTTCCACCAGTTATCATCCTGAAACAGACGGGCAGACCGAAAGAGTCAACCAAGAGTTGGAACAATATCTGAGAATGTTCCTTCTGGATCAGGAGGGTGAATGGTCTGATTTTTTATGGATGGCAGAGTTTGCATGTAATAATGCAAAAAATGTGTCTACTGGGTTTTCTCCTTTCTTCCTCAATTATGGTAGACATCCAAACCCTTTCATGGGACAGGGAGATATGGGGGTTCCAGCAGTCAGAGACCTCATGCAAGATCTTGTTAACACTCGCAGATCGGCAGAATCCAATTTAGTCAAGGCTAAAGCGAATTATAAGAAACAGGCAGACAAACATAGAAAAAGGGCTCCAGATTACAGGGTGGGTGATTTGGTTTGGTTATCTACACGTAATCTCCATCTCAAGGGTAATCGGAAATTTCAGCCACGTTTTGTGGGACCTTACCTAATTGAAAAAGTACTAAGCCCTGTAGCGGTAAAATTAAAATTGCCCTCAAATACAGGTATTCATCCAGTTTTCCATGTCTCTCTGATTAAAAGATGCACTCCAAACACGAGAATAGTGAAGCCTCCAGCGCCCCTAGTGATTAATGGACATCCTGAATATGAGGTCAAAGATATATTAGATTTCAAAAGAACTAGAGTTGGGCTTTACTACTTAGTAGACTGGAAAGGTTATGGACCAGAAGATCGCTCCTGGGAGTTAGCTAAGAACATTCATGCTCCTCGACTCTTAAAAAGATTTCATATTCGATACCCCTTCAAACCTGGGCCGATGAATCGGCCTTTGAGAGGGGGTACTGTCAGGAAGCAGACTCATGTGGTGTCAGCGGTGCACCATATGTGGCAAAAACCAAAGAGACAGCGGATTCTTGTGAAGCCGCAAGTGGTGAACCTATATCGAGACTTATAATGTTCTATGTGCAGTTGGACCTTTCAAGATGGCCGCGGCTCTTGCCGTCATTTGCTGTACATCTTTGACTTGACGGTTGGGCGCGCGGCAAACTGCGCACTTCAATCGAGATATCCTGAGAGAAGCTAGTGTTTTCTGTGTGCTCCAGAATCCTGAGGAGAACTGTTCTAGAACTTGAGAGAGATATTTTCGGAATAATCCACAGAACCGAATCAACCGCTAGTAGCCGAATAATCAAGTTAGCGGTTTTTGGTTACCCAAGTTTCAGTCAAGAAAGTTACTGAGAATTCTTCTGGCTGGAATCTTCGTTTGTTCATCTGAGAAGGAAGCTGTTACCCGGAGTGGCTGAGTATCAGATTTCCCAGTGAACTAAAAGAAACCAAGACTGAGCCAACGACTAAAGTCAGTGAGTGCGCGTCTGCGCCCAACCTCCAATTTCCTCTCCTCCCCTTGGCGACCTTTCCTTTTCCTTTCCTCCCTATTTTACCTTTCCCTGTACCTTTTTGCGTGCATCTTTTGTTGAAGAAGTTGTTGAACCGACCCAGACTTTCTTCACTACAGAACCTGCAAGATAGGAGAGTATTCGTTAATTCATTATTTATGTACATATCAAATTCTTTGTCAGAAGATGGAACCTATTTCTTAAACCTGCAAATGTGCAAGTCAGTATAACTAAAAGATTACAAAGAATATCACTACATAGAAGAGTAGCAAGCCTGTAGGAGTAAAAGGTAGGAGCAGAGGAATCTAAAAGTCATTAGGAAGATTAGGAGAGTAGGATGTTCTTGTAATTCCCTCTTCACCTCTGTGCATTAGGTGTACCTCGTTAAGACGTGCCTGTGAAGAACCATACACTACAGAAGACTCAGCAGAGAAGGCAGAATCACCACCTAGAGGTTATACACCATCCTGAGGCAGTCTCTTCTCTTCTCTTCCACTTCCCCTTTCCCCCGTGCTAGTGCCGTTACCCTTGCTTGGTGGCTGCACTGATGCAGGGGCATTGGGAGTAATCGTCACTTCTGCTTCTGTGGAACTTGAGGTACCTTCTGACAGGTAATCATCATGTGACACACTACTTCCGTCACCTGAGCCGCTGTCCTCATCTTCCTCCATTGCTTCATGTATTGTGTAATTCGGTGGTATGAAGTGCTGATTCATTTTGATCATTGTTAACCTCTCCACGTTTTTGGGCGAGAGACTGGTCCTTCTCAATGTTACAATGGAACCAGCAGCACTGAAAACACATTCAGAAGAGACACTTGTGACAGGGCAAGCCAGATAGCTTATCGCCAGCCTGCTGAGCAGTGGCCATTCTGACCTTTTCCTATACCAATACTGCAATGGGTTTTGATCAATGTACACCTCTGTTGGGTCGTCTAGATAGGCCTGTACCATCCGCTCAATGTTCAGGGGTGCTGCTGGTAAGCTTTCGTGCTCTTTTCTCTGTGCATCAGCACTGTGCTTATTAATGCCTAACTGTACATACCAATCGTCTAATGATTGTACTGGGCCTAATGATCCAGTTATTGTTGCTGTTGTTGATAGTGATGGTGAGTGTTGTGATCCAAACGCACTGCCCTCAGCCGACGAAGTTGCACTTGATCCTGCATGGCCTGCTGCAGTACTTCTTGTGGGTTGATCTTGCGGGCTTTTAATTAGCAGCCGTTCGTTTTCCAACTTACTGGCTGCTTCAGCTATACAAGTTTTGTAGCGGGCAACATCAATCTCGGAAAAAGCAACGAATGTCTTCAGTCCAAATTTTGCACGTGGTTCCAGAATTGTGGCACAAATGTAGTGTTCTTGTGACAAAATTTTATTTTGTATCCTTACATTTTCAGCTAAGCGACGGGCTAAGCTCTCCAACAAGTGATAGGCTTCCCTTTTGTCCTCTACACCTTTGTATGATTCAGACACATTCTTCAGCTGATGCTCTAGCATTTGCAATAATGGGATAGCTTGGCCCATTGTACAGTCCTCCTTGCTGACTTCACGTGTGAAGACCTCAAAAGGACAAAGCATCTCAGTCAGGCATTTAATTAGGCTCCATTGCTCCATCTCAAGGTTCATGCCTTTAACAGTAGCATCCCCTCTTCTTTTCCAGACATATTCATGGAGTGATCTGTACTGCTCATACAGACGATCAAGCATGTAATACATTGAGTTCCAACGTGTTGCCACCTCCTGGATGAGTGCCTTGACTGGCATCCTATGTTCACGTTGGATGATCCTCAGCTGCTTCCGAGCTTTAAAAGAATGGCTGAAATGAGTGCATATTCTTCGGCAGATGGCCAGTAAATTGCTGACCATGGGTTCTTATTTCAGAAAGTCTTGAACTATAATGTTTATGCAGTGCGCCAAACACGGAACCCTGAAATAGGAACCAAGTTCCATGGCCTTAAGTACATTACTGCCATTGTCTGTGACAACAAAACCAATACTAAGCCCTCTTGGCCGCAGCCATTCCAAAACCTTGCCACGAAACTTGTGTAAAATGTTTTCAGCCGTATGAGATTTCTCCATGGCGAACATGGCTACAGTTGCATGTTTCCGAGTACCTTTAAAAATCGCAGCTGTGTCAACAGCACCTCGTGCAGATAGCTTATCTATAAACCCCACAAAAGAGACCCAGTGTGCAGTGATGCACATGTAATCTGTGGCTTGGCAACTGGTCCACATGTCTGTTGTCAGGTGGATATTGTGAACAGCACTCTGCTGCAAAGCTTTTCCAACCAATTCCAGCACATCATGATGTAGTGCCGAAACAGCAATTCTTGCGAAATAGGACCGGCTGGGAACCTTCCATTTAGGGCAGATGGTTGACACAAATTCAAGGAAACCCACCCCTTCCACAATTGAAAAAGGAAGAAGGTCCAGCGCTAACATTTTAGCCAGCTTCGCATTGTACAACCGTGCCATTGGGTGGTTGCGTTGGAACTGCCCATCCAACCTAAACATGCTCTCAATGGTAGGCTGGATTACTTTCCTTTGTGGTGCTGTTTTCATTAACCCACTTAGGCTCAACGACACAGTTTGTCTCATTGCGGTACTCGGTCGCCTTGGTGTCTCAGTCTGACTCTGAGTATGGCTCTTACTGCGGTGCCACTCAGATGTTACTGAGGAGGATGTGGGCGGTACCACTGCACTACTGGGGACAGGGCTAGAAATGCCTCCCTCTTCTTCACCTTCCACCGCAATAATATCGCTCCCTGATTCTTCCTGACCAACTTCAATGGGTTGAGTTTTTCTACTTTCTTTTAACTGAAGTAGGTGATTCTCCCACACGATAGTGTGGTGTATTCTGAGATGACTTGCTTGGCCTCTGGTACCATAGTTTGTGCCAAGCTTACCCCGCCGAACACCTTGCCGACAAATTGAGCATATAGCAACGTTCTCCTCCTTGGTGCTAACAGAAAAGAAGTCCCAAACTGGGGAGGAGAACTTTCTGTCACTGCTGGATGTGCCACTTTCAATACCAGATGAACTGGAGGGTGTGCTTGAAATGTGACCCTGTGCACCTAGACTGTGACTTTTACTACCACTACCTACAGAGATGGTTGAGCTGGATGTAGGTCCCTGCCGGGCCTTGGAAAATATGGCAGCTGGAGGTAGTGGTGGTGTAATCTGTGTTGGTGATATCCGTGCTACATCCCGCTCAGTAGCAGCCTTTCTGGATAGGGTGAGAATGTTGGTCTCCAATCCCTTTGGGGCAGGAGTAATGTGCGTGATGACTGGCTTGTCTTCATCAACATCAGCATCACCCCCCTCTTCTACATCTACCTCCATAACTCTAAGTTTTTCTGGGACCTTCCTTTTCAGAAGCATTGTCTTGTGGCGTATATCACTCTCAGAATGAGCTGGTGGCTGCCAAGTGGCATCAGGATCATCAGAAGCGGGGCTTGAAGAAGAAGATGATGGACTAAGCCTCCTTTTCCTTGCTGGTGGTCTGGAAGACAATAGATCTTCTGAAACAGTGGTTTGACTTTGCTCCACTTTGTCTGCAAGAAGCTCAATTTCCTGAAATGCCCCTACGTCAGGAGCAACAACTACTATGGTGGGCTGTTGCGGCTGCTGCTGTTCTTGTTGCGGCTGCTGCTGTTCTTGTTGTGGCTGCTGCTGTTCTTGTTGCGGCTGCTGCTGTTCTTGTTGCAGCTGCTGCTGTTCTTGTTGCGGCTGCTGCTGTTCTTGTTGCGGCTGCACACTTATCTGCAGAGTTTGCGCCTGCGTTGATTGTGTACTACTTTGCGATAATGACATTTCTTCAACATCGCTGCTCGTTAGTAGACTGGCTACCTCTGCGACGCTAAAGCCCTTGGTCCTAGGTTGGTGGGGTTGGACCGCTGTGCTGCTCCCAGCTTGGTTCCCGGACAACGCTGCTGCAGGCGTAACTTTTTTGGTGCCAAAAAAAACATTGACCGGCGATCGGTGGGGGGGGGGGGGTTAGGGAGTGTTCACTGTTTTTTAATCGAGGGGGCGGTTCTTGTTTTGCATGTCTCTTCTGTAATTGTTATTAGGTACTTTATGAGAAACTTGTCAGAGCTGATATGTTGTTTCTTGATACGATGGAAGTCTCTGGGCTACAGAGCTTCGCGACCTGTGTATTTGACAAATAAAATTTGTTTACAAAAAAAAAAAAAAGACATTGACCGGCACACCACCAGTCATGGTTAATGGCACTTCCTTTTTCTGTTCCTTCTTCTCACCGGCAACTTTCTTGGTACTGGACCTGGTACCTTTCTTTGGGGCCATCTTCTTCAGATGTCAGGCAGGATGCAGATGCACAACAAGTTCTGGTCACACGTGGACGTGATGCGCAGCAGGACTTCTGTCTGGCAGGCAGTACAACGGGTAGCCGGGTGATGCTGATGACACCTCCTCCTCTGTCTTTTGTGCACCTAAAAGCAAATAAGCCAGGAGAAGAACATCAGTGAAATGTTGCATTTGTTGTTGTGGTTCAGTTACTTAGTGCTGTAGTAGTGCAAACAAAAGATATAGTCTAGCCATTTATGATTTTTTTGAACAAGGGCTATGTTATACTACTGTGTACAGTCAGTCACACACTACAGTCTCAGGAAGGATAGGAAAGTTAATAATAACCACCAAAATAAAAATGTAATGGAAGTGGGGTGGACCCTATTTGCCATTAAATTATTTGAACATCTCAGCTTCCATGGAGCTGCTGCTGGCAAAGGGGGTGGATGTGGATGGAAGCAGTAAGCCAAATAGCCAATAGGAAAACCATGCAGGCCTATGGCAAAAGTAGGACACTAATAACTCCCAGTCCAAACACAAAAAAGGCCACCAGCCACATGGACACTCACAAATCACAAACAAGCAGGGGGCCTGGGAAACACCAGGAGCTGACAAAAGGCGTATAAAAGCCAGGTAAAGGATGCATGCTAAAGCACACTGCTCTGCGGAAAATGTCAAATTATCGCAATTTCCGCGAGCGGAACGGAATTTTGGCCCAGGCCTAACTAGCATTCCCAGAAGCCTTCTCAGCAGCTTGCTTTTTGAGGGGTTCAAGAGAGGGCAGGTTTTCTGCTCCTGGCTCAGATCTGCCCTGGAAGGGCCCCCTGTTCCCAATAACTCAATCTGGTCAGGTTCAAGCTCCTCTGGGACAGTTCCTTCTTCAGGTTCAAGATCATCTCCCTCAGGAGGTTGATCTGTATTCTGAGTCAGGGGGGAAAGCACTGCCTTAACCCTACAGCTCCTCCTCTTGGGAGGCACCTGGTCCATTGTTCCAGAATCCAGGGCCTGTTCAGCTTTTAACATTTTGGCCTGTGACCTAGTCACAGCAAATACATGTGCAGGGATCCCTAGCATTTCTGCATGTGTCCTGAGTTCCACTTCAGCCCAAGCTGAAGTCTCTAGATCATTGCCAAGCAAGCACTCGACTGGTAGGTCTGCACTCACCACAACCTTCTTAAGGCCAGATACCCCTCCCCAGGAGAAGTTAACAACTGCCAGAGAATGGTCTGTTCTAACATTGGTAGAATTGGTCACATGGTACATTTCACCAAGTATAATCTGCCCAGGATCCACAAGATCTTTTATCACCATTGTGACTTTTGCTCCTGTGTCCCAGAATGCCAAAGCCTCTTTTACATTAATCAAAGGCTGCTGTCCGTATTTGCCCAAGTTACTGGGACTCACACAGGAGGACATGTCCATGCCTCCATCACAGACCAGGACAGCCTGAGTTGGAACTCTGACTAGGCCAAAGTCCATCTCAGATCCCAGGGATAGCCCTACTACACCCTTATTCTGAGTATTACCACCACCAATTGTAGCTGTACTAGGGGGAACAGTTGGCTTAGGGGCAATGGTGGCTGGAGTTGAGTCTTTAGACTTGGTGCAATCACTAGTCCAGTGCGTTTTCTGCTTACAGATCTTCCACCATGATTTCTTTTGGCCTTTTCCTGTGTTAGACTGTGAATCCCCACCTGAAGAAGATTTTTGGGGCCCTTGTGAAGACTTCTGGTCTATACCCTTCTCCCCACCCTTGTTAGAGTTCTTAGAATCTTGCTTCTTTGGGTCACCACCTTGGTTCTGTACCTTCTGCCTCACCCTGGTACTGACCCATTTGTCCGCCTTCTTTCCCACTTCTTGGGGAGACGTCAGATCAGAGTCCACCAGGTACTGATGTAGCAACTGATTTTGACAGTTATTAAGAATCTGCTCCCTCATGATTAGATTATACAATCCTTTGAAGTCACACACCTTACTGCCAAGTAACCAGCCTTCCAGAGCCTTGGTGCACAATCTACAAAGTCCACCCAGTCTTGATTTTGTGCCTTTTGGGTATCTCTGAACTTTATTATTATTATTATTATTAGTGCGATTTATAAAGCGCACGTCTACCCCAAATAGGGGTGTCCCGGCGCTAACCGCTAACCTATATTGTTCTGTGGTTAGGCCAAACCCTTCAACCAATGCACTTTTCAGACTGGAGTAATCATCAGCATCCTCCTCTCTAACAGTGAGGAGCTTATCTCTACCTTTGTCTGCAAAGGAGAGCCTCAAGATTGCTGCCCACTCTTCCTGGGGGGCCCTTTGTACTTTACAGGCCTTTTCCAGTGCAGTAATCCATTTGTGAATGTCATCCCCACTCTGGTAGGGAGGGACAATCTTGTTTAGGTTTCTATGGTCATGAGACCTCTCCCTATCAATAGGGATGTTGCTGCCACCATGGGACTCTAGTCCCATCTTTTTTCTAGCTCTGTAGAGCTCTAGGGGCTCCCTTTCTAGGGCTATCTGCTGCTTTTTGATCTTAAGCTGGGCTTCCTCATACTTCAGCAGTCTCTCTCTCCTCTCCTGGGAGGTTTCCCTCCTATGAGCAGAGATATAGGTCCCTATGGATGAACCAGAATGGTTAGACTCCATTGAGGGAGATCTAGACCTTCTAGGCCCACCACCAACTCTTCCAGGAGGGACAAAGAGAGGACCATTGTGGCCCTCCTCCTTATCTTCCAGGGGAGCTAGATTTTCCATGTCAAGATCATTGTCATCTTCCTGGTCAGCATTAGAGGTCTGGTCATGGGGAATTTCACCCCTAGCCCATTCCTTATCTGCTGCCCCACCCAATCTGCCTACCCCTTCAGACCCTGTAGGTCTTCTGAGATCATCCAGCATGAGTACCTCTATGAGGCGTTGGGTGGTTGCACTTTACATGTCTTCAGTCTCCTAGTACTGCATAATGCTCTCAATTCCAAGAATGGGAGGTTATCATACTTGCAGGGAAGAAGCCCATTGGCTTCTTGCAGGGACACACTGGTTCCTGGCCTTGAAGACATTACTAGTGAGGTGTGGTGTATGCACTACCTACTCTAGTGTGGCTTACTGGTGTATGCACTACCTACTCTAGTGTGGCTTACTAAACTCACTTGAGTTGTAGAAAGAGTGTGCTAAGCCCTTTACACACAACTCTAAGTTCAGTAGAACTTACTGTATTCTAAGCTTGTATTATATGTACCTTAGGTACCTTTAGTGGTTTTCAGTTAGTCAATTCAATTGAGATTATCTGGTAAAACAATAGCAAGCTGGAATCCCACCCGCTGCACACCAATGTGAGAAGATGGCCTGGTATATGCTGTCCACTAGTTATAGTGGGCACCTTGCACCAGTCCAAACAACCCCTTATTGATGATAGGTTAAAGACAATCTTTATTGAAAGCTATCCTAGTGGTAGCTATGGCGAGCAGCCTTCAGGCTAAGTCTTGAAGGAATGTAAAGCAGCTTGTTTTACCAGTCTATAATCTCCTGAATAACCAAATGAAAGGGAACCACACCAGGTATAAATATAAAATATATGTATTTATTACTAAACACACCCCTCTAATCTCTTTATGAGGCTAGAAGCAAAAGCACATAAGTTACACTTCAAATATTACCAGTAAAATAGCACAAATACACGTCAGGCCCTATGGGCGAGCCAAACCATATACTAAAATAGTGGTATAAGAACCATGACTTAACTGTACACAAGGCCTAGAGCCTGTAGAATCGCTGAGACCCCAAGGAACCACCCAAGGTAGTGACACAGGCGACCCACGGGGGCCGTGTGCAGTGTGAGAACACAGCCGCAAGCTCCCGTTAGCTTCTATGGGGAAAGTCGCGGTTAGATTTTTAAAGATTAGGGACACTTAGAAATGGACTAGGACCAAACCCTCTTGGACTGAGGCAGTTCTAGGGTCAACACCCATGGGAGCACTGAAGTACTTGAGTTACCTCACCCAGGGAAGCCGGGTGCATCGGTGTCAAATGGTGTCGGGCCGCGTCGTCGTTTTCAATGGAAGCGGGCGAAGAAGTGCTGCTGCCGGGAAGATGCGAAGTGTCCGAAGAGATCCAAGCCTGGATTGAAGATGTGAAGAACCTGAAAGCAGAGGGGACAGAGTGTGGGTCACTAGCCAATGACCAGGGGCACGATAGACGAATGCCCACCAATATCGGGTGTTTCAGGTGAAGAAGGTGAAGCTTGACTCTTCAGCCACGAGGACCAGGAGGTGTCGAGGACAAACAGGAGCTGGATTTGAGCTGTCCCACAAAGGATGTCGCGTGCTGTGGCGTCGGTGCACGGATTGGACCCCACAAGCCTTGGCAACAGCAACCCACGTAGAAAGGAGAAAGATGCTTCGGTGCAGACCAGCAAGGTCTGAGGGACTCACCACGTGGTGGGGAGTCAGGGCACATCTGAAGCAACCAGGGAAGCCCAAGGAAAATCAGAGTTGCCTTCACAGGGACCCACCAGTCGAAGGACCAGGGATCGCGATGGAGCCTCGAGCGGAAATGCTAGAAGCGGGCTCACGGAACACTGTAGTCCAACAATCTTCAGTGCAAAAGGTGCTCGGGCTTGGGCTACAAGTAACCCAAAGCATAACTTAAAGAGACATCGAGAAGTCAATGCACTTGCAAATATGCACGGTGTCCAGGGGTTCTGGATCCACGTCACTCACGAGGGCTGCGGGTCTCAGCTTTGCTGGGGACTCGGGTCGGCCTCTGAGATGTCTGGAAATCCTATTCCTGGGCTGCAGATACTTCGGAGTCCGTCGGGGGATTCAGAGATGCAGACCGGCAATTGCTTCGTTGGTGCCTGCCAAGCAGGGGAGTCACTCCTTGACCCCCAGGGAGATTTCTTCAGTCCTCTAATCTTGAGTAGAGCATAGAAGTTCCAGGATTCAGTTGCAGAGTTTCGTCCAGGGATATCTAAAGTCCTGTTGCCCGGGGTTCCTTACTTATACCTAAGAAAGGGGTTGGACTAACTCAGGGGACCCACCTATGGGAGGGTTTGGAAAGAGGGGTGGCTACACCCATTTCCTTTGTACAGTTTCGCGCCAGAGCAGGGGCTGGTAGCCCTTGCAACCGGTTTGAACTGAGCTATGCACAGGGACACCAAATGTGCCCCCAGTGCAGACTTCAAAGCACTCTTGGAGTGCACCCACCCAGCCCCAATACACTAAATCCTGTCTGGAAGGTGGTTACACCTCCCTGTGACAGGAAACCTATTGTCCAGGCCTCCCCTGCTGGAATTTCGGTCAGCAACAGGAGGCAAGGCTCGTGTCTGTGGCTGCAGCATCCATTTTGTGATGCTAGGGCTCTGCTAAACTGGTACCGGGTATACCGGTGCTGTCATGTCTCTTCCTCTAGAAGGATGGGATCATACTCCCACACCAGTTACTGGTGTGGGGGTATGATTCCAAGGTGTTTGACACCAAACACGACATGTTTCCGTGCAGCCAGTCCAAAGTTAGCATTTACTGTTTAGTTATAATACACTTAAGAGTATATGGTTAGGCTGCACTACTTACAACCGTGGATGATAGATTCTGAAGGCTGCAGAGGGGCTCAGCTCATGCCTGGGCATCCTCTCACATATAACCAAGCTCCCTGCCTTTAGGTTTGATAAGGCTTGCCATAGGGGTCACTGATAGGTTTCTATGTGCAGTGATAGGTGAGATATAGTGAACCTATATCTCTGTAAGGGGTGCATGCACCCCCTTACCCAGGCTGAAGTAGCAGACCTGTGGTGTCATTTTGGAGGACATCCCATGGGTGGCATAATACATGCTTCAGCCCCTGGTAGGCCTCTGGGGTACCTATGCCCTGGGTACATAGTATACCATATACTAGGGACTTATCAGGGGACCTCAGAATCCAATCTGTGGTGTATCTAAGGTACATGGAATCAATTTGGAGAGGAAGCAGCTAGGCTGGGGTCCTGAATAGCAGGGCCCCAGCCAGACTAAGGTCGAAAAACAGTGAAACATCAGCAAAAAGTGGGAGTAACCATAAGAGGCACATCCTACTCTCCTACACATCCATCCTCTCCTCTCTGTAAAGCCTATTTTTCTCTCTTCTCCCCGTACCCTTGGCCTTCATTTAACTCCCCTCCTACTCCTCAACTGTCTCCTCCTTTGAATGATCTCTACTCTTCCCCTCTGTTCAACATCAGTAAACATATTTCTCCTCCCACCACTATATCACCATCCACTCCTATTGACCACCATCTTTCCCCAACTTCTACCCTTGCTCCCCAATGCCCCCATTCCCTCACCCCTCCCCATCCTCTCTCACCCTCTGCACTCCCTCCCTTATACCGTTCCCCCACCCCTCCCCGTCCTCCCCCACCCTCTGCACTCCCTCCCTTACCCCGTTCCCCCATCCTTCCCCGTCCTCCATCACCCTCTGCACTCCCTCCCTTATCCATCGAGCCACCCAACACTCCGTGCTCAGCCCTCCTCTCCCTGGAAAATAAACTTGATTCTCTCACTTCTTCCATTTCCCAGCTTGTAGAGTCCATCTCACTTTTAAGCGCCAAGATGTCCCCCTTCCCTAATATCCTCCCGAGGAGTTCCTTGCTCACGTGCCCCAGTAAAGCCAACCACAGTCTGTCCTCTGCAGACATCACCAATTTACTGGCCAGCTACAAGACTACCAACGTCACTCCCCCTCCACCTTCCTCTCCTAATAATTCTACTCAGTTTACTATTCAGACCATCTCCTCTGTCAGAACTAACCAGCCTCCTTCCTACCGTGCACTCGCATTCAAGAATCTTATCCCTATCTCCCTTAAAAGCCCTAACACCCCCATCACCAAAACAGTTGCGTCAGAGCTGCACTGTTTGCTCCACAACTGCAGATCTGCAATCAAACACAAACTGGAAATTTCTGACACTATCACCCACCATAATCTTGACATGTTCTTCCTCACTGAGACCTGGTTTAACGACTCCTCTCATACTTTGTTTGATCTTCTGGTACCCACTGACAACTCTATCCTCAGAAATGACAGAACAGACAAAACTAGGGTCGGTGTCGCTATCATCTTCAGAAACTCCCTTCAAATTAAAGCCTTCCCTACCACCTTCTTCCGTATATTCGAATACCTATCCCTAGAACTTCAAATACATCCCGGCTCACCCGTCAGATTCCATGCCATCTACCACTCGCCCGGATAACTGCTCTTCCTTTTTGGAGGAACTCACTGACTTCATCAGTGACCAATTTTCTCAAAGTGACAGCTAGATCTTCCTGGGTGACTTTAATCTCCACTGGGGCTCTTTGGAAGATGTGGCCGCCAACAAGTTTGCCACCTTTCTCTCAGCCAATGATCTCCTCCAACATTGCTTGGAAACTACTCACTCCAAGGGCTCAATTCTGGACCTTGTTATATCCAAAGCAGACCTGCTTACTGTTGCTCCCCCCAACCATGTAGACTGGTCTGACCACTTCCTCATTCCCTTCCGTTTTCACCTATCACACGTTATAACTCTCGGCCAACTTAAAAGAGCTACTACCTGGTTCCGCAACACTAAAAACATTGATCTTGACACTCTTTGTGATTCTGCTATGCGTCCACTCCCTAGACTAGACCCTAACGTGGATGTCAACCTTCTCACCTCTCATTGCCTCTCAGTCCTAGCAGTCGAAATCGATAATGTTGCTCCACTCCAAAGCAAAAGGAAAAGACCTACCCCCTCAGCACCTTGGTTCAATAAAGCTCTCTACGATGAAAGGAAGAACCTTAGAATCTTGGAGAAACATTGTAGAAAATCTCCATGCACCTCCAATCTGTCTCTTTTACATTCAGCAAGATCCAAATACCACAACCACATCTTCCATGAAAAAGCATCACATTTCAGATCCCTCCTTGACTCAGCCAAAAACAGATCTAAAAAATCTTTTTGACCTAATCAAAAACCCAAACTTTTCTCCCCTAACCATTAAGCCTGAGGATTCCACAAAGAAAGCAGCAGAATTCGCTATATTCTTTCACGAAAAAGTTAAAGCACTGGTGGATCAGGTCGCCCACCCCACCCCCATTGAGGAGCGGAAATCCTTAGTCACTTGGCAGAAGACCTCCTCAAATGCATCCTGGAAACTAAACCCTCCAACCATTTTTCTGACCCCATCCCTAGTGACATCGCCATCGAGTTCTACACCCATACTCTCTCTTACTGGACCGGTCTAGTTAATCTCTTCCTTAGTCAAGGCTACCTCCCTGTTGCCCTTTAATCAGGTCAGTTTAACCCTCTTCTAAAAAGAAAACTCCGCTGATGCGAACGACCTCAACAACTTACGCCCTATCACCAACCTCCCTTTTCTTTAGAAAATCACAGAACAATGTGTTGTGAAACAACTTTCTCTACATATTATGGACAATAATCTCCTCGACGTTTTCCAGTCTGGCTTCATTCAAATCTGCAGCAGTGAAACAGCCCTGCTGCAAGTGATTGATGATGCGCTGCATATACTTGACTCTGGGGAATTGTGTCTTCTGATTCTTCTAGAACTCTCTGCAGCCTTTGACACTGTTAATCATAACACCCTCCTTAACACTCTTCAACAGAGAATGGGCTTGGATGGCACAGTGCTTAAATGGTTTGCCTCATTCCTCTTGGACAGATCTCAAATGATCAAGATAGCGAACAGTCTTTCGTCTCCATTGGCTGTAGGTCAAGGCGTCCCTCAAGGTTCTATCCTTGCACCCACTTTGTTTAATCTCTATCTGGAACCATTAGGGAACCTCCTAAGTAAATCTGGGATCCATTACTATCTTTATGCGGATGACACTCAAATCTACTGCAAGGTGTCTTCCGCACATGATCTCTTACTACTCAACTCTACTTTCAACTCTATTCACAACTGGATGTTAGCTCACTAACTCATTCTAAATCCCGCCAAAACTGAATTCCTCCTCCTTTCTACCTCTCTCACCCCTCCTCCTGTTCAATCTTGGATGGATCAGCTGAACTTACTCAACAATAAACCCATCATTGTCGACAGCGCTAAATCCCTAGGTGTCATACTTGACAAAAGACTCAATCTAATCTCCCACATCAACTCTATTGCTAAGAACGCACGTTAGCAGTTGCGCCTTCTATGGGGGATTCGTTAGTTTGAAGAACCAAGACCTTATGGGCCTGGCGGCGCAGGGTACGCCTTTATCTCCTGAGTTCACCTGCTTTGGTGCCAATTACGATCCTGTAAAAACCGGGTACGAACCGTCGGACGGAGCATATTCTCCGTCCGGCGCGTACCCGGTCGTCAAAATATACAAACATGGAATTACGATTCGCACGGAAACTCAATTTCCGTACGAATCGTACAAAACCCCGACCAACGGAACTAAACATACAAATGCGATCCGGGAAAGCACCGAGGTGACGTCGGGACGCACGCAGCCTGCCATTCACGAACCAGGAATTACGATTCGCACCGACGTCATCCCGCACGGAGAATATTATCCGGCTGCCAAAAACTGCCGGGAAATCAGGACGACGCGAACAAGGAGGACCTGTACGCGACGGACAGACATGGACCCGAACCTACGTGTCATCCCGGCCCTCATAGCAGTCGACCTCCTCTACAGGTTCCGACGCAGACGCCGCAGAAGGTCAGAACAACAAAGGGAGGGGCGGGAAGGGGGGGGGGGGGGGGGCAAGACCAGGGGCAGGCCACCAAACCACCACCAAAGTCACACAGCACACATGCCCTGGACATACCTAACCCCCATGCCCTGGTCACCACGAGGGGGTGGGGGCGTGTCCAGCAAAGCCAGCGTCCGCCACAACGGAAGTGCCTGACGACGTGAACCGGCAACACAACTATACAGGTACGTCCCGTACCCACGCCTTAAGAGCGAGGGTACGAATCGTACCACGCCCACACCTACGTCACCCCAACAATGGCGGGACGGCTCGTACCCAGGTGGCAAAGGCCTGGGTACGGCCCGCACAAGCATTCCACAGCATGGGTACGGATATGTACGAACCGTACCCCCACCCGCGTATGCATGGAGCGTACCCCCCATGCCAACAGTGTAAGTACGACCCGTACCCCCACCCCAACAGTGTAAGTACGACCCATACCCTCACCCACGTACGTTTGGAGCGTACCCCCCCACCCCAACAGTGTAAGTATGACCCGTACCCTCACCCGCGTACATATGGAGCGTACCCCCACCCCAACAGTGTAAGTACGACCCGTACCCTCACCCACATACGTATGGAGCGTACCCCCACCCCAACAGTGTATGTACGGACCGTACCCCCACCCCAACAGTGTAAGTACGACCCGTACCCTCACCCACGTACGTATGGAGCATACCCCCCACCCCAACAGTGTAAGTACGACCCGTACCCTCACCCGCGTATGTATGGAGCGTACCCCCACCCCAACAGTGTAAGTACGACCCGTACCCTCACCCACGTACGTATGGAGCATACCCCCACCCCAACAGTGTCTGTACGGACCGTACCCCCACACGCGTATGTATGGAGCGTACCCCCACCCCAACAGTGTATGTACGGACCGTACCCTCACCCGCGTACGTATGGAGGGTACCCCCACCCCAACAGTGTAAGTACGACCCGTACCCTCACCCACGTACGCATGGAGCGTACCCCCACCCCAACAGTGTATGTACGGACCGTACCCTCACCCGCATATATATGGAGCGTACCCCCACCCCAACAGTGTATGTACGGACCGTACCCTCACCCGCGTATGTATGGAGCGTACCCCCACCCCAACAGTGTATGTACGGCCCGTACCCTCACCCGCGTATGTATGGAGCGTACCCCCACCCCAACAGTGTATGTACGGCCCGTACCCTCACCCGCGTATGTTTGGAGCGTACCCCCACCCCAACAGTGTATGTACGGACCGTACCCCCACCCGCGTATGTATGGAGTGTACCCCCACCCCAACAGTGTATGTACGGACCGTACCCTCACCCGCGTATGTTTGGAGCGTACCCCCACCCCAACAGTGTAAGTACGACCCGTACCCTCACCCCCGTACGTATGGAGCGTACCCCAACAGTGTATGTACGTACCGTACCCCCACCCCAACAGTGTAAGTACGACCCGTACCCCACCCGCGTACGTATGGAGCGTACTCCCACCCCAACAGTGTAAGTACGACCCATACCCCACCCGCGTACGTATGGAGCCTACTCCCACCCCAACAGTGAAAGTACGAAGCGTACCCCCATGGAGCAAACCCACACACGTGTATGTTCTAAGCGTACATATTGTTAAATAGGAGGGGTGTGTGCCTATCACTCCCAGCAGTGCCCAGACATAAGAGGGGTGGGTGCAGAGTCCTCCCAGCAGTGCCCAGACACAGGAGGGGTGTGTGCAGAGTCCTCCCAGCAGTGCCCAGACACAGGAGGGGTGTGTGCAGAGTCCTCCCAGCAGTGCCCAGACACTGGAGGGGTGGGTGCAGAGGCCTCCCAGCAGTGCACAGAGACAGGAGGGGTGGGTGCAGAGTCCTCCCAGCAGTGCCCAGACACAGGAGGGGTGTTTGCAGAGTCCTCCCAGCAGTGCCCAGACACAGGAGGGGTGTGTGCAGAGTCCTCCCAGCAGTGCCCAGACACAGGAGGGGTGGGTGCAGAGGCCTCCCAGCAGTGCACAGAGACAGGAGGGGTGGGTGCAGAGTCCTCCCAGCAGTGCCCAGACACAGGAGGGGTGTGTGCAGAGTCCTCCCAGCAGTGCCCAGATGCAGGAGGGGTGGGTGCAGAGTCCTCCCAGCAGTGCCCAGAGACAGGAGGGGTGTGTGCAGAGTCCTCCCAGCAGTGCCCAGACACAGGAGGGGTGGGTGCCTATCACTCCCAGCAGTGGCCAGAGACAGGAGGGGTGGGTGCCTATCACTCCCAGCAGTGCCCAGAGTCAGGAGGGGTGGGTGCCTAACACTCCCAGCAGTGCCCAGAGACAGGAGGGGTGTGTGCAGAGTCCTCCCAGCAGTGCCCAGAGACAGGAGGGGTGTGTGCAGAGTCCTCCCAGCAGTGCCCAGAGACAGGAGGGGTGGGTGCCTAACACTCCCAGCAGTGGACAGAGATATGAGGGGTGGGTGCAGAGGACTCCCAGCAGTGGACAGACATATGAGGGTGGGTGCAGAGGACTGCCTGCAGTGAACAGACATATGAGGGGTGGGTGCATATCACTACCAGCAGTGGACAGAGATATGAGGGGTGGGTGCAGAGTCCTCCCAGCAGTGCCCAGAGACAGGAGGGGTGGGTGCCTAACACTCCCAGCAGTGCCCAGAGACAGGAGGGGTGTGTGCAGAGTCCTCCCAGCAGTGCCCAGAGTCAGGAGGGGTGGGTGCCTAACACTCCCAGCAGTGCCCAGAGACAGGAGGGGTGGGTGCAGAGTCCTCCCAGCAGTGCCCAGAGACAGGAGGGGTGTGTGCAGAGTCCTCCCAGCAGTGCCCAGACACAGGAGGGGTGGGTGCCTATCACTCCCAGCAGTGGCCAGAGACAGGAGGGGTGGGTGCCTATCACTCCCAGCAGTGCCCAGAGTCAGGAGGGGTGGGTGCCTAACACTCCCAGCAGTGCCCAGAGACAGGAGGGGTGTGTGCAGAGTCCTCCCAGCAGTGCCCAGAGACAGGAGGGGTGTGTGCAGAGTCCTCCCAGCAGTGCCCAGAGACAGGAGGGGTGGGTGCCTAACACTCCCAGCAGTGGACAGAGATATGAGGGGTGGGTGCAGAGGACTCCCAGCAGTGGACAGACATATGATGGTGGGTGCAGAGGACTGCCTGCAGTGGACAGACATATGAGGGGTGGGTGCATATCACTACCAGCAGTGGACAGAGATATGAGGGGTGGGTGCAGAGTCCTCCCAGCAGTGCCCAGAGACAGGAGGGGTGGGTGCCTAACACTCCCAGCAGTGCCCAGAGACAGGAGGGGTGTGTGCAGAGTCCTCCCAGCAGTGCCCAGAGTCAGGAGGGGTGGGTGCCTAACACTCCCAGCAGTGCCCATAGACAGGAGGGGTGGGTGCAGAGTCCTCCCAGCAGTGCCCAGAGACAGGAGGGGTGGGTGTGATGCACAGTGTGAGCCTTGATAATTGATTGTGTCTTTGCCCTCATTCCACTGAGCACAACCTATGCTGTAGACACAGAGATTGTCGACATGTTTGGATTACACACATGATACCTAGGAAAATATGCCCCTGGGGACAGTAGTGGCCACACAACTCCATGCACCTGAATGGGAATGACTGCAACACACGCTACCATCCCTGCACTATGCGTACCGCACACTCATGCACATCATGTCACAGGCCACCACATAGGACATGTGTGCTGTAAGGCCTCACACTTGAGAGACTAACTCCCATGTCTGGACTCAGCATTAGTGCCAACTGACATGGAACTCACAAGACCAGAACTGGACAGGGCACAGGCAGGGTCCCAAAACCTGTTACACACCACCCCCACACATGATGCTGCAGGCATAGTACACGTGGAGAAGGTGCCAGGCTACATAACCTTGTGACGGAGTGACTATACACAGACCAGGGAACACATTGCAAGGAGGGGAAGGGAGGCAGGAGAGCACTGCAATACTGTGGGTAACAGGATCTGCACAGCACCATTAAACCCTGGCAGTGTATCCATGGAACAGTGCACTTACAAATGCTGGTGAAACACAACAAACACACATGTACCTACCCCCTTCCTGCTGCTGCATCTCCTGTAAGCGCCTGTCCAAGTCTGGAAAGACCACCGCCAGCACACGCTTGTGGATGTGGGAGAGACAGCGGCACCCGCGGTTCTTATGGCTCTCAGGTGAGTCCCCCAGCAGGACCCGTGCGATCCTCCGCGTCCAGCACCGGATATCCTGCCAGCGTTTCCTCACCTGGGACAGGCGCCGCTTCCGACCATCCGCACTCCTCACGGCACTGACGGCGGTCAGCCAGATCTGCTCCTTGGCAGAGGCGCCTACCTGTGAGGATGAACAAGTGACACTACATCAATACACCTGCAACATGTCACAGAGACACATATGAGAACAAATTAGCTGGTTACAACAAGGCATGTCATGCAGCCAACGCATTGCACCTTTGCCATAGGGACATACTCATCTTGGGAAGGGCAAAAGCAGTACGTGCCAGTGAAAGTACACACGTGGAATGAGGGCAAAGACACAATCAATTATCAAGGCTCACACTGTGCATCACACCCACCCCTCCTGTCTCTGGGCACTGCTGGGAGGACTCTGCACCCACCCCGCCTGTCTCTGGGCACTGCTGGGAGGACTCTGCACCCACCCCTCCTGTCTCTGGGCACTGCTGGGAGGACTCTGCACCCACCCCTCCTGTCTCTGGGCACTGCTGGGAGTGATAGGCACCCATCCCTCCTGTCTCTGGGCACTGCTGGGAGGACTCTGCACCCACCCCTCCTGTCTCTGGGCACTGCTGGGAGTGTGAGGCACCCACCCCTCCTGTCTCTGGGCACTGCTGGGAGGACTCTGCACCCACCCCTCCTGTCTCTGGGCACTGCTGGGAGGACTCTGCACCCACCCCTCCTGTCTCTGGGCACTGCTGGGAGTGTGAGGCACCCACCCCTCCTGTCTCTGGGCACTGCTGGGAGGACTCTGCACCCACCCCTCCTGTCTCTGGGCACTGCTGGGAGGACTCTGCACCCACCCCTCCTGCGTCTGGGCACTGCTGGGAGACATCAGGCATTCCCCCCCCTGGTACTCCCCCTACAGTACATAGCATGTGTGTCACACCTGGACACAATGGCAGAAGTCACAGTCACAAAAAAGGGACACAGTCTGTGCTAGTAGCCTCTGCACTCACCTGATACCCTGGTCGCCCATACAGCAGGGGGTACTGTGGGAGGATGTATGACGTTACAACGCACACTATTACAACGCATGCACTTACAACGCATTTTTTACAACGCATAATCCATTACAACGCATGACATTACAACGCATGACACTACAACGCATTTTTAAAAAATACCTTTACAACGCACTACCATTACAACGCATACCACCTTTACAACGCATACCATTACAACGCATAATATTAAATTACATTTAAGGTAAGTATTAGATAGTATAGGGGTAAAAATTACTATTCTAACTCCAGGGGGTGCAACAGTAGGGTAAGTGTTGGATAGTGTAGGGGTAAAAATTACTATTCTAACTCCAGGGGGTGCAACAGTAGGGTAAGTGTTGGATAGTGTAGGGGTAAAAATTACTATTCTAACTCCAGGGGGTGCAACAGTAGGGAAAGTGTTGGATAGTATAGGGGTAAAAATTACTATTCTAACTCCAGGGGGTGCATCAGTAGGGTAAGTGTTGGATAGTATAGGGGTAAAAATTACTATTCTAACTCCAGGGGGTGCATCAGTAGGGTAAGTGTTGGATAGTATAGGGGTAAAAATTACTATTCTAACTCCAGGGGGTGCATCAGTAGGGTAAGTGTTGGATAGTATAGGGGTAAAAATTACTATTCTAACTCCAGGGGGTGCATCAGTAGGGTAAGTGTTGGATAGTATAGGGGTAAAAATTACTATTCTAACTCCAGGGGGTGCATCAGTAGGGTAAGTGTTGGATAGTATAGGGGTAATAATTACTATTCTAACTCCAGGGGGTGCATCAGTAGGGTAAGTGTTGGATAGTATAGGGGTAAAAATTACTATTCTAACTCCAGGGGGTGCATCAGTAGTGTAAGTGTTGGATAGTATAGGGGTAAAAATTACTATTCTAACTCCAGGGGGTGCATCAGTAGTGTAAGTGTTGGATAGTATAGGGGTAAAAATTACTATTCTAACTCCAGGGGGTGCATCAGTAGTGTAAGTGTTGGATAGTATAGGGGTAAAAATTACTATTCTAACTCCAGGGGGTGCATCAGTAGTGTAAGTGTTGGATAGTATAGGGGTAAAAATTACTATTCTAACTCCAGGGGGTGCATCAGTAGGGTAAGTGTTGGATAGTATAGTGTAATATTATGCGTTGTAATGGTATGCGTTGTAATGGTAGTATGCGTTGTAATGGAATGCGTTGTAAAGGTAGTTTTTAAAAATGCGTTGTAGTGTCCTGCGTTGTAATATCATGCGTTGTAATGGATTATGCGTTGTAAAAAATGCGTTGTAATGGTAGTGCGTTGTAAAAGTTGCGTTGTAAAGGTTGTTCCCCACTGTGGGAGGATCACATCCAGCAATGCCAGGTTCTCCTCCAGGGTAAATGGCTGTGACCTCTCCACAGACCTTGACATGGTTCCAGGGAATCAGGAGCAGCAGCAGTGTGGTAGAATCGAAATATGTGCAGGCAAGTGATCCCTCATGGGACCTGGCTGCCTTATATCTGCCTTGCTGTCCTGTTTCATGCACAGGAGTACAGAGTGATTGGTCACTCACATTTGCATCCTACGTTTCCTCCAATCCCTTCAAACCTAGCACAGTCAGTGGGTTCTCATTGTGTTTTTTTCTTCAGCATGATGTCAACCCCACAAACATATTGCAACAAAGTAGATTCATTCCAACTGACTTCTGCTGTGCACCTTCCAGAACAAATTCAAACTTAAAACGTGGTCTCCATGACAACCAGCATGCATGTAGGCCTTAATACTTGTCCCTCATGTGTCCCCTATGTGAATTTGAGCTTCACACACACATACGTTGCATTCCGGGGCCCTAGGGCACCCCAAATGCATAGCAACGGCCCGTACAGGCGTGTGTACGGGCCGTACCACTATGAGTACGCATACGCAAGAACACCCATAGTGGTACGGGCCGTACACACGCCTGTACGTTCACTATCACTATGGGTGTCCTCGCGTATGCGTACTCATAGTGATAGTGAGCGTACAGGCGTGTGTACGGGCCGTCTCACCATGGGTGTCCTCGCGTATGTGTACTCGCAGTGGTACGGCCCGTACACACGCCTGTACGTTCACCATCACCATGGGTGTCCTCGCGTATGCGTACTCGCAGTGGTACGGACCGTACACACGCCTGTACGTTTACCATCACTATGGGTGTCCTCGCGTATGCATACTCGCAGTGGTACGGGCCGTACACACGCCTGTACGTTCACCATCACTATGGGTGTCCTCGCGTATGCGTACTCGCAGTGGTACGGGCCGTACACACGCCTGTACGTTCACCATCACTATGGGTGTCCTCGCGTATGCGTACTCGCAGTGGTACGGGCCGTACACACGCCTGTACGTTCACCATCACTATGGGTGTCCTCGCGTATGCGTACTCGCAGTGGTACGGCCTGTACACACGCCTGTAGTTCACTATCACTATGAGTACGCATACGCGAGGACACCCATAGTAATGGTGAACGTACAGGCGTGTGTACGGCCCGTACCACTGCGAGTACGCATACGCGAGGACACCCATAGTGATGGTGAACGTACAGGCGTGTGTACGGCCCGTACCACTGCGAGTACGCATACGTGAGGACACCCATGGTGAGAATGCCCGTACACACGCCTGTACGCTCACTATCACTATGAGTACGCATACGCGAGGACACCCATAGTGATAGTGAACGTACAGGCGTGTGTACGGCCCGTACCACTATGGGTGTTCTTGCGTATGCGTACTTACTGACCGTACACATGCCTGTACGCTCACCATCACTATGGGTACACATACGGCAGCACTCCCATAGTGATATGGGAACGTACACAGGCCCTCTTAGCGAAATTACAGAGGTTTTCACACATCACAGTGGTGACAGGCAGCACACAGGAAGGAATAGGGCTGACATACTTGTCCATGGATGGACATCAAGGAATTGTCTGGGCAGTACTACATGTGTGGGGTACAGGTGTGAAAGGCTGTGATGTGGCACAGGACTCCTGAGTCGAGAAGGCACCAGATGTATGATGAGATGTAATGTGTGACGGTGCCATGTGTGCCAGGCATGCCCTTGACTCCTTTGACATGTGTGCATGTCGTACTGCACACTTGTGATGAGCGTCACTGGCATGGCACGGACACCAACACACGGAAGTGTCCCCTGAGGCCGGGTACAGGGGTTACCACACCTGACATGTCACTACCCACGGTGCACGATGTGACTGTCATGTATGTGTGTGGGGTTCACATTAGGTTGATGTTGGAGCTCCCTCAAAAGCTGCAGCTGTTGCAGCAACCAACATGTGTCTGTGTGTAGATTGACATTGCACACTGTTCCGCACACCATGCCACATGTGGTATCTGATGTGAGGTGCGTATGTATGCATGGGACATGGAGTAGCGTAACAAGGACATGTCTGCATCGTCTCTATGAATGTGTGGTGAGTCATCACATATACACCTTCATGGCAAGGTGTGTGGGCTGTCCTAGTGTAATGTCATGTGACCTGTGGCTCTAGTGTTCCGCTACCAGTCTCTGCAATCTACATCCTACTTCTGGTGATGTGTGGATGTATGTCACTCCTGTGTTGCGTCTGCCTGTTCACTTGCACTGGGACACAGCTAATCCCATGCCATGGCATGTGGAGGTTCACAATCTCCGTGTGTAGCTGGGTCTTGGTAGGAGTGTCACCTGGCAGCCATACGTGTCCAGGGCATGTGGCACATACCTGACTCCGTATGTAGCATATGTGTATAGACAGATTAACATGTGCTCAGTACTAATTAATTGTTGATGTGGTGCACTCACTCTTCCTTGTCACTTCCAAATTACTGCAGAGCGCCGCCTCTTCCCCGACCAATTCCGGACTTGGCTGCCATGCGGGAGAATGACTGTATCCGGTGCTACCGCTTCCCCCAACGGTTGATTCTGGATTTGACGGCGAGACTGGCACCACACCTGCAACCGCTGCACAGGTATCCTACGGCACTGACACCCAAGCTGAAGGTAATGGCAGCCCTACATTTTCTAGCCACGGGTACCTTTCAAAATACCATAGCTCATGTTGGTGGCATGTCCCAGAGCATGTTCTGCCGTGTGCTGCATGATTTCTTAGAGGCCATGTTGATTCACCTGGATGACTTCATCCATTTTCCTACCCCTGAAATGTTGACTGGGGTCAAGCGTGGGTTCTATGCCCTGGGAGGGATGCCCCATGTCATTGGGTCCATAGATGGGACACATGTGGCTTTGGTACCACCACAGGCACAGGAGGTAGCGTACCGTAATCGCAAGCACTACCACTCCATCAATGCCCTTGTGGTGTGTCTGTCCAACATGGTGATTTCACATGTCTGTGCTCGTTTTCCAGGCTCAGCACACGATGCCTACATCATGAGGCGTAGCAGGGTGCCTGAAATGATGACGCAGCTGCGCAACGAACGAGCATGTGTTGTTGGTGGGTACACTCTGTCTGTCCTGTATTTTGCGTAGACTTCCAGCACGACCGCTTCTCCTGTCCTGCTTATGTCCATGTGCTTTCCATGTAGGGGACGCTGGCTATCCCAACATGCCATGGCTGATCACACCTCTCCGCAACCCCATCACGTCGGCCCAGCTCCGCTACAACACCGCCCATGGCCGGACAAGGCGAGTGATAGAGAGGACGTTTGGCCTCCTGAAGAGCCGATTCCGATGCCTCCACAAGACCGGCGGCGCCCTCCCACATGCCCCGGCGAAGGTCTGCAAAATCTTCATGGTCTGCTGCATGCTGCACAACATGGCAGTTGAGAAAGCTGTGCCACTCATCCTGGATCAAGATGACCAGGACCATCCACCCGTGGAGGACGAAGGGCTTGGCAATGGGGCTAGTGATGTGGAGGATGTGGAGCCGCAAGAGGACATCCGGACTCGGCTCATACGCGACTTCTTTGCTTAGTGGTGAGTACCAGTGTCTGAGTGTGCACGCATTGGTCCCCGTGTGGCATGTGTTGCGATGTGTGTCTCCACCTGCATGTATGGCACGTGAGTCAGAGGTGTGTGTGGGTGTGTCACTGGAGTGATGGTGCCAGTGATGGTTGTATTTCCCCAGTCATAATTGTGACCTAGCATGTTGTCATCCATACATGTGTCGAGTTCATGCACATGCAAGTGGCTGTGCTTTTTGTGGCTGACTTCTTGTGTGTGTCTCTCTTCCCCAGGTACTTGCGCATGCCGTCTGCTGGTTGCATTGTTGTGGCACTGCTATTCCTCATGGACACGTCATCATGTGCTGACTCAGCGTTACAGGCACGGACACGTTTGGAAGTCACCTTAGGGTAAGGGATGCATCAGGGGTGTATTGGGTGTGGCAGTTGTTCACGATGTATGCACACTGCCCCTGTCGATGTTTGGTTCCTCTGCAGACATGTAGCTTCACCATGGTACACATTACATGCAGCTGGGTACACCTGAATAGATGGTCAGACTTGTTGACAGTCATCAGTGATGGAATTGTGGAATGTGATGATGGCATCAATGTGTGTAACACTGCCCTCGGACACATACGGTTTGCATTGGCTTGACATGCTGTGGGACTTCCACATCAGCGGATCAATGGTGTATGGCAGGCTCTCTGTGAGCAGCTGGGGGTGTTTAGCTGTTATCCGACACTTGTGTGCCAGTTCCATGGCTATCACGCATTTGTGCTGCAGAAGGGGGGTGCCAGTGTTGGACCCACATGTTACTCCACATGAACTGTTCATGTGTACTTCGAGTTGCCTCTGCTATCCCGAATACATGACTAATAAAGGTGTCCCTATGCCTCCAAGGTGCCTCTTCTCAGTCAATGCTGGTGTGTTGCCACGGTGAATCCGGCATGTCTGGCATGGTTTTCCGTGATAGTGGCTATGTGTGTATGTGTCGAGTAGCAAGATGCAAGCTGTTTGTGTGGGATTAGACTCTGTATTGTGCATGATGTCCATAATTGTGTGGGTATTGTGACATGTGCCATCCCCATGCATCCAACGTTGGCCAGGCCACCATTCTCTGCATCCACCTGACTCAAGCTTGCAGGACATGGTTCTGCCACCTGTCTACACATACCTGGGTGCCCCCCAGGACACTCGACATGATCCCTGACCTCTGCGCATGACTGTTGCTGTACTCAATATGTCTGTCGGCACGGTTGTGCAGCCACCCCCTAAGCTGGTTGGGCACATCACGGGTGTGTATGGTGCTCCATGTCTGTGTTGCCTAATACACTGTGACCCATGTGTGTCCTGTGCCAGACTCAGGCCCCAGGGTGTGGATGGTTGAAGTCAAAAGAGAACTCAGGCATGGTTAGACTTTACAAGACACATGTAAGGTAATAATGCAACCAGCAGGCGTCTTCTCTTCATGGTGTGACTTTTTATTTTAGGGGGGGGGTTTGACATGAGGGGCTCTCCGGGTGTGTGGAATCCAAAGTTCACTAGGGGAGTTGGTGTCCTTGTCATTTGAAATCCTCAGAGTCCATGCCACAGTCTTAGTCAACATTGGTCAGACAGTGACCAGCAAGGCCATGTGGCAGAGAATGTCTTTTGATGCTGTGATGCTGTTGCTCCAGTGGGCCAGGTGCCAGGCCAGGTGTCCTGGGAGATGGTGCTGTAGCGCCGACCCTCACGGTTGTTTCCGTGGACGACCCGGCCTCCTGCGGGGACCCTCAGAAGCAGGCCGTGACGATGTTTGGGATGCTCCATCGGATGTTTCCTCCTCCTCCTCCTGATCCCTCCCTGTGGGTGGTGATGTTCTACGCCTTCTGGCACAGGGAGGGTTGGCCATGTTGTCGGCCATCCGACGGAGTGTAGTGTGAATTCCCGTGAACACCGTCACGAGCTCAGCCTGTCTGTCCTCCATCCTCCGTTGGTGTTGCAGTAGACAGGCATGTAGCTCCGCATGTTGCTGGGCCTGCTGGGTCTTGATCCCCTCGAGGACGGTCACAACCTGGGCCATGCCCGTGGTGTCCTGCCGGTATGTGTCCAGGATGTTTCGGACATGGGCATATACCGGTTCCCCAGCCAACTGGTCAGGCTGGGGCCTCCGCCGTCCTCCACTCCCACCACCCCTGCCCACTTGCGCCTGGCCTGCCGTCGTGGGCACATCGGGTCTCCGGGACCCCTGAGGGATGGCATTTGCGGTGTTGCCTGCCTCCTCCTGGGTGCCCGGAGAACCTTGTCCCTCCTGGCCAGCCTGGCTGCTTTGTGGTGGTGGGGCAGGGATCCTGGGTGTCTCCTGGGATGTGGCAGGAGTGGGGGTGGTGGTTGGCCCCGTTGTACCTGACGCAGGTGCTGCAGGTCGTTGGACACCAGAGGGGCCAGGTTGGTCGGGGTCGGGTTGATCCACGGAGTGGTGAGAGTCGTCGCTGCCGGTGGCTCCTTCATCCCGCCGACCCGGGTCCTGTGAGTCTTCCCCCCCAGTGTTGGGGGGTGATCCACCACGTTGACCTGTGTGTGAGAGAGACAATGTTAATTTTGTTCCATGCAACATTCATGTTTCATTAGTTTCAAAGTTGGAACATTTCCTCTGGGAATTTGGATCTGTCTTGCATTCCACTCACAGTGCACTTGTGCATGGGTATGTCCCTTGGGCACAGCTTTGGCGACTTTAACTATGTGTGGCACAGTCTTACTTGCTGCGTCAAGTGTGACTGCAGTCAGCAGTGGAGTGGGCAGGTGTGGCGAGCCGTGCATTGGCGCCTTCCGTGTTGCACTGTACGTGGGCACATGAAGTTGTTCCACACACTTCAATGATGCAGGTAGCTGTCGTTGTACTCGTGCACAGGTTGTGACATGGCCCTGTGTTTTGCCATGGAGGAGAGGGGGGGTGCTGCCATTGGCCACCCTTGTTTACATGCACGCGTCCACCTGCAGACATTCCCACACCCCACAAGGCTGAATTGGTCTCCCTGTGTGTCCCTTTCTCACTCCCTCTCTGTCCCCCTCTCCCTCCCTCCCTGTGTCAGCATCCTCCCTCTGTCCGTCTCCCTGTGTCTCCCTCCCTCTCTGTCCCCCTCTCCCTCCCTCTGTGTGTCACCCTCTGTCACCTCTGCCCAGCTTCCTAGGCACACACTTTTTGCAGATCTTTGAATGGCCCTTGGCTTGTTGATGTGAGTTTGTTTCTGCTCTCCAGGCACCCATTGGGTGTAGTGTCTGTGTCTGCGCTGCTGCTGTGGTGGTGTGTGCTGCCACTCTTTCACAGTGTTGGCTGTTCATTAGCTGCTGTCATGTGCAAAAAGGTGCCTTCACCCCCATGTGTTAATGCAAGGCGTCCGCCTTTTGCTGGCAAGTCTTTCTTGTGTGGGGACGCACTGTTTGTCTGGCTGTGACCTAGGCCATATGGGCAGAGGGCATTGTTGTCTGCTTCTGAGTTGCTCTATGTGATTTTTGGGGCCCACCCTCCTGCCATCCGGGTTACCGTGTCATGTGTTGGTGTCTTCTGTGGCCTGTGACTTGATATTGTCCAGCTGGGTGCATGGGGCATGGTGGCGCCAGTGGCATGTGCGTGTTCATGGAGTGTGGTTGAGTAATGCGATTGCTTGGGGTGGTTGCGTGCCTGTTTGTGAGTTTGGTTGTGGATGACGTTCCCCCCATGTGAGGTGCGTTGTTTGTGTACTCACCCGGGTCTCGGAGTCCTCCTAATCCTTCGACTGCCTCCACCGACAGTATGGCCATCACCCTCTCCTCCCAGGGCTGGTAGTGTACGGGTCTGCGGGACGGCCCTCCTCCAGTGACGTTGGCCTGGTTGTGTTCATCCGTCATCTTGGCTCGGACCCTCCTCCGCAGATCGTACCACCTGGCTTGGCATTCCTGCTTGTTCCTTCAGGTGTCCGCAACAGCATTCACAGCATCGACAATGGTCTGCCACATGGCTGTTTTTGCTGCAGTGCTGGTCTGTCTGACCAATGTTCCAAAGAGGTGTGGCTCGACTCTGAGGATTTCATCGACAAGGACCTCCAACTCTCGGCTAGTGAACTTTGGATTCTTGTTAGTGGGCATGGTGAGGGGTGTGGGTGTGGATGGGGGGGTGTGGATGGTTGTGGGTGTGTGGGTGTGGTTGTGCAGGTGTGTGTGTGAATGTGATGAGGGGGTGTTTGTGAAGGTGTGTGTGTGAAGGTGTGCAAGTGTAAGGTGTGGTAAAGCTTCTAGTATGGTGCTGTAGGTTGTCTGTGGGGTCTGGCAGCAGTGGGTCTGTTGCAAAGGCTCATGGTTTGTGTGTGTGGGCCCTTTTTATTGGTCCATTGGTGGGTGTGGCTGTGTTTGAACTTTGGGTGGGTGTGTTATAAGGAGTGGTGGTGTTTTGGGCCTCTGTTTGTTTTTGGCAGTTGCAGGTCAGTGATTGTGTTGTTTTAGTGGTTGTTGGACATGTTTAGTGGCTTCGTGCCATTCGAATTGTGTATTCTTGTGTCGTTTTGGTTTGTCCTGGTTGTGTACGTGCGTTTTTAGCGTGAGTACGGTGTGTACATGGGCCATTTTGTTGTACAGTGCTGTCCTTGTGTGTGGCTTGGTACGACTCGTACATGCGGTTGTGATGTTGGGGCCTGGGGTGCGCTCCGTACTTAGAATGTTGTGGTGGGGGTACGCTCCATGCATACGCGGGTGGGGGTACGACTCTAACGTACACGGTGTAGATACACAGGGGTATGACACGAACGTAGAGGGGGGGGTGTGACACATACAGGGGTGTACATACAGGGGGGGGGTACGACACGTACAGGGGTGTACATACACGGGGGGTACGACACGTACAGGGGTGTACATACACGGGGGGTACGACACGTACAGGGGTGTACATACACGGGGGTACGACACGTACAGGGGTGTACATACACGGGGGGTATGACACGTACAGGGGTGTACATACACGGGGGGTACGACACGTACAGGGGTGTACATACACGGGGGTTCGACACGTACAGGGGTGTACATACACGTGGGGTGAGACACGTACACGTGTGTACATACACGGGGGTATGACACATACACGGGTGTACATACACGGGGGTACGACACGTACACGGGTGTACATACAGGGGGGGACGACTCGTACACGGCTGTCCATACCGGGGGGACGACACAAACGTACACAGGTGTAAATACGGGGGTGGTACGACACGTACAGGGGTGTACAAACACGGGGGGTTCGACACGTACAGGGGTGTACATACACGGGGGATACGACACGTACAGGGGTGTACATACGGGGGGGTACGACACGTACAGGGGTGTACATACACGGGGGGTACGACACGTACAGGGGTGTACATACACGGGGGGTACGACACGTACAGGGGTGTACATACACGGGTGGGGGTGTACATACACGGGGGGTTCGACTCGAACGTATGGGGGCGGGGGGGATGACACGTACACGGGTGTACATACAGGGGGGGTACGACAAACATACACGGGGGGACGACACATACACGGGTGTACATACACGGGTGGGGGTGTACATACACGGGGGGTTCGACTCGAACGTACGGGGGCGGGGGGGCGGCGCGTATGCGGGCTCATGTCTCCATGGTTGCTATGGGTGTTCGGTGCGGACGGTGTTTTTTCCATACGGTTGTAACTTCTGGCGCACGGGATGGATCGTGATTCCGCGGTCGGACTTCACTTTTCACATTTGTACGGTGATTCGTCCGAGGACGTGTCGGACACATTTTCCGACCCGAGGACGTGTGGGGAATTATTCCCAATGCGATTCGTATGGACTTTTTCCCATGCGAATCGTAATTGGCAGTTTGTACGGCACTTGTACGATTCGTACGGTAAAAAGACCGGATACGAGTCGTACGGGCTTTTTTTTTACCTGATCGTAATCGGCACCTTTGTCTTACAGAGACACGGAACACTCCGTTAGGCGTAGAAGATAAGGTTTATTAGCTGCAGCTAAGTACAGTTGTCCCAGAAGTACACTCGGTATGTTCTTAGGAGACTGCCACTTTACTTTGTGGCGCACAATCTTTTATAACACACATATTCACAAAGAACACTCCCAATGCATACAGGGTTAACCAATGAGAAGAATGTGAAAACAAGATATTAAGTAACTCAAATAAGCCTCTCTTCCAACTGTGTTTTGTCACCCTTCCCCACAAGTTAATCAGTGGTAGTGTTTATAAGTCGACTTGCAGGTGGCAGGACACATTTGTATGCCCCGGAGGACAGTTGTGAAATGAGAGAATATGAGTAAAGAATAGCGAAGGCCAGAGGATAAGATAAAGTCAGGAAAGAATGGTGCGAACCAACAGATAGTTGAAACAGGGATCAGTCAGACCAGACGAGGATTAGTGGAGTCGGCCGGACCCTGACACCAGCTATAAACAGAGGCAGGAGGTTATTTGACACGTTGCAGTAGGATGAGGGAAAACAACACTTCGTTCACCGTGCCGCCTGAGTGAAGGCAACACAAAATGGCGGAAAGACACAAAATGGTGGCTAAATACGAAAACTGAATTACCTCAGACCCTCCTTTTGCCATTACTCAGGCAAGACACACAGACTCATTTTAATCTGAGTCAACGTCAATGACCATGAGGTCATCAAGCTGTTGCTGCAACATCATTTTAATGCTCTCCGTCTTCCGTGGCACAGGCCTTGGGACACACATAGTGGCACAAAGACCACAGATGGCGGGGCCACACTGCATACAGAGACAACAGGAAAAAATTATGGCCAAAACTACTCCAAGGAATGTTAATACCTTCCATCCCCATTTGGACAGTAATCCCCAAAACCATTCCAGTAAAGACCAATCTCCTTCGTCCTGATGAATCGACTCGGAGATCACATGTAATTTGGAGATGGCTTGGTATACCGTAGGGGCATCGTCAGATATATAAATGCAACAGCTAGATCCGATCAATTTACAGACTCCACCACGATCCGCAAGAATAACATCCAGAGCAATCCGGTTCTGCAATGTCATGAGACGATCCGCCTGAAGTTCAGCTGTGAGATTACTCAAGGCTCCCACAGTGACATCTATGGTAGTCTCAACAACACGAACCAATTGTCTCATGTTTCTACTGTTGGCCATTGGGCCCCAAAAAGGGAGAAATCCTTTAAGGAAATCACCTCCCTCTTGTCCTGCCGTGTCTTTAGAATCGATAATCCCTCTGCCATATCTGTTTCTGTGATGTCCCGAAGGAGCAGTGTATGTAGGGGGGAGAAGAAAGGCTATATAGCATGTTCCTGAAAAATCCGTCGGTAGCCACGTGTACGCTCTATCGTGGCAGACAAAATACGTGCCCTGGGATGGTACTAATGGTGGTGAATTCTGAGATGTGTGAATGTATGTATGGGAACAAACACTCTTTTCTTGTCCAGTGTCAGTAGTCTGGCCATTCATTTGTAAACAAAAGTTACCTCGATGAGGCACAGTCCAAATTGGTGGAGATTTTCCCTGTTTATCTCTATCTGTAAGGCTAGTAGCGTAACGAGTCACGTTCCAACCATCGTATGCCCGTTTCTCATCAACAGGAACCCTACTATTCTCCACAATTCTAGCCATAGCCACTATTCCTTTAATCAGTGAACTATGACTAAAATCTTGCCCACTACCATATGAACCAACTGGACGTCTAAATCGGTTCTGATATGCATTTGAAAACATCACAAAATAGGCCCAAGCGGAATCTTCATAAGAAAATGGAAGGGCTAAATATGGCATCCCTTTTTCTGTGGTATGAGGCATAAGTCCACACACCCAACAGTCGGTTGTGTTGACTACCAATTGGTGTTGATGCAACAACTGGACAAATGAATTGTTAAAATATTCTGTTCTCCTGATTAGTTCATGTTGGGGAAGCGTATATAATTGATGTGGGAAGATAGTAGAATGAAAAGGCAAGGAAATATAAGTAGGAACAGATTTGTGCTGCATAGCATGAACAATCCAACCTATACAAGCCAATAAGATACTAGAAAACATAAGAACACACAATGCTATGCCACATTGACTGTACACTAATTTACAATATTTCTTTCATATCTCTTCCTTCTTATTATTCTTTCCCAATTTGACATCCATCCTCTAAAATTGTTGCTCACGGCAATCTTCCTTACTCACTTGGCTGTGATTATTAGCCGTCCTATGACACTGCAAGTCCTGGGGGCCTAGCCACTATACAGGTCACGAACCAAGACTCCTACCGTGACCCTGCAACCTAGACAGATGATACATGTCACGAAAGAGATGAAAATCTCAGGTGTCCTTGACCAGTCTAGGCCTTAAATTATATCGAGTTCTGTTCAGTACAGTTTGGTCCTGAAATAGTGTCTGTGGATCTGTAGTGTTCAATCGGAGATGTGGCGGTACTGCTTCTTGTAAAACGTCGTCATCTTCTTTTTCAGACCGAGCTCCATCTAGGTGTGCACTACTGAAAGGTGCAAACCGAGGGACCCTTTCGCCTTCAAAATCACCTACACCCTTACGGACCCCCTGGTCAAAAGGCAAGGGCAAGGGCACCTATTTGCAGTGCACGCCATGGATCCAGTTCTTTTTCCCTTCGACTTTCACTGCTGTACATGTCACCAGAAGAACTTGTCGAGGCGGCTTCCAACGAGGTTCCAAATTCCTTGTCCTCTGAAATTTTTTCACACAGACCCAGTCTCCCGGTTGGATAGAATGACCTGGGTCTGTGGAGGCCTCTGGTAAAGCGTTTTGAACCTGTTGGTGGAGAACACGTAATTTAGTGGTGAGGTCATGTAAGTAGTCAATCAGCATTGGATACTGTATGTCAGAATACTTTTTAGGGCGAGGGACTCCCCAAACATTAGCCGGGTGCCCAAACACAACCTTGTATGGGCTGAGTCCCAAACGAGAATGTACAGCTGTTCTAGTGGATAGGAGAGCCAAAGGTAAAGCATCTGGCCAGGCAAGTCCCGTGCTAGCCTGTACCTTTGCAAGCTTAAGTTTGAGAGTGCCGTTATAGCACTCTACCAAACCCGCTGATTGGGGATGGTTTGCCGCATGGAATTTCTGCCGAATACCAAGACCGGCACACACCTTTTTCATAATTTGGCCCACAAATTCACTTCCATTGTCACTCCAGACAATGCGTGGCAAACCAAACCTAGGGAAGAACTCTTTCAGAAGAACTTTGGCAGTGGACAAAGCAGTGTTGTCTTTCAGGGGGTAGGCCTCTATCCATCTGGAGAAGGCACACACCACCACCAAAACATATTTGAGATTGTTGCATCGTTCCATGTGGATATAATCAATTTGCAACACATCAAAAGGATATGTTGGGGGAGCAAAATGACCTGCTGGAGTTGGGGTTCCCTTTCCTGGATTATGCATCAAGCAAACGATACAATGCTTCACTAAATTATCTGCACATTTTGGAATCCCTTCGTTCAGCCACACTGGAGCCAGAAGCTTACATATTCCTTTCGCACTGATGTGGGCTGGACCATGTGCCATAGCAACTACAGGCAGTACATAGGCATCTGGTAACAGCCAACGCTGATGTTCTGACAATTCTATCCAACATCCCATCGCGTCTAACATTCCTGTACTCTCTTTCCACTTACTCAACTCTTTCTCTGTAGCCTCTCCTTGAATTGATCTCACACTTTCTATTGTATCCTCACACATTCCTTTTTCCTTGACCCAATTTGCAGGGCCCGTAACATACATGCGACTCATAGCATCTCTGGCTGTTTCTTTCGCTATCTCATCCGCAAAAGCATTCCCGCGACCAACATCATCAGTAATCCTCTTATGCGCACTACACTTTATGATTGCTATCTGGGTAGGCAAAACAAGTGACTCAAGAAGATCAGCTACCAACTGACCATGCTGTATTTTAGTACCGTGGGAGGTAAAGAATCCTCTTTCCTTCCACAAACGACCAAAACTATGTGCCACACCAAACGCATACTGGCTGTCGGTATATACATTCACTCTCTTCCCCTTAGATAACACACACGCTCTGGTCAAAGCTATCAGTTCAGCCGCCTGAGCTGAATTATGTCTGATGCGTCCTGTCTCCATGATTGTATGCAAGGTGGTAACAGTATAAGCTGAAGTTGTTTCACCATTAGGGAGTTTAAAACAAGAACCATCCACCCATAGGATCCCATCCGGGTCCATTAGTGGTGTATCTTTCAAATCAATCCTACCTTTTGTCTCCTCCTCAGTACGGAGAAAACAATCATGTTGTTCCTGAATACCTTTCTCTTCTGGGAGAGGTAACAATGTGGCTGGATTTAAAGTGTTACATCGTTTGATGTGCACATGACTAGCCAAGAGCGTCAGCTCATACCCAGACAAGCGAGCGCTTGTAAGATGCTGTGTTTTTGTCCTATTTAGCAAGGTATCCACTGCATGTGGTACCATGACAATAAGAGTGTTATCAAGCACCACTCCAGCAGATTGACGAATAGAAATTGCTGCTGCTGCTGTAGCTTTAAGACAACTAGGCAATGCCTTGGCTACTGGATCTAATGTAGCCGAAAAGTAGGCACATGGCCGCTGCTTGTCTCCAAATCGTTGTGTTAAGACTGACAACGCACAACCCTCTCTTTCATGGACATAGAGCGTGAAGGGCTTACTGTAATCCGGAGTACCCAACACAGGAGCAGAGCACAGGGCAGCACGTAAATCAGAAAAACTCTTCTGACATTTGTCAGTCCAAGGAAGGGGTTGGGGTGTGTCTTTCAAAGTGAGTGCCAACAAAGGTTTAGCCAACAAAGAAAAATTTGGAATCCACTGTCTACAATAAGAGGTAATGCCCAGAAAGGCACGCACTTCTCTTTGTGTGGATGGCACAGACATTTGTGCAATTGCTTGAATACGTTCTGGGGTCAGTCGCCTTCCCTCCTTCGACAAGAGATGACCTAAGTAGGTAACCTCTTGTCGGGCATATTGTAATTTAGAAGGTGAAACCTTATGGTGAAGGTCAAACAAGTGACGCAATAGTGCAATAGTCACGTTCTTGCAAATATCCTCTGAATCAGCAGCAATCAATAAATCATCCACATACTGAATAAGGGTAGCACCTGGCGGCAAAGGAAAAGCATCAAGCTGGCATTTCAGAGCTTGGCTATAGATGGAGGGACTTTCACAATAGCCTTGGGGTGCGCGCTTGAACCAGAAACTTCGGCCTCCTAAAGAGAAGCCAAAAATATCCCTACTCTCTTCAGCAATGGGGATGCTGAAGAAAGGTTTTTCAGATCGATAACAGAAAACCAAGCTGCCTAGGCAGGTATCATAGTTAACAGGGCAGTGATATCTGGAACAACAGGAAACTGTGGTACAACAATTTTATTAACCTCCCGGAGATCAATAACAAAGCGATAAACAGGAGGCTGAGAAGGGTCAGTGCGTTTAAGAACCGGGAGAACAGGACTATTGCATACATTTCCCCTCGTCTCCTCGACCACACCCTTCTGAACCAAATCACAAATAATAGCAAAAAGTGCTCTTTCACCATCATTGGGAATTTTGTATTGAGGGATGCGTGGCAATTCAGCATTGGGCTTGAGGGTAACAACATAGGGTGGGATCTCAAGACAACCAACATCATTTGGACCCGTAGCCCAAAGTGTTGCAGGGAGAGAGAGCAATTCAGGTGGAAATTGATCTTTAGACAAATACATTGGAGAAGTCAGTTTCTGCCCCAAAACAAGATGCACACCAGAAGGAGAACAATATATCGTTGCATGCAATCTTTTCAATAAATCCAAACCCAACAGATTTTCGCCGCAACCAGTCGTTAAAAGAAGTGGAGCTTCCAAATCTTAAGAACCAATTGAAATAGGCAGAGGACAAGAGACCAGGCTATGAACTGGGGCGCCAGAAAATCCTACGGATACGTTTGTTAAGCCAGACAAAGGTGCCCCAGGGAGTTTGGAGTGAATAATAGAAATTCTCATCGCACCAGTATCTAAAAGAAATGGCTCTGAAACACCCATTGTAGTGACATTAACATAAGGCCCATTCTGATCTACTGGAATCGATACAACTCCCTCACTTTGTCTATGGCTGTCCTAGTTAGCGTGAAGACCGTCATTCTCACCTTCAACATAGTAATCATCATTGTAATACTGTGTAGACTGAGTATTTTGCTGATCAAAGTAGTTCATAGAATGTGGAGGTGGAGGGGAACGCTGTGTCTGGGCGACATACCACGACCTCTACCCCTGGGCGCTAACTGGGAACCACCACGACCTCGCGGAGTAGATAGTCCTCCATTACGCTGTAATAAAACCGGGCAGCTATTCTTAAAATGACCTTCCTCCCTACTATAGACGCATTGGTTAGGACCTAACAAAGGCCGCGGAATATAGGGCTCAGGCTTTTGAAACACCCTCTGAAATTGGGTTGTATGACATAATTTCGACAGACAGAAAATCGACCTACAAATATATCGCAACAAAAATATCGATGTCAAGAATATCGACATCCTATCTACAACATGGTAAGTACAAAAATATCGAAAATTAAATATCGATGTCAAAAATATCGTTATTAAAAATATCGTTTTTTTTTTACTTTAAAAATATATGTAAAATAAACCAAATTATACTTAGAAATTAAATAAACATAATTAAATATATTGTATAATATTTAAAATGTATAATTAATATATATAATTTAATAAAACATTAATTAAACATATACATATAATATATAATATATATACTTACTTAATAATTAATTTTAATAATAATTTCTGTAACGTATAAATTATTAAATGTTTTTAAAAATTACCAATACATCTATACACATAAAACAATAACATTAATAAATATTTAATAATTACATATAGCAAATAATAATCAATATTTTTTATGTGAATAATTTTTATTATTAATGATATATTACAATAGCTAAAATAATACAAAACATATTAAATATCAGACACAATAAAACTACTAGTCCAACTCCAACAAAAACAACAGTAAGGAAAATGTTGGATAGCGTAGGAGTAAAAATTACTATTCCAACTCCAAACAGTGCAACAGTAGGGAAAGCGTTGGATAGCGTAGGGTTAAAATTACTATTCCAACTCCAGAGAGTGCAATAGTAGGGAAACTGTTGGATAGCGTAAGGTTAAAAATTACTATTCCCACTCCAGAGAGTGCAACAGTAGGGAAAACGTTGGATAGCGTAGGGGTAACAATTACTATTCCAACTCCAAAGAGTGCAACAGTAGGGAAAGCGTTGGATAGCGTAGGGGTAAAAATTACTATTCCAACTCCAGAGAGTGCAATAGTAGGGAAAGCGTTGGATAGAGTAAGGGTAAAAATTACTATTCCAACTCCAGAGAGTGCAATAGTAGGGAAAGCGTTGGATAGCGTAGGGGTAAAAATTACTATTCCAACTCCAGAGAGTGCAACAGTAGGGAAAGTGTTGGATAGCGTAGGGAAAAAAATTACTATTCCAACTACAGAGAATTCAACAGTAGGGAAACCACTGGATAGCATAGTGGTAAAAATGATTATTCCCACTCCAGTGAGTCCAACAGTAGGGAAAGCATTGGATAGCGTAGGGGTAAAAATTACTATTCCCACTCCAGAGAGTGCAACAGTAGTGAAAACGCTGGATAGCTTAGGAGTAAAAATTACTATTCCCACTCCAATGAGTGCAACAGTAGGGAAAACATTGCATAGCGTAGGGGTAAAAATTACTATTCCCACACCAGAGAGTGCAACAGCAGTGAAAACGCTGGATAGCGTAGGGGTACAAATTACTATTCCCACTCCAGTAAGTGAAACAGTAGGGAAAGCGCTGGATAGCGTAGGGGTAAAAATTACTATTCCAACTCCAAAGAGTGCAACAGTAGGGAAAGCGTTGGATAGCGTAGGGGTAAAAATTACTATTCCAACTCCAGAGAGTGCAATAGTAGGGAAAGCGTTGGATAGCGTAGGGGTAAAAATTACTATTCCAACTCCAGAGAGTGCAATAGTAGGGAAAGGGTTGGATAGCGTAGGGGTAAAAATTACTATTCCCACTCCAGAGAGTGCAACAGTAGTGAAAACGCTGGATAGCGTAGGGGTAAAAATTACTATTCCCACTCCAGTGAGTGCAACAGTAGGGAAAGTGTTGGATAGAGTAGGGGTACAAATTACTATTCCAACTCCAGAGAGTGCAACAGTAGGGAAAGTGTTGGATAGCGTAGGGGTACAAATTACTATTCCAACTCCAGAGAGTGCAACAGTAGTGAAAACGCTGGATAGCGTAGGGGTACAAATTACTATTCCCACTCCAGTAAGTGAAACAGTAGGGAAAGCGCTGGATAGCGTAGGGGTAAAAATTACTATTCCAACTCCAGAGAGTGCAACAGTAGGAAAAGCGCTGGATAGCGTAGGGGTAAAAATTACTATTCCCACTCCAGATAGTAAAACAGTTGGGAAAGCACTGGATAGCATAGGGATTCTATAAACATAATAACCAATTAAATAATTAGTTATAAAAAATAGCATATTAATAATTAATTTACAAAATAATTATTATTAAGAACCAATTATTTAATATAAATATTCATATAAATAACTTTAAATTACATCCCACACTATTCCCCCTTTA
Organism: Triturus cristatus; assembly: GCF_964204655.1. Taxonomy (NCBI): domain Eukaryota; kingdom Metazoa; phylum Chordata; class Amphibia; order Caudata; family Salamandridae; genus Triturus; species Triturus cristatus. The sequence continues at coordinate 863,193,604 of NC_140595.1, read as the reverse complement.
ACACACAACACACTACACATACAAAATACACAATACATTTAAATATCAGTTTATCTATTATTTACAATTAATAATACATTCTTTATAATTAATATACTTATTATTTACTAATTTATACATATTAACTACCAAATTACAATTATTCACTAATTAATTCTTAATTAAAAATACATGAATTAGCAATAACAACAAATAACATGAAATAATAAATTATTTATATTTACTATATTTAACGTACTAATAACAATTAATTACCAGTTAATAATTAATTAACAATTAATTATTAATTAATTACAAATAAATAAAAATTATCAGTAATTTTTTTAATTTAATTACATCCCACCCTATTCCCCTATAAACCCACAACCCACTACACATAAAAATTCACATAATTAATTTAATCATCAATTAATCACTTAATAAAATTAAATCACCAATTAATTAGTAATTAACAATTATTTACCAATACCAATAAATAAATATTAATATGAAACTAATTATAACTTATATAATTAACCAATTAATAAAATTAATTTACAATTAATAATTAATTAACAATTAATTAATCAATATATTTAATTTACAATTAGTAATTAATTAACAATTAATTAATCATAAATACCAATTAAACAATACATATTAATTAATTAATTATAATTAAATTACTTCCCACCCTAAAACCCACAACCCGCTCTGATGCTAAAACGCTAAATTATATTTTAAATAATTATTAATCTCTAAACATTTATTTTTAAATCTATTAAAATACATTACAATAATCTTTAAAATACAAATAAAATACATATTAAAATACATTACACTAATAAAATATCGATATTATTGACATCGAAATTTTTGATTACGATATTACTTACATCTATATTAATGACTTTGATATTATTAACTTCGATAATACTTACCTTGGGGTCGATATTCTGTCCATCGATATTCTTGACTTCGATATTCTTTACCTACGATATTAACAACTCGATATACTTGTAGGTCGAAATTTAAAACTCGATATTTAGACTAACCACCCTGAAATTGGGGAGGCTGTTCAAACTGGCGCTGAGCAGAGCGAGGAGGATAAGCTTGTTGCAGAAGAACCTTTGTTTTTAATTCTTTAGTCTTCTTCTCTTGCTTGTCTTTTTCCTCTTTGTCCCTGTTTTCGGAATATTGAGCAGTAGCCAATATCTGAGCCGGAGAAGAAACAGCCCATGAACTTTCAGAGTCTTTTAACTTATGTGACAACTCGGGGAGCAAATTAAATACGAATTTATCTACAAATAATCGTTGTCCACCCTCCGTAGTCATATCCTGACCACTGTGATCAATAAACGTCTCCTCAAGACGAGTGAAGAAATCGGAGACACTCTCATCTTTCTTCTGTCTACACGCAGCTAATTTATCCCAATTAACTCGTAAGGCGGGCATCATTGTTTTCATTAAAGTAATAATCCTACCAGGGAGTTCTGTGATCAAAACATCAGGCTTAGCACCACCCACTTGTGCTCTATCCGAGGCAGTTATAGCATCCCATGTACCACCCAATTCTTGAACGTGATCCTCTCTACGAATCTGAGCCCATAACGCTTGTGGGACTACATTTCCCATCAACATGTCAATATCGGCTAAATTCATAATACAGGCATCAACAGTCTGAGACAATTCTTTATAGTAACCAGCAGGGTTTTTACGGGGATCCGGTAAAGATTGTTTGAGGGCCAAAAGATCAGATCTCTTCAAGGGGACATGCACCCATATACACTGGAAGTGAGCGGGAATAGCTGGATTATTACCTGCTTGCGCAACCTCTTCCCTCCATATCGGAGGAACCTCTCTCATTGGGTAATGTTTCAATGTCTGCCGAACAGCAGGATCAGAATCAAGAAAAGTTTGTGAAGAAAATAACGACCTAAAAGTAACAAGTGTCCTTACGGCGTCCTCAACCCTAGAACCCACAATGAGTCCTTTATCGAAATTAGCCTGAACATCCAACAGACCCTGGGGAAGTAAACCCAAATCCATATCCTCCCATTCTTTAGCGAGAGTGTCACACATAACATTAAATACATATCTCTGCGTTGGCGCATCCCACTGATGAAAGGTGATCATGATATCTTTCACACTATACTGGGGACCCTTCTCGATCCGTTTGCGAGCGAGAGAGTCCAATACCACCCGTTCGTCGGAACCTGGAAGTTGACTACGAGACTGTCTTCGAGAGAAAGCCGGAGACGTGTTCAGAGTCCCAAAGAAAGGGGACAAAAAACCAGAGACAGTATCTGTTATTCGTTTGCGCACAGTAGGAGAATTAGACATAAGGACAGGGGACAAGGTATTAGGCGATACAGGAGAGGAACTGGCAGTTATAAGCGGAGCCGAAGGCACAGACGATTGAGGTTCAGGAGATGGAGACAAAGGAATCGGTGGCACGAGAGGTGGAAGTGGCAATACCGGAAGGGGAAAATGTGGAAGAACCGGAACAGGTGGGGGGACAACAGGCAACTGAACAGGTTGTAACAACGGGGGTGCATTAGCACCTTGTACATAGGGTGGAGGCAATCTCAATAGGTGAGACATCAAAGGGTCTTCCTCCAGATCCTTACTTTTATCAGAAGGGGAATTAGGCAACACCGGATAGCATCTATCTATTGCCATACGATGCTGTCTCTCTGAAATTTCCATTGCATTATCAATCTCATTATCTTTAAACTGCTGGGCAGCCTGTATAATCGTCATATTTTGTGCTTTCTTATCTCGTTTTGCCTGCTTAATTTCTTTCTGTTTGGCTTCCTTACGCCAGAGGCGGAAAGAGTCAAACATTGACGGCCGGGCTTGTCTTTTGAACAATATCGCTTCCAAATTGTGTAATATGTCAGGCTCAAAACTACCATTTTGTGGCCACTGTAGAACGCCATCGTTCTTCGAGTATCGGATCCATGCCTTATTAAAGGCAATGGGGCCGACACCATGTTTTGAATAAAGCTCATAGGTGGGAGTTCCAACCGGATTAATCGGACAAGAGTCCTCCAGCCGGGAATCCCTATTACAACCAAGGCAACAGAACTTCCTAAACTTACTCAGACCAGGCATCGTTATTTCACTGGACTGTTCACAAACATCAAGGGGTTAAAACAAATAATACAGCACAAACGTACTCACCCCTCGGCTTCGGCTATTGCAACAGCCGAATCAAAGACCCAAATCAAAACAAAATAGTGGGAGCTACCCACCAATACTTAACTAAGTGTCTTCTTACGCCAACAGAGGCCCGTCTAATGTCTCGCGATACCAAACATCATCAAAGGGACCAAAGCAGGGCGGCAGTCAGGGCAGCAGTCGTCAGCAGCCGTCAGAAAGGAGAAACTGCGCTGCAAAAGACCTTCAGACCACTTCGACATACAGGGGTTGCTTGACGTGGTTCGCGATTCCTCCAGAATTTTCTTGCGGGGCTCCTCACGATCCTCGGGCAGAACTGCTACCTCTGAAGCCGCCCCACATTGGGCGCCAATTGAAGAACCAAGACCTAATGGGCCTGGCGGCGCAGGGTACGCCTTAATCTCCTGAGTTCACCTGCTTTGTCTTACAGAGACACGGGACACTCCGTTAGGCGTAGAAGATAAGGTTTATGAGCTGCAGCTAAGTACAGTTGTCCCAGAAGTACACTCGGTATGTTCTTAGGAGACTGCCACTTTACTTTGTGGCGCACAATCTTTTATAACACACATATTCACAAAGAACACTCCCAATGCATACAGGGTTAACCAATGAGAAGAATGTGAAAACAAGATATTAAGTAACTCAAATAAGCCTCTCTTCCAACTGTGTTTTGTCACCCTTCCCCACAAGTTAATCAGTGGTAGTGTTTATAAGTCGACTTGCAGGTGGCAGGACACATTTGTATGCCCCGGAGGACAGTTGTGAAATGAGAGAATATGAGTAAAGAATAGCGAAGGCCAGAGGATAAGATAAAGTCAGGAAAGAATGGTGCGAACCAACAGATAGTTGAAACAGGGATCAGTCAGACCAGACGAGGATTAGTGGAGTCGGCCGGACCCTGACACCAGCTATAAACAGAGGCAGGAGGTTATTTGACACGTTGCAGTAGGATGAGGGAAAACAACACTTCGTTCACCGTGCCGCCTGAGTGAAGGCAACACAAAATGGCGGAAAGACACAAAATGGTGGCTAAATACGAAAACTGAATTACCTCAGACCCTCCTTTTGCCATTACTCAGGCAAGACACACAGACTCATTTTAATCTGAGTCAACGTCAATGACCATGAGGTCATCAAGCTGTTGCTGCAACATCATTTTAATGCTCTCCGTCTTCCGTGGCACAGGCCTTGGGACACACATAGTGGCACAAAGACCACAGATGGCGGGGCCACACTGCATACAGAGACAACAGGAAAAAATTATGGCCAAAACTACTCCAAGGAATGTTAATACCTTCCATCCCCATTTGGACAGTAATCCCCAAAACCATTCCAGTAAAGACCAATCTCCTTCGTCCTGATGAATCGACTCGGAGATCACATGTAATTTGGAGATGGCTTGGTATACCGTAGGGGCATCGTCAGATATATAAATGCAACAGCTAGATCCGATCAATTTACAGACTCCACCACGATCCGCAAGAATAACATCCAGAGCAATCCGGTTCTGCAATGTCATGAGACGATCCGCCTGAAGTTCAGCTGTGAGATTACTCAAGGCTCCCACAGTGACATCTATGGTAGTCTCAACAACACGAACCAATTGTCTCATGTTTCTACTGTTGGCCATTGGGCCCCAAAAAGGGAGAAATCCTTTAAGGAAATCACCTCCCTCTTGTCCTGCCGTGTCTTTAGAATCGATAATCCCTCTGCCATATCTGTTTCTGTGATGTCCCGAAGGAGCAGTGTATGTAGGGGGGAGAAGAAAGGCTATATAGCATGTTCCTGAAAAATCCGTCGGTAGCCACGTGTACGCTCTATCGTGGCAGACAAAATACGTGCCCTGGGATGGTACTAATGGTGGTGAATTCTGAGATGTGTGAATGTATGTATGGGAACAAACACTCTTTTCTTGTCCAGTGTCAGTAGTCTGGCCATTCATTTGTAAACAAAAGTTACCTCGATGAGGCACAGTCCAAATTGGTGGAGATTTTCCCTGTTTATCTCTATCTGTAAGGCTAGTAGCGTAACGAGTCACGTTCCAACCATCGTATGCCCGTTTCTCATCAACAGGAACCCTACTATTCTCCACAATTCTAGCCATAGCCACTATTCCTTTAATCAGTGAACTATGACTAAAATCTTGCCCACTACCATATGAACCAACTGGACGTCTAAATCGGTTCTGATATGCATTTGAAAACATCACAAAATAGGCCCAAGCGGAATCTTCATAAGAAAATGGAAGGGCTAAATATGGCATCCCTTTTTCTGTGGTATGAGGCATAAGTCCACACACCCAACAGTCGGTTGTGTTGACTACCAATTGGTGTTGATGCAACAACTGGACAAATGAATTGTTAAAATATTCTGTTCTCCTGATTAGTTCATGTTGGGGAAGCGTATATAATTGATGTGGGAAGATAGTAGAATGAAAAGGCAAGGAAATATAAGTAGGAACAGATTTGTGCTGCATAGCATGAACAATCCAACCTATACAAGCCAATAAGATACTAGAAAACATAAGAACACACAATGCTATGCCACATTGACTGTACACTAATTTACAATATTTCTTTCATATCTCTTCCTTCTTATTATTCTTTCCCAATTTGACATCCATCCTCTAAAATTGTTGCTCACGGCAATCTTCCTTACTCACTTGGCTGTGATTATTAGCCGTCCTATGACACTGCAAGTCCTGGGGGCCTAGCCACTATACAGGTCACGAACCAAGACTCCTACCGTGACCCTGCAACCTAGACAGATGATACATGTCACGAAAGAGATGAAAATCTCAGGTGTCCTTGACCAGTCTAGGCCTTAAATTATATCGAGTTCTGTTCAGTACAGTTTGGTCCTGAAATAGTGTCTGTGGATCTGTAGTGTTCAATCGGAGATGTGGCGGTACTGCTTCTTGTAAAACGTCGTCATCTTCTTTTTCAGACCGAGCTCCATCTAGGTGTGCACTACTGAAAGGTGCAAACCGAGGGACCCTTTCGCCTTCAAAATCACCTACACCCTTACGGACCCCCTGGTCAAAAGGCAAGGGCAAGGGCACCTATTTGCAGTGCACGCCATGGATCCAGTTCTTTTTCCCTTCGACTTTCACTGCTGTACATGTCACCAGAAGAACTTGTCGAGGCGGCTTCCAACGAGGTTCCAAATTCCTTGTCCTCTGAAATTTTTTCACACAGACCCAGTCTCCCGGTTGGATAGAATGACCTGGGTCTGTGGAGGCCTCTGGTAAAGCGTTTTGAACCTGTTGGTGGAGAACACGTAATTTAGTGGTGAGGTCATGTAAGTAGTCAATCAGCATTGGATACTGTATGTCAGAATACTTTTTAGGGCGAGGGACTCCCCAAACATTAGCCGGGTGCCCAAACACAACCTTGTATGGGCTGAGTCCCAAACGAGAATGTACAGCTGTTCTAGTGGATAGGAGAGCCAAAGGTAAAGCATCTGGCCAGGCAAGTCCCGGGCTAGCCTGTACCTTTGCAAGCTTAAGTTTGAGAGTGCCGTTATAGCACTCTACCAAACCCGCTGATTGGGGATGGTTTGCCGCATGGAATTTCTGCCGAATACCAAGACCGGCACACACCTTTTTCATAATTTGGCCCACAAATTCACTTCCATTGTCACTCCAGACAATGCGTGGCAAACCAAACCTAGGGAAGAACTCTTTCAGAAGAACTTTGGCAGTGGACAAAGCAGTGTTGTCTTTCAGGGGGTAGGCCTCTATCCATCTGGAGAAGGCACACACCACCACCAAAACATATTTGAGATTGTTGCATCGTTCCATGTGGATATAATCAATTTGCAACACATCAAAAGGATATGTTGGGGGAGCAAAATGACCTGCTGGAGTTGGGGTTCCCTTTCCTGGATTATGCATCAAGCAAACGATACAATGCTTCACTAAATTATCTGCACATTTTGGAATCCCTTCGTTCAGCCACACTGGAGCCAGAAGCTTACATATTCCTTTCGCACTGATGTGGGCTGGACCATGTGCCATAGCAACTACAGGCAGTACATAGGCATCTGGTAACAGCCAACGCTGATGTTCTGACAATTCTATCCAACATCCCATCGCGTCTAACATTCCTGTACTCTCTTTCCACTTACTCAACTCTTTCTCTGTAGCCTCTCCTTGAATTGATCTCACACTTTCTATTGTATCCTCACACATTCCTTTTTCCTTGACCCAATTTGCAGGGCCCGTAACATACATGCGACTCATAGCATCTCTGGCTGTTTCTTTCGCTATCTCATCCGCAAAAGCATTCCCGCGACCAACATCATCAGTAATCCTCTTATGCGCACTACACTTTATGATTGCTATCTGGGTAGGCAAAACAAGTGACTCAAGAAGATCAGCTACCAACTGACCATGCTGTATTTTAGTACCGTGGGAGGTAAAGAATCCTCTTTCCTTCCACAAACGACCAAAACTATGTGCCACACCAAACGCATACTGGCTGTCGGTATATACATTCACTCTCTTCCCCTTAGATAACACACACGCTCTGGTCAAAGCTATCAGTTCAGCCGCCTGAGCTGAATTATGTCTGATGCGTCCTGTCTCCATGATTGTATGCAAGGTGGTAACAGTATAAGCTGAAGTTGTTTCACCATTAGGGAGTTTAAAACAAGAACCATCCACCCATAGGATCCCATCCGGGTCCATTAGTGGTGTATCTTTCAAATCAATCCTACCTTTTGTCTCCTCCTCAGTACGGAGAAAACAATCATGTTGTTCCTGAATACCTTTCTCTTCTGGGAGAGGTAACAATGTGGCTGGATTTAAAGTGTTACATCGTTTGATGTGCACATGACTAGCCAAGAGCGTCAGCTCATACCCAGACAAGCGAGCGCTTGTAAGATGCTGTGTTTTTGTCCTATTTAGCAAGGTATCCACTGCATGTGGTACCATGACAATAAGAGTGTTATCAAGCACCACTCCAGCAGATTGACGAATAGAAATTGCTGCTGCTGCTGTAGCTTTAAGACAACTAGGCAATGCCTTGGCTACTGGATCTAATGTAGCCGAAAAGTAGGCACATGGCCGCTGCTTGTCTCCAAATCGTTGTGTTAAGACTGACAACGCACAACCCTCTCTTTCATGGACATAGAGCGTGAAGGGCTTACTGTAATCCGGAGTACCCAACACAGGAGCAGAGCACAGGGCAGCACGTAAATCAGAAAAACTCTTCTGACATTTGTCAGTCCAAGGAAGGGGTTGGGGTGTGTCTTTCAAAGTGAGTGCCAACAAAGGTTTAGCCAACAAAGAAAAATTTGGAATCCACTGTCTACAATAAGAGGTAATGCCCAGAAAGGCACGCACTTCTCTTTGTGTGGATGGCACAGACATTTGTGCAATTGCTTGAATACGTTCTGGGGTCAGTCGCCTTCCCTCCTTCGACAAGAGATGACCTAAGTAGGTAACCTCTTGTCGGGCATATTGTAATTTAGAAGGTGAAACCTTATGGTGAAGGTCAAACAAGTGACGCAATAGTGCAATAGTCACGTTCTTGCAAATATCCTCTGAATCAGCAGCAATCAATAAATCATCCACATACTGAATAAGGGTAGCACCTGGCGGCAAAGGAAAAGCATCAAGCTGGCATTTCAGAGCTTGGCTATAGATGGAGGGACTTTCACAATAGCCTTGGGGTGCGCGCTTGAACCAGAAACTTCGGCCTCCTAAAGAGAAGCCAAAAATATCCCTACTCTCTTCAGCAATGGGGATGCTGAAGAAAGGTTTTTCAGATCGATAACAGAAAACCAAGCTGCCTAGGCAGGTATCATAGTTAACAGGGCAGTGATATCTGGAACAACAGGAAACTGTGGTACAACAATTTTATTAACCTCCCGGAGATCAATAACAAAGCGATAAACAGGAGGCTGAGAAGGGTCAGTGCGTTTAAGAACCGGGAGAACAGGACTATTGCATACATTTCCCCTCGTCTCCTCGACCACACCCTTCTGAACCAAATCACAAATAATAGCAAAAAGTGCTCTTTCACCATCATTGGGAATTTTGTATTGAGGGATGCGTGGCAATTCAGCATTGGGCTTGAGGGTAACAACATAGGGTGGGATCTCAAGACAACCAACATCATTTGGACCCGTAGCCCAAAGTGTTGCAGGGAGAGAGAGCAATTCAGGTGGAAATTGATCTTTAGACAAATACATTGGAGAAGTCAGTTTCTGCCCCAAAACAAGATGCACACCAGAAGGAGAACAATATATCGTTGCATGCAATCTTTTCAATAAATCCAAACCCAACAGATTTTCGCCGCAACCAGTCGTTAAAAGAAGTGGAGCTTCCAAATCTTAAGAACCAATTGAAATAGGCAGAGGACAAGAGACCAGGCTATGAACTGGGGCGCCAGAAAATCCTACGGATACGTTTGTTAAGCCAGACAAAGGTGCCCCAGGGAGTTTGGAGTGAATAATAGAAATTCTCATCGCACCAGTATCTAAAAGAAATGGCTCTGAAACACCCATTGTAGTGACATTAACATAAGGCCCATTCTGATCTACTGGAATCGATACAACTCCCTCACTTTGTCTATGGCTGTCCTAGTTAGCGTGAAGACCGTCATTCTCACCTTCAACATAGTAATCATCATTGTAATACTGTGTAGACTGAGTATTTTGCTGATCAAAGTAGTTCATAGAATGTGGAGGTGGAGGGGAACGCTGTGTCTGGGCGACATACCACGACCTCTACCCCTGGGCGCTAACTGGGAACCACCACGACCTCGCGGAGTAGATAGTCCTCCATTACGCTGTAATAAAACCGGGCAGCTATTCTTAAAATGACCTTCCTCCCTACTATAGACGCATTGGTTAGGACCTAACAAAGGCCGCGGAATATAGGGCTCAGGCTTTTGAAACACCCTCTGAAATTGGGTTGTATGACATAATTTCGACAGACAGAAAATCGACCTACAAATATATCGCAACAAAAATATCGATGTCAAGAATATCGACATCCTATCTACAACATGGTAAGTACAAAAATATCGAAAATTAAATATCGATGTCAAAAATATCGTTATTAAAAATATCGTTTTTTTTTTACTTTAAAAATATATGTAAAATAAACCAAATTATACTTAGAAATTAAATAAACATAATTAAATATATTGTATAATATTTAAAATGTATAATTAATATATATAATTTAATAAAACATTAATTAAACATATACATATAATATATAATATATATACTTACTTAATAATTAATTTTAATAATAATTTCTGTAACGTATAAATTATTAAATGTTTTTAAAAATTACCAATACATCTATACACATAAAACAATAACATTAATAAATATTTAATAATTACATATAGCAAATAATAATCAATATTTTTTATGTGAATAATTTTTATTATTAATGATATATTACAATAGCTAAAATAATACAAAACATATTAAATATCAGACACAATAAAACTACTAGTCCAACTCCAACAAAAACAACAGTAAGGAAAATGTTGGATAGCGTAGGAGTAAAAATTACTATTCCAACTCCAAACAGTGCAACAGTAGGGAAAGCGTTGGATAGCGTAGGGTTAAAATTACTATTCCAACTCCAGAGAGTGCAATAGTAGGGAAACTGTTGGATAGCGTAAGGTTAAAAATTACTATTCCCACTCCAGAGAGTGCAACAGTAGGGAAAACGTTGGATAGCGTAGGGGTAACAATTACTATTCCAACTCCAAAGAGTGCAACAGTAGGGAAAGCGTTGGATAGCGTAGGGGTAAAAATTACTATTCCAACTCCAGAGAGTGCAATAGTAGGGAAAGCGTTGGATAGAGTAAGGGTAAAAATTACTATTCCAACTCCAGAGAGTGCAATAGTAGGGAAAGCGTTGGATAGCGTAGGGGTAAAAATTACTATTCCAACTCCAGAGAGTGCAACAGTAGGGAAAGTGTTGGATAGCGTAGGGAAAAAAATTACTATTCCAACTACAGAGAATTCAACAGTAGGGAAACCACTGGATAGCATAGTGGTAAAAATGATTATTCCCACTCCAGTGAGTCCAACAGTAGGGAAAGCATTGGATAGCGTAGGGGTAAAAATTACTATTCCCACTCCAGAGAGTGCAACAGTAGTGAAAACGCTGGATAGCTTAGGAGTAAAAATTACTATTCCCACTCCAATGAGTGCAACAGTAGGGAAAACATTGCATAGCGTAGGGGTAAAAATTACTATTCCCACACCAGAGAGTGCAACAGCAGTGAAAACGCTGGATAGCGTAGGGGTACAAATTACTATTCCCACTCCAGTAAGTGAAACAGTAGGGAAAGCGCTGGATAGCGTAGGGGTAAAAATTACTATTCCAACTCCAAAGAGTGCAACAGTAGGGAAAGCGTTGGATAGCGTAGGGGTAAAAATTACTATTCCAACTCCAGAGAGTGCAATAGTAGGGAAAGCGTTGGATAGCGTAGGGGTAAAAATTACTATTCCAACTCCAGAGAGTGCAATAGTAGGGAAAGGGTTGGATAGCGTAGGGGTAAAAATTACTATTCCCACTCCAGAGAGTGCAACAGTAGTGAAAACGCTGGATAGCGTAGGGGTAAAAATTACTATTCCCACTCCAGTGAGTGCAACAGTAGGGAAAGTGTTGGATAGAGTAGGGGTACAAATTACTATTCCAACTCCAGAGAGTGCAACAGTAGGGAAAGTGTTGGATAGCGTAGGGGTACAAATTACTATTCCAACTCCAGAGAGTGCAACAGTAGTGAAAACGCTGGATAGCGTAGGGGTACAAATTACTATTCCCACTCCAGTAAGTGAAACAGTAGGGAAAGCGCTGGATAGCGTAGGGGTAAAAATTACTATTCCAACTCCAGAGAGTGCAACAGTAGGAAAAGCGCTGGATAGCGTAGGGGTAAAAATTACTATTCCCACTCCAGATAGTAAAACAGTTGGGAAAGCACTGGATAGCATAGGGATTCTATAAACATAATAACCAATTAAATAATTAGTTATAAAAAATAGCATATTAATAATTAATTTACAAAATAATTATTATTAAGAACCAATTATTTAATATAAATATTCATATAAATAACTTTAAATTACATCCCACACTATTCCCCCTTTAACACACAACACACTACACATACAAAATACACAATACATTTAAATATCAGTTTATCTATTATTTACAATTAATAATACATTCTTTATAATTAATATACTTATTATTTACTAATTTATACATATTAACTACCAAATTACAATTATTCACTAATTAATTCTTAATTAAAAATACATGAATTAGCAATAACAACAAATAACATGAAATAATAAATTATTTATATTTACTATATTTAACGTACTAATAACAATTAATTACCAGTTAATAATTAATTAACAATTAATTATTAATTAATTACAAATAAATAAAAATTATCAGTAATTTTTTTAATTTAATTACATCCCACCCTATTCCCCTATAAACCCACAACCCACTACACATAAAAATTCACATAATTAATTTAATCATCAATTAATCACTTAATAAAATTAAATCACCAATTAATTAGTAATTAACAATTATTTACCAATACCAATAAATAAATATTAATATGAAACTAATTATAACTTATATAATTAACCAATTAATAAAATTAATTTACAATTAATAATTAATTAACAATTAATTAATCAATATATTTAATTTACAATTAGTAATTAATTAACAATTAATTAATCATAAATACCAATTAAACAATACATATTAATTAATTAATTATAATTAAATTACTTCCCACCCTAAAACCCACAACCCGCTCTGATGCTAAAACGCTAAATTATATTTTAAATAATTATTAATCTCTAAACATTTATTTTTAAATCTATTAAAATACATTACAATAATCTTTAAAATACAAATAAAATACATATTAAAATACATTACACTAATAAAATATCGATATTATTGACATCGAAATTTTTGATTACGATATTACTTACATCTATATTAATGACTTTGATATTATTAACTTCGATAATACTTACCTTGGGGTCGATATTCTGTCCATCGATATTCTTGACTTCGATATTCTTTACCTACGATATTAACAACTCGATATACTTGTAGGTCGAAATTTAAAACTCGATATTTAGACTAACCACCCTGAAATTGGGGAGGCTGTTCAAACTGGCGCTGAGCAGAGCGAGGAGGATAAGCTTGTTGCAGAAGAACCTTTGTTTTTAATTCTTTAGTCTTCTTCTCTTGCTTGTCTTTTTCCTCTTTGTCCCTGTTTTCGGAATATTGAGCAGTAGCCAATATCTGAGCCGGAGAAGAAACAGCCCATGAACTTTCAGAGTCTTTTAACTTATGTGACAACTCGGGGAGCAAATTAAATACGAATTTATCTACAAATAATCGTTGTCCACCCTCCGTAGTCATATCCTGACCACTGTGATCAATAAACGTCTCCTCAAGACGAGTGAAGAAATCGGAGACACTCTCATCTTTCTTCTGTCTACACGCAGCTAATTTATCCCAATTAACTCGTAAGGCGGGCATCATTGTTTTCATTAAAGTAATAATCCTACCAGGGAGTTCTGTGATCAAAACATCAGGCTTAGCACCACCCACTTGTGCTCTATCCGAGGCAGTTATAGCATCCCATGTACCACCCAATTCTTGAACGTGATCCTCTCTACGAATCTGAGCCCATAACGCTTGTGGGACTAGATTTCCCATCAACATGTCAATATCGGCTAAATTCATAATACAGGCATCAACAGTCTGAGACAATTCTTTATAGTAACCAGCAGGGTTTTTACGGGGATCCGGTAAAGATTGTTTGAGGGCCAAAAGATCAGATCTCTTCAAGGGGACATGCACCCATATACACTGGAAGTGAGCGGGAATAGCTGGATTATTACCTGCTTGCGCAACCTCTTCCCTCCATATCGGAGGAACCTCTCTCATTGGGTAATGTTTCAATGTCTGCCGAACAGCAGGATCAGAATCAAGAAAAGTTTGTGAAGAAAATAACGACCTAAAAGTAACAAGTGTCCTTACGGCGTCCTCAACCCTAGAACCCACAATGAGTCCTTTATCGAAATTAGCCTGAACATCCAACAGACCCTGGGGAAGTAAACCCAAATCCATATCCTCCCATTCTTTAGCGAGAGTGTCACACATAACATTAAATACATATCTCTGCGTTGGCGCATCCCACTGATGAAAGGTGATCATGATATCTTTCACACTATACTGGGGACCCTTCTCGATCCGTTTGCGAGCGAGAGAGTCCAATACCACCCGTTCGTCGGAACCTGGAAGTTGACTACGAGACTGTCTTCGAGAGAAAGCCGGAGACGTGTTCAGAGTCCCAAAGAAAGGGGACAAAAAACCAGAGACAGTATCTGTTATTCGTTTGCGCACAGTAGGAGAATTAGACATAAGGACAGGGGACAAGGTATTAGGCGATACAGGAGAGGAACTGGCAGTTATAAGCGGAGCCGAAGGCACAGACGATTGAGGTTCAGGAGATGGAGACAAAGGAATCGGTGGCACGAGAGGTGGAAGTGGCAATACCGGAAGGGGAAAATGTGGAAGAACCGGAACAGGTGGGGGGACAACAGGCAACTGAACAGGTTGTAACAACGGGGGTGCATTAGCACCTTGTACATAGGGTGGAGGCAATCTCAATAGGTGAGACATCAAAGGGTCTTCCTCCAGATCCTTACTTTTATCAGAAGGGGAATTAGGCAACACCGGATAGCATCTATCTATTGCCATACGATGCTGTCTCTCTGAAATTTCCATTGCATTATCAATCTCATTATCTTTAAACTGCTGGGCAGCCTGTATAATCGTCATATTTTGTGCTTTCTTATCTCGTTTTGCCTGCTTAATTTCTTTCTGTTTGGCTTCCTTACGCCAGAGGCGGAAAGAGTCAAACATTGACGGCCGGGCTTGTCTTTTGAACAATATCGCTTCCAAATTGTGTAATATGTCAGGCTCAAAACTACCATTTTGTGGCCACTGTAGAACGCCATCGTTCTTCGAGTATCGGATCCATGCCTTATTAAAGGCAATGGGGCCGACACCATGTTTTGAATAAAGCTCATAGGTGGGAGTTCCAACCGGATTAATCGGACAAGAGTCCTCCAGCCGGGAATCCCTATTACAACCAAGGCAACAGAACTTCCTAAACTTACTCAGACCAGGCATCGTTATTTCACTGGACTGTTCACAAACATCAAGGGGTTAAAACAAATAATACAGCACAAACGTACTCACCCCTCGGCTTCGGCTATTGCAACAGCCGAATCAAAGACCCAAATCAAAACA
Source organism: Triturus cristatus (assembly GCF_964204655.1). NCBI lineage: Eukaryota > Metazoa > Chordata > Amphibia > Caudata > Salamandridae > Triturus > Triturus cristatus. Next base: position 863,178,096 of record NC_140595.1, on the reverse strand, counting down.
AAATAGTGGGAGCTACCCACCAATACTTAACTAAGTGTCTTCTTACGCCAACAGAGGCCCGTCTAATGTCTCGCGATACCAAACATCATCAAAGGGACCAAAGCAGGGCGGCAGTCAGGGCAGCAGTCGTCAGCAGCCGTCAGAAAGGAGAAACTGCGCTGCAAAAGACCTTCAGACCACTTCGACATACAGGGGTTGCTTGACGTGGTTCGCGATTCCTCCAGAATTTTCTTGCGGGGCTCCTCACGATCCTCGGGCAGAACTGCTACCTCTGAAGCCGCCCCACATTGGGCGCCAATTGAAGAACCAAGACCTAATGGGCCTGGCGGCGCAGGGTACGCCTTAATCTCCTGAGTTCACCTGCTTTGTCTTACAGAGACACGGGACACTCCGTTAGGCGTAGAAGATAAGGTTTATGAGCTGCAGCTAAGTACAGTTGTCCCAGAAGTACACTCGGTATGTTCTTAGGAGACTGCCACTTTACTTCGTGGCGCACAATCTTTTATAACACACATATTCACAAAGAACACTCCCAATGTATACAGGGTTAACCAATGAGAAGAATGTGAAAACAAGATATTAAGTAACTCAAATAAGCCTCTCTTCCAACTGTGTTTTGTCACCCTTCCCCACAAGTTAATCAGTGGTAGTGTTTATAAGTCGACTTGCAGGTGGCAGGACACATTTGTATGCCCCGGAGGACAGTTGTGAAATGAGAGAATACGAGTAAAGAATAGCGAAGGCCAGAGGATAAGATAAAGTCAGGAAAGAATGGTGCGAACCAAAAGATAGTTGAAACAGGGATCAGTCAGACCAGACGAGGATTAGTGGAGTCGGCCGGACCCTGACACCAGCTATAAACAGAGGCAGGAGGTTATTTGACACGTTGCAGTAGTATGAGGGAAAACAACACTTTGTTCACCGTGCCGCCTGAGTGAGGGCAACACAAAATGGCGGAAAGACACAAAATGGTGGCTAAATACGAAAACTGAATTACCTCGAGTTCTTCCCGGGGAAAGTTCTAAAAACCTTGGTACAATCGCTGGTTCTCTCTAGACTGGATTATTGCAATTCTCTTCTGACGGGCCTACCCAAATCCCACCTCTCCCCTCTCAAATCCAGCCTCCATTCAGCAGCTCATTTTATTTCAGGGTCTAAACGAAGCGACCACGTCACTCCTTTTCTGTCTTCTCTTCGATGGCTTCCCATCGAGGCAAGATCTAGTTACAAAACTGCCTGCATCACACACAAAGCCTTGCACACTTCATCCCCTCGTTACCTGGCAAATAAATTGAAATTGTCCGGAGGCTCTCGACCTTCTCGCAATGCGGAAAAGCTTCTGCTTGAGCCCCCCTCCTTCAAAAGGGAAAGATCAATGGCGCAATCCTTCTCTGGTAATGCGGTGAGAATCTGGAACTCGCTTCCCCCATTGCTCCGTGCTACCTCCTCTACCTGGATCTTCAAAGCTGACCTCAAATCTCTTCTCTTCCAAAGACTCTTTAAGAACTAATACTTTCATTCTCAAGCCCCTCTAGGAAGTTTGCTCATCATTGTAAATTTGTATTTTTCTTGTACATTCCTCACCCTTGCTTGCTGTGTTGGATTTTGTGTTTGTGTACCCTTCCTCTTGAGTCTCCCGTTTATCTTTGTAATGTTCTATTGTGTAACTCTTTTCTCTTGTAACGTAACTTGTTATATTGTACAGCGCTCTGAAACCCGGGGTGTATCTTACAGTAAAGTGAGTAAACACGGGTGTATCTTGAAGTAAAGTGAGTAAACACAGGATATATCTTGTAAAGTGAGTAAACACTGGGTATATCTTGCAGTAAAGTGAGTTAACACTGGATATATCTTGCAGTAAAGTGAGTAAACACTGGATGTGTCTTGCAGTAAAGTGAGTAAACACTGGGTATACCTTGCAGCAAAGTGAGTTAACACTGGATATATCTTGCAGTAAAGTGAGTAAACACTGGATGTGTCTTGCAGTAAAGTGAGTAAACACTGGGTATACCTTGCAGTAACGTGAGTAAACACTGAGGTGCCGATCACGATCCTGCAAAAACCGGGTACGAACCGTCGGACGGAGCATATTCTCCGTCCGACGCGTACCCGGTCGTCTAAATATACAAACATGGAATTACGATTCGCACGGAAACACCATTTCCGTACGAATCGTACAAAAGCCCGACCGACTAAAAAAACAATACAAATGTGATCCGGGAAAGCGCCGACGCGATGTCGGGACGCACGCAGCCTGCCATTCACGAACCAGGAATCACGATTCGCACCGACGTCATCCCGCACGGTGAATATTTTCCGGCTGCCAAAAACTGCCGGGAAATCAGGACAACGCGAACAAGGAGTACCTGTACGCGACGGACAGACATGGACCCGAACCTACGTGTCCTCCCGGCCCTCAAAGCAGTCGACCTCCTCTACAGGTTCGGACGCAGACGCCGCAGAAGGTCAGAACAACACAGGGAGGGGGGAAATGGGGGGAGGGCAGGAGCATGGGCAGGCCACTAAACCCCCACCCAAGTCACACAGCACACATGCCCTGGACATACCTGACCCCCAGGTCCTGGTCACTACGAGGGGGTGGGGGCGTGTCCAGCAAAGCCAGCGTCCGCCACAACGGAAGTGCTTGACGACCCGAACCGGTAACACAGCAACACAGCAACGTCCCGTACCCACGCCTGAAGAGCGTGGGTACGAGTCGTACCACGCCCACACCTACGTCACCCCAACAATGGCGGGACGGCTCGTACCCACGTGGCAAAGGCCTGGGTACGGCCCGCACAAGCATTCCATAGCGTGGGTACGGATATGTACGGACCGTACCCCCACCCCCGTATGCATGGAGCGTACCCCCCACCCCAACAGTGTATGTACGGACCATACCCCCACCCCCGTATGCATGGAGCGTACCCCCACCCCAACATTGTAAGTACGACCCGTACCCTCACCCGCGTACGTATGGAGCGTACCCCCACCCCAACAGTGTAAGTACGACCCGTACCTTCACCCGCGTACGTATGGAGCGTACCCCCACCCCAACAGTGTAAGTACGACCCGTACCCTCACCCGCGGACGTACGGAGCGTACCCCCACCCCAACAGTGTAAGTACGACCCGTACCCTCACCCGCAGACGTATGGAGCGTACCCCCACCCCAACAGTGTAAGTATGACACGTACCCTCACCTGCGTACGCATGGAGCGTACCCCCACCCCAACAGTGTAAGTACGACCCGTACCCTCACCCGCGGACGTATGGAGCGTACTCCCACCCCAACAGTGTAAGTACGACCCGTACCCTCACCCGCGGACATATGGAGCGTACCCCCACCCCAACAGTGTAAGTACGATCCGTACCCTCACCCGCGGACGTATGGAGCGTACCCCCACCCCAGCAGTGTAAGTACGACACGTACACCCACCCGCTGTCTCATGGAGCGTACCCCCACGCCAGCAGTGTAAGTACGACCCGAACCCCCACCCCAACCGTGTATGTACAACACGTACCCTCACCCGCGGTCCTATGGAGCGTACCCCCACCCGTGTATGTTCCAAGCGTACATATCCTGAAATAGGAGATGTGTGTGCACAGTCCTCCCAGCAGTGCCCAGAGACAGGAGGGGTGTGTGCAGAGTCCTCCCAGCAGTGCCCAGAGACAGGAGGGGTGGGTGCAGAGTCCTCCCAGCAGTGCCCAGAGACAGGAGGGGTGGGTGCAGAGTCCTCCCAGCAGTGCCCAGAGACAGGAGGGGTGGGTGCCAAACACACACAGCAGTGCCCAGACGCAGGAGGGGTGGGTGCAGAGACCTCCCAGCAGTGCCCAGAGACAGGAGGGGTGGGTGCAGAGTCCTCCCAGCAGTGCCCAGACATGAGAGGGGTGTGTGCAGAGTCCTCCCAGCAGTGCCCAGAGACAGGAGGGGTGGGTGCAGAGTCCTCCCAGCAGTGCCCATAGACAGGAGGGGTGTGTGCAGAGTCCTGCCAGCATTGCCCAGAGACAGGAGGGGTGGGTGCAGAGTCCTCCCAGCAGTGCCCAGAGACAGGAGGGGTGGGTGCAGAGTCCTCCCAGCAGTGCCCAGAGACAGGAGGGGTGGGTGCCTAACACACACAGCAGTGCCCAGACGCAGGAGGGGTGGGTGCAGAGACCTCCCAGCAGTGCCCAGAGACAGGAGGGGTGGGTGCAGAGTCCTCCCAGCAGTGCCCAGACATGAGAGGGGTGTGTGCAGAGTCCTCCCAGCAGTGCCCAAAGACAGGAGGGGTGTGTGCAGAGTCCTCCCAGCAGTGCCCAGACACAAAAAAAGGCTGGAGTACCCACAGATCCAATTGACACAATTGTCAGTCAGGTGCACAAAGACCCTGCAGTACATGTAACACATGTGTGCGATGCTGTGAGTACACACATGCATACAGCCAAAAAGGGAACATGTCCACATGAAGTCATGTCGAGGGACTACAGACACAAGTACAGTGATCACCAAGGATGCCACGAATGATTCAGGTGGAGACATCGCCCTGCATGCATGGCCAAAGTTGAAGGGCTCCGTCACACACCTAGCCAATGTAGACACAGCTCTGCGCTAAATATTGGGAACACCCTGCAGGGAAGATATCAGGGTACACAGAGGAAGGAATACACCTTGGGACAATGTCACCATGCAGCAACTGCTTACATGAACAAAGAAAGTTAGCTAACACCTTGTGATGGCACACAGATACCAGGGTCCCCCCAATGAGCAGCACACTACTACATGTCCCACATACCCAACACATGAACACCACCCAAAACCATGTAGCAGCCCCACCAACAGCAATACCAGCAAAGCAGGAGTGTTCCAAGGGAAAATAATAATTAGCTTTATTCAGCAGGATGAAAAAAACTACGATGTAGGAATGTCAATATTTACAAAGCCCATAGGGCAGTCCAGAAGTCACAGCTGGATGGGGGACACAGTGGGATGCGTGTCCCCTAGCTTGCCTGCACAGTTACATTCCGTTGTCTTCCACATGGGTGAGGGCATCATGTGGGGGGCAAGAACCAGGCACCGCAGGGACATCAGGGCGAAGGGTAGGCGACGTGGGTGCAGGGATGGAGGACTCCACCACAGGGGGTGGGGCAGGGCCAAAGGTGGAGGCCAGGAGCTCGCTGCACACCATAGCTAGGTCCTCCAGGGAATCCCCTGCACCCGAAGGAACCACAGGCCCCAAGGAGGGGGGGGGGTCAGAGGGATGGGTCGCAGCGCCACTGGGGGAGGGTGTGGACAGGGGGGGGGCTCAACCACCCTGACCGGGGACTTCCTTGACCGCTTGCGGGGTGGTGTCACTGTGGGGCTCAGGGACAGAGCGGCCATGAAGGAGTCTTTGGGAGAGATGTGGCCAGGAGAGCTGAGGGGAGGGGATTTGGAGGGAGTGGATTGGGTGGAATGCGGACTCCCACTCTGGCTGCGTGTCACACGTTTGCCCCCCGACCCAGTGGGTGTGCCTACTACACCCTGTGTGTGCGTGTCAGGAGGTGTGCGGTGGACCTTCCCTGCTGGTGTGGTGCCTGTGTCTGTTTTGGTGGGTGCATGCTTACGTCTGGGTGTATGTGGGACAGGCATGGGAGTGTGAAGTGTGGATGGGGCAGGGGTAGGGGGTGGGAGGTAGCGCTGCAGGAGATCCACTGCTGCAGTCAGTGTCAAGTCTATCGACCTCAGCAAGCTGCGTTGGTCAGCCTGCGATGAATGAATGCCCTCCAAGTATGCCTCCATGTTGTTGAGGACCTGGCTGTGGCCATGGAGGACAGTAAGGATCGCAGCCTGACCAACCTGCAACTGCCGCTGGATGTCCACAGACTCGGCATTGGCGGCAGCAGTGGAGACAGGGGCAGGGGGTGCGGTGCCTGGCATGAAGGAGACATGCGGTGAATGGGCACGCTGGGAAGGGACACGAGCAAGTGGGAGGCGGCTGATGCCAATGGAGGGGGCGGGGCGAGATGTAGTGCCGCCGTCAGCTGCGGGTGCAGCCGCCGCCCACTCGGAGAGATCATCCTCGGACCCATCAGCTTCTTACTCCGTTGTGCCAGTCGACAGGTCCCCGGTTTCACTCTCCTCCGCCTCAGTCCCACTCGATGTGCCAGCCACGATGTCAACGCTGGCACTGGTGCTCGGTCCCTCTGCTGCGTCTGTGCCCATGTCTCCCTCCGTGTCCCCCGACGATGCTGTGGGCAGGGTGAAAAGACAGAAATTAATCATACACCTATATACATATGTCACATGAGTCCAATCTACATAGGTTACAGTGCATAGCCTGGAACAAAAGAAGTGTTACATCTACAATACAAGGTACATATGTAGGGCATGCAAGACACAGTTGTTTGACCCACCATGCCACCGCAAAACTATGGAGAGCATGACACAATAGCAAATGAGATGAAATGGAAATTTGACTGAGGAGCCAGGCCCTGGGGACAATCCAGCACTGCATCTGCACCACACAGCGTGGCAGGAAATAGGGATTAGCAGGGGCCATATCCAGGAACAAGAGGCACATGCAGCATAGGTTATACTGAAAACATGCCCACCCTCACTGGCTCACTGCACCTTGAGTGTATGTCCAGACAAACATCACACACTGGCCAGTCCTAGCAAGGAGATATCAGGTTTGGACATGTAGGCCATGCCCGCACCACCCACCCCCTACATGAGACAATTCTTTGGAGACACAGGAAGCACTTACATCTCTTAGTCTGGGTGAAATACACATGGGATGCAAAAATTCAAGATTGCACACAAAATACCCAAGGTGCGCCTGTCCAAATAATCATGTACAAATGGGCATCATCAGATGATTGTAACAAGACTCACAGGCAATGTCCACCGTGAGTATGAACAAGGAACATCAGGTCAGGCCGGACAGTGGACACTTGTACAACATTTCACGTCAATATACATTGGGCCAGGGGACAATGGCACAGAGCACAACCTATGCTGTAGACACAGAGATTGTCCACATTTTCGGATTACACACATGATACCTAGGAAAATATGCCCCTGGGGACAGTAGTGGCCACACAACTCCATGCTCCTGAATGGGAATGACTGCAACACACGCTACCATCCCCGCACTATGCGTACCGCACACTCATGCACATCATGTCACAGGCCAGCACATAGGACATGCGTGCTGTAAGGCCTCACACTTGAGAGACTAACTCCCATGTCTGGACTCAGCTTGAGTGCCAACCGACATGGAACCCACAAGACCAGAACTGGACAGGGCACAGGCAAGGTCCCAAAACCTGTTACACACCACCCCCACACATGATGTTGCAGGCATTGTACACGTGGAGAAGGTGCCAGGCTACATAACCTTGTGACGGAGTGACTATACACAGACCAGGGAACACATTGCAAGGAGGGGAAGGGAGGCAGGAGAGCACCGCTATACTGTGGGTAACAGGATCTGCACAGCACCATTAAACCCTGGCAGTGTATCCAAGGAACAGTGCACTTACGAATGCTGGTGAAACACAACAAACACACATGTACCTACCCCCTTCCTGCTGCTGCATCTCCTGTAAGCGCCTGTCCAAGTCTGGAAATACCACCGCCAGCACACGCTTGTGGATGTGGGAGAGACGGCGGCGCCCGCGGTTCTTATGGCTCTCAGGTGAGTCCCCCAGCAGGACCCGTGCGATCCTCCGCGTCCAGCACCGGATATCCTGCCAGCGTTTCCTCACCTTGGACAGGCGCCGCTTGCGACCATCCGCACTCCTCACGGCACTGACGGTGGCCAGCCAGATCTGCTGCTTGGCAGGCGCGCCAACCTGTGAGGATGAACAAGTGACACTACATCAATACACCTGCAACATGTCACAGAGACACATATGAGCACAAATTAGCTGGTTACAACAAGGCATGTCATGCATCCAACGCATTGCACCTTTGCCATAGGGACATTCCCCTCTGGGGAAGGGCAAAAGCAGTACGTGCCAGTGAAAGTACACAGGTGGAATGAGGGCAAAGACACAATCAATGATCAAGGCTCACACTGTGCATCACACCCACCCCTCCTGTCTCTGGGCACTGCTGGGAGTGTTAGGCACCCACCGCTCCTGACTCTGGGCACTGCTGGGAGTGTTAGGCACCCACCCCTCCTGACTCTGGGCACTGCTGGGAGGACTCTGCACACACCCCTCCTGTCTCTGGGCACTGCTGGGAGGACTCTGCACACACCCCTCCTGTCTCTGGGCACTGCTGGGAGGACTCTGCACACACCCCTCCTGTCTCTGGGCAGCACCTCTAAGCAGTCACATGCCACAGGCCACTGACGCCACCTCAGGACACAGACACACACAGGCACAGGACATTCACCTGCCATTGCCAAATGCAGCGGCAAACCTCACTCTGCACATGTGCCACCAGAGGGGGGGGGCTCACAGGTGTGGGGCTGGCTCTGCACGTCAGACACACAGCACTGCTCCCTGCTCACATCAGGTGGCCAGGTAATATCCATCCCTCATGCAGCCCAGGTGCTACACTCAACATATGCACTCACCCACATGACAGGGGACTTACACACAGACACCAATGTCCAGGGGACAAACACATCATTTGGACACTCTCAGCACATGTACACTAAACAAACACACATCTGTGGGTACTGACACCTGTCACACTGGGTGGAACACAGATTCACATGAGGACTGTAGTAAGAACATTACCAGGAGGATTACACAGGCTGAAAGTGTAATGCCACATGCAGTGATTGTCACAGTACACACAATGCAAGTGAGGAGAGCAGACATGCACCACAGCATGCACTGGCTGGGAGACATCAGGCATTCCCCCCCTGGGACCCCCCCTACAGTACATGGCATGTGTGTCACACCTGGACACAATGGCAGAAGTCACAGTCACAAAAAAGGGACACAGTCTGTGCTAGTAGCCTCTGCACTCACCTGATACCCTGGTGACCCATACAGCATGGGGTACTGTGGGAGGATCACATCCAGCAATGCCAGGTTCTCCTCCAGGGTGAATGGCTGTGACCTCTCCACAGACCTTGACATGGTTGCAGGGAATCAGGAGCAGCAGCGGTGTGGAAGAATCGAAATATGTGCAGGCAAGTGATCCCTCATGGGACCTGGCTGCCTTATATCTGCATTGCTGGCCTGTTCCATGCACAGGAGTACTGAGTGATTGGTCACTCACATTTGCATCCTATGTTTCCTCCAATCCATTCAAACCTAGCACCCTGTTTTTTTACAGACGTTTTTTTCTTCAGCATGATGTCAGCTCCAGGACCACATTGCAACAAAGTAGATTAATTCAAACTGAATTCTGCTGTGCACCTTCCTGAAGAAATTTAAACTTTTAAATTGGTCTCCATGACAACCAGCATGCATGTAGGCATGTATACTTGTCCCTCATGTGTCCCCTATGTAAAATTGAGTTTCACACACAGGTACGGTGCGTACCGGTGCCCTAGGGTACCCCAAATGCATGGCAACGGCACGTACGCACGTGTGCATGGCCCGTATCACTATGGGCACGCTCGCGTATGCGTGCCCATAGTGGAACGGCCCGTACACACGTGTGTACGCTCACTATCACTATGGGTGTCCTCGCGTATGCGTACTCGTAGTGATAGTGAACGTACAGGCGTGTGTACGGTCCGTACCACTACGAGTACGCATACGCGAGGACACCCATAGTGGTACGGACCATACACACGCCTGTACGTTCACTATCACTACGAGTACGCATACGCGAGGACACCCATAGTGATAGTGAGCGTACACGCGTGTGTACGGTCCGTACCACTACGAGTACGCATACGCGAGGACACCCATAGCGGTACGGAGCGTACACACGCCTGTACGTTCACTATCACTACGAGTACGCATACGCGAGGACAACCATAGTGATAGTGAGCGTACACGCGTGTGTACGGTCCGTACCGCTATGGGTGTCCTTGCGTATGCGTACTCGTAGTGGTACGGCCCGTACACACGCGTGTACGCTCACTATCACTATGGGTACGCATACGGCAGCACTCCCATAGTGATACGGGAACGTACACAGGCCCTCTTAGCGAAGGTACGGTGGCTTTCACACATCACAGTGGTGACAGGCAGCACACAGGAAGGAATAGGGCTGACATACTTGTCCATGGATGGACATCAAGGCATTTTCTGGGCAGTACTACATGGGTGGGGCACAGGTGTGAAAGGCTGTGATCTGGCACATTACTCCAGAGTCGAGAAGGCACCTGATGTATGATGAGATGTGTACACATGTAATGTGTGATGGTGCAATGTGTGCCAGGCATGCCCTTGACTCCTTTGACATGTGTGCATGTCGTCCTGCACACTTGGGATGAGCGTCACTGGCATGGCACGGTCAACAACACACGGAAGTGTCCCCTGAGGCCCGGTACAGGGGTTACCACAGCTGACATGTCACTACCCACGGTGCACGATTTGACTATGTCAGGTATGTGTGGGGGATTTCCATTAGGTTGATGTTGGAGCTCCCTCAAAAGCTGCAGCTGTTGCAGCAACCAACATGTGTCTGTGTGTAGATGGACATGGCACACTGTTCCGCACACCATGCCACATGTGGTATCGGATGTGAGGTGCGTATGTATGCATGGGACACGGAGTACCGTTAAAAGGACATGTCTGCATCCTCTCTATGAATGTGTGGTGAGTCATCACATGTACACCTTAATGGCAAGGTGTGTGGGCTGTCCTAGTGTGATGTCATGTGACCTGTGGCTCTAGTGTTCCGCTACCAGTCTCTGCAATCTACATCCTACTTCTGCTGATGTGTGGATGTATGTCACTCCTGTCTTGCGTCTGGCTGTTCACTTGCACTGGGACACAGCTAATCCCATGCCATGGCATGTGGAGGTTCACAATCTCCGTGTGTAACTGGGTCTTGGTAGGAGTGTCACCTGGCAGCCATACGTGTCCAGGGCATGTGGCACATACCTGACTCCGTATGTAGCATATGTGTATAGACAGATTAACATGTGCTCAGTACGAATTAATTGTTGTTGTGGTGCACTCACTCTTCCTTGTCACTTCCTAATTATTGCAGAGCGCCGCCTCTTCCCCGACCAATTCCGGACTTGGCTGCCATGCGGGAGAATGACTGTATCCGGTGCTACCGCTTCCCCCAACGGTTGATTCTGGATTTGGCGGCGAGACTGGCACCACACCTGCAACCGCTGCACAGGTATCCTACGGCACTGACACCCAAGCTGAAGGTAATGGCAGCCCTACATTTTCTAGCCACGGGTACCTTTCAAAATACCATAGCTCATGTTGGTGGCATGTCCCAGAGCATGTTCTGCCGTGTGCTGCATGATTTCTTGGAGGCCATGTTGATTCACCTGGATGACTTCATCCATTTTCCTACCCCTGAAATTTTGACTGGGGTCAAGCGTGGGTTCTATGCCCTGGGAGGGATGCCCCATGCCATTGGGCCCATAGATGGGACACATGTGGCTTTGGTACCACCACAGGCACAGGAGGTAGCGTACCAGAATCGCAAGCACTACCACTCCATCAATGCCCTTGTGGTGTGTCTGTCCAACATGGTGATTTCACATGCCTGTGCTCGTTTTCCAGGATCAGCACACGATGCCTACATCATGAGGCGTAGCAGGGTGCCTGAAATGATGACGCAGCTGCGCAACGAACGAGCATGTGTTGTTGGTGGGTACAGTCTGTCTGTCCTGTATTTAGCGTAGACTTCCAGCACGACCGCTTCTCCTGTCCTGCTTATGTCCATGTGCTTTCCATGTAGGGGACGCTGGCTATCCCAACATGCCATGGCTGATCACACCTCTCCGCAACCCCATCACGCCGGCCCAGCTCCGCTACAACACCGCCCATGGCCGGACAAGGCGAGTGATAGAGAGGACGTTTGGCCTCCTGAAGAGCCGATTCTGATGCCTCCACAAGACCGGCGGCGCCCTCCCATATGCCCCTGCGAAGGTCTGCAAAATCTTCATGGTCTGCTGCATGCTGCACAACATGGCAGTTGAGAAAGCTGTGCCACTCATCCTGGATCAAGATGATCAGGACCATCCACCCGTGGAGGACGAAGGGCTTGGCAATGGGGCTAGTGATGTGGAGGATGTGGAGCCGCAAGAGGACATCCGGACTCGGCTCATACGCGACTTCTTTGCTTAGTGGTGAGTACCAGTGTCTGAGTGTGCACGCATTGGTCCCCGTGTGGCATGTGTTGCGATGTGTGTCTCCACCTGCATGTATGGCACGTGAGTCAGAGGTGTGTGTGGGTGTGTCACTGGAGTGATGGTGCCAGTGATGGTTGTATTTCCCCAGTCATAATTGTGACCTAGCATGTTGTCATCCATACATGTGTCGTGTACATGCACATGCAAGTGGCTGTGCTTTTTGTGGCTGACTTCTTGTGTGTCTCTCTTCCCCAGGTACTTGCGCATGCCGTCTGCTGGTTGCATTGTTGTGGCACTGCTATTCCTCATGGACACGTCATCGTGTGCTGACTCTGCGTTACAGGCACGGACACGTTTGGAAGTCACCTTAGGGTAAGGGATGCATCAGGGGTGTATTGGGTGTGGCAGTTGTTCACGATGTATGCACACTGCCCCTGTCGATGTTTGGTTCCTCTGCAGACATGTAGCTTCACCATGGTACACATTACATGCAGCTGGGTACACCTGAATAGATGGTCAGACTTGTTGACAGTCATCAGTGATGGGATTGTGGAATGTGATGATGGCATCAATGTGTGTAACACTGCCCTCGGACACATACGGTTTGCATTGGCTTGACATGCTGTGGGACTTCCACATCAGCGGGTCAATGGTGTATGGCAGGCTCTCCGTGAGCAGCTGGGGGTGTTTAGCTGTTAGCCGACACTTGTGTGCCAGTTCCATGGCTATCACGCATTTGTGCTGCAGAAGGGGGGTGCCAGTGTTGGACCCACATGTTACTCCACATGTACTGTTCATGTGTACTTCGAGTTGCCTCTGCTATCCCGAATACATGACTAATAAAGGTGTCCCTATGCCTCCAAGGTGCCTCTTCTCTGTCTATGCTGGTGTGTTGCCACGGTGCATCCGGCATGTCTGGCATGGTTTTCCGTGATAGTGGCTATGTGTCTATGTGTAGAGTAGCAAGATGCAAGCTGTTTGTGTGGGATTAGACCGTGTATTGTGCATGATGTCCATGACTGTGTGGGTATTGTGACATGTGCCATCCCCATGCATCCAACGTTGGCCAGGCCACCATTCTCTGCATCCACCTGACTCAAGCTTGCAGGACATGGTTCTGCCACCTGTCTACACATATCTGGGTGCCCCCCAGGACACTCGACATGATCCCTGACCTCTGCGCATGACTGTTGCTGTACTCAATATGTCTGTCGGCACGGTTGTGCGGCCACCCCCTCAGCTGGTTGGGCCCATCATGGGTGTGTATGGTGCTCCATGTCTGTCTTGCCTAATACACTGTGACCCGTGTGTCCTGTGCCAGACTCAGGCCCCAGGGTGTGGATGGTTGAAGTCAAATGAGAACTCAGGCATGTTTAGACTTTACAATCCATATGTAAGGTAATAATGCAACCAGCAGGCATCTTCTCTTCATGGTGTGACATTTTATTTTAGTGGGGGGGGCTTTCCCGGGTGTGTGGAATCCAAAGTTCACTAGGGGAGTTGGTGTCCTTGCCATTAGAAATCCTCAGAGTCCATGCCACAGTCTTTGTCAACATTGGTCAGACAGTGACCAGCAAGTCCATGCGGCAGAGAATGTCTTTTGATGCTGTGCTGCTGTTGCTCCAGTGGGCCAGGTGCCAGGCCAGGTGTCCTGGGAGATGGTGCTGTAGCGCCAACCCTCACGGTTGTTTCCGTGGACGACCCGGCCTCCTGCGGGGACCCTCAGAAGCAGGCCGTGACGATGTTTGGGAGGCTCCATCGGATGTTTCCTCCTCCTCCTCCTGATCCCTCCCTGTGGGTGGTGATGTTCTACGCCTTCTGGCACAGGGAGGGTTGGCCATGTTTTCAGCCATCCGACGGAGTGTAGTGTGAATTCCCGTGAACACCGTCACGAGCTCAGCCTGTCTGTCCTCCATCTACCGTTGGTGTTGCTGTAGACAGGCATGTAGCTCCGCATGTTGCTGGGCCTGCTGGGTCTTGATCCCCTCGAGGACGGTCACAACCTGGGCCATGCCCGTGGTGTCCTGCCGGTATGTGTCCAGGATGTTTCGGACATGGGCATATACCGGTTCCCCAGCCAACTGGTCAGGCTGGCGCCTCCGCCGTCCTCCACTCCCACCACCCCTGCCCACTTGTGCCTGGCCTGCCGTCGTGGGCACATCGGGTCTCCGGGACCCCTGAGGGATGGCATTTGCGGTGTTGCCTGCCTCCTCCTGGGTGCCCGGAGAACCTTGTCCCTCCTGGCCAGCCTGGCTGCTTTGTGGTGGTGGGGCAGGGATCCTGGGTGTCTCCTGGGATGTGGCAGGAGTGGGGGTGGTGTTTGGCCCCGTTGTACCTGACGCAGGTGCTGCAGGTCGTTGGACACCAGAGGGGCCAGGTTGGTCGGGGTCGGGTTGATCCACGGAGTGGTGAGAGTCGTCGCTGCCGGTGGCTCCTTCATCCCGCCGGCCCGGGTCCTGTGAGTCTTCCTCCCCAGTGTTGGGGGGTGATGCACCACGTTGACCTGTGTGTGAGAGAGACAATGTTAATTTTGTTCCATGCAACATCCATGTTTCATTAGTTTCAAATTTGGAAGATTTCCTCTGGGAATTTGGATCTGTCTTGCATTCCACTCACAGTGCACTTGTGCATTGGTATGTCCCTTGGGCACAGCTTTGGCGACTTTAACTATGTGTGGCACAGTCTTACTTGCTGCGTCAAGTGTGACTGCAGTCAGTAGTGGAGTGGGCAGGTGTGGCGAGCCGTGCATTGGCGCCTTCCATGTTGCACTGTACGTGGGCACATGAAGTTGTTCCACACACTTCAATGATGCAGGTAGCTGTCGTTGTGCTCGTGCACAGGTTGTGACATGGCCCTGTGTTTGCCATGGAGGAGAGGGGGGGTGCTGCCACTGGCCACCCTTGTCTACATGCACGCAGTCCACCTGCTGACAAGCAGACATTCCCACACCCCCCAAGGATGAATTGGTCTCCCTGTGTGTCCCTTTCTCCCTCCCTCTCTGTCCCCCTCTCCCTCCCTCCCTGTGTCAGCCTCCTCCCTCTGTCCGTCTCCCTGTGTCTCCCTCCCTCTCTGTCCCCCTCTCCCTCCCTCTGTGTGTCACCCTCTGTCACCTCAGCCCAGCTTCCTAGGCACACACTTTTTGCAGATCTTTGAATGGCCCTTGGCTTGTTGATGTGAGTTTGTTTCTGCTCTCCAGGCACCCATTGGGTGTAGTGTCTGTGTCTGCGCTGCTGCTGTGGTGGTGTGTGCTGCCACTCTTTCACAGTGTTGGCTGTTCATTAGCTGCTGTCATGTGCAAAAAGGTGCCTTCACCCCCATGTGTTGCTGGCAAGTCTTTCCTGTGTGGGGACACACTGTTTGTCTGGCTGTGACCTAGGCCATATGGGCAGAGGGCATTGTTGTCTGCTTCTGAGTTGCACTATGTGATTTTTGGGGCCCACCCTCCCGCCATCCGGGTTACCGTGTCATGTGTTGGTGTCTTCTGTGGCCTGTGACTTGACATTGTCCAGCTGGGTGCATGGGGCATGGTGGCGCCAGTGGCATGTGCGTGTTCATGGAGTGTGGTTGAGTGATGCGATTGCTTGGGGTGGTTGCGTGCCTGTATGTGAGTTTGGTTGTGGATGACGTTCCCCCCATGTGAGGTGCGTTGTTTGTGTACTCACCCGGGTCTCGGAGACCTCCTAATCCTTCGACTGCCTCCACCGGCAGTATGGCCATCACCCTCTCCTCCCAGGGATGGTATTGTACACGTCTGCGGGGCGGCCCTCCTCCAGTGATGTTGGCCTGGGTGTGGTCCTCGGTCATTTTGGCTCAGACCCTCCTCCGCAGATCGTACCACCTGGCTTGGCATTCATGCCTGGTCCTTCTGGTGTCCGCAACAGCATTCACAGCATCGACGATGGTCTGCCACATGGCTGTCTTTGCTGCAGTGCTGCTCTGTCTGACCAATGTTCCAAAGAGGTGTGGCTCGACTCTGAGGATTTCATCGACAAGGACCTCCAACTCTCGGCTAGTGAACTTTGGATTCTTGTTAGTGGGCATGGTGAGGGGTGTGGGTGTGGAGGGGGGGGTGTGTGTGGATGGTTGTGGGTGTGTGGGTGTGGTTGTTTGGGTGTGTGTGTGAATGTGATGAGGGGGTGTTTGTGAATGTGTGTGTGTGAAGGTGTGCAAGTGTAAGGTGTGGTAAAGCTTCTAGTATGGTGCTGTAGGTTGTCTGTGGGGTCTGGCAGCAGTGGGTCTGTTGCAAAGGCTCATGGTTTGTGTGTGCGGGCCCTTTTTATTGGTCCATTGGTGGGTGTGGCTGTGTTTGAACTTTGGGTGGGTGTGTTATAAGGAGTGGTGGTGTTTTGGGCCTCTGTTTGTTTTTGGCAGTTGCAGGTCAGTGATTGTGTTGTTTTAGTGGTTGTTGGACATGTTTAGTGGCTTTGTGCCATTCGAATTGTGTATTCTTGTGTCGATTTGGTTGGTCCTGCTTGTGTACGTGCGTTTTTAGCGTGTGTACGGTGTGTATATGGGCCATTTTGTTGTACAGTGCTGTCCTTGTGTGTGGCTTGGTACGACTCGTACATGCGGTTGTGATGTTGGGGCCTGGGGTGCGCTCCGTACTTAGAATGTTGTGGTGGGGGTACGCTCCATGCATACGCGGGTGGGGGTACGACTCTATCGTACACGGGTGTAGATACACGGGGGTATGACACGAACGTAGAGGGGGGTATGACACGTACAGGGGTGTACATACACGGGGGTACGACACGTACAGGGGTGTACATACACGGGGGTACGACACGTACAGGGGTGTACATACACGGGTGGGGGTGTACATACACGGGGGGGTTTGACTCGAACGTACGGGGGCGGGGCGGACAACACGTACAGGGGTGTACATACACGGGGGTACGACACATACAGGGGTGTACATACACGGGTGGGGGTGTACATACACGTGGGGGTTTGACTCGAACGTACGGGGGCGGGGGGTACGACACGTACAGGGGTGTACATACACGGGTGGGGGTGTACATACACGGGGGTTTGACTCGAACGTATGGGGGCGGGGGGTACGACACGTACAGGGGTGTACATACACGGGGGGTACGACACGTACAGGGGTGTACATACACGGGTGGGGGTGTACATACACGGGGGGGGTTTGACTCGAACGTACGGGGGCGGGGGGTACGACACGTACAGGGGTGTACATACACGGGTGGGGGTGTACATACACGGGGGTTTGACTCGAACGTACGGGGGCGGGGGGTACGACACGTACAGGGGTGTACATACACGGGGGGTACGACACGTACAGGGGTGTACATACACGGGTGGGGGTGTACATACACGGGGGGGTTTTACTCGAACGTACGGGGGCGGGGGGACGACACGTACAGGGGTGTACATACACGGGGGGTACGACACGTACAGGGGTGTACATACACGGGTGGGGGTGTACATACACGGGGGGTTTGACTCGAATGTACGGGGGCGGGGGGGACGACACGTACACGGCTGTCCATACCGGGGGACGACACGAACGTACACGGGTGTAAATACGGGGGAGGTCAGACACGAACGTACACGGGGGACGACACGTACACGGGTGTAAATACGGGGGTGGTACGACACGTACACGTGTGTACATACACGGGTGGGGGTGTACATACACGGGGGGTTCGACTCGAACGTACGGGGGCGGGGGGGCGGCGCGTATGCGGGCTCATGTGTCCATGGTTGCTATGGGTGTTCGGTGCGGACGGTGTTTTTTCCATACGGTTGTAACTTCTGACGCACCGGATGGATCGTGATTCCGCGGTCAGACTTCACTTTTCGCATTTGTAAGGTGATTCATCCAAGGACGTGTCGTACACATTTTCCGGCCCGAGGACGTGTGGGGAATTATTCCGAAGGCGATTCGTATGGACTTTTTCCCATGCGAATCGTAATTGGCAGTTTGTACGGCACTTGTACGATTCGTACGGGAAAAAGACCGGATACGAGTCGTACGGGCTTTTTTTTTGCCGGATCGTAATTGGCACCTGAATGTATCTTGCAGTAAAGTGAGTAAACACTGGGTATATCTTGCAATAAAGTGAGTAAACACTGGGTATATCTTGCAGTAAAGTGAGTAAACACAGGATAGATCTTGTAAAGTGAGTAAACACTCGATATGTCTTGCAGGAAAATGAGTAAACACGGGTGTGTTAGACCTGCATCATTGGCGTGGGTCTCCCTTCCTCTCCACTCTCCCTATTTTTTTATATTGACTGGATTGAGATGTTCTGGTTGCCGTGCCACTGCTACTCAGAGCCACAGCGTGAATGCTCCCTGCATATAAATTAATTGTATGAATAAGGATAACCATAATGCCTACATCTGTGCAGCCTGTTTCAATAGCGAGTTACCCTCCATTTCACTGTCGCTACTGCAAAACGATCCATTCTCATAGGCCAGGATGGGCCGGTTAAAAGATTACTTTCTATCATCCTATCTGTCCCTAGGAACCTAATAGGAACTTCGAGTTTGGTATGTTTGTGCTGAGGACATTGAGGGGCACCTTTTGGTAAGGACCGTTTGTATGTTACATGTTTTAAAATACCTTTCCTGAAAATGCGGTATTTTGTGCCCTAAGCTTTACTATAGGCTGTTGCGAGTATGTGTATTGGCCGTCTGGTTTTGGAGCAGCGGGGCCAGCTGGGTCAGACCTGGATGGAGAGAGAGATCGGTATTCAGAGCATGAGGAGGGGTGACTCTTTGATCCGAGCAGGGCTGCGCCTGGCAAGGTGAATGATGGCTCCACCTCCCACTGGATAGCAGACCCCCTCATTCTGAAAGGGCAGGATGTCGCCTCGTAAACCAAGTGCTCCCCGACCCCACCGAACTGGTTCTGACTGGAGTCAGTGATTTGTGACCTTGGAGAACAAAGACTTTTTAGGTATAAAATGCTGCCCTAGAACTTTGTCCAGGTGTGTTCCTTCTGGATGTCAAGACGAAACTCTGTCCGAGCGGACCGAGGAAAGGACTTTGAAACTTTCACCAAGCTTGCCGAAGAAACTACCCGAGGGCCTAAATCGAGAGCGCCTTCTGCAGAAGTTTCAAGGACAATAGACTTCACCCCGTCAGCTGTCGGAATTCCTGTGTGAGAAATCCTACTTGCAGGTGAGGCCTCCGTTGAGTAATCCGGAGCCTCTAGTTCTACTGTGAGGACCGCGGACGGAGCTTCTTTGAATCTTTTTCTAAACTCGAAGCGGACCACTGCAGTTAAGAGAGAGTTGCCGCCGCTGAGAGCCTCCCTAAACCTGAACCTTTGAAATATTCTGCTAAAACCGAAGCAGGCCGCTGCAGCTAAGGAAGAGCTGCCGCCCCTGAGAGCACACCTAGGTCTGAACCTTTGAACCTTTGTGCTAAACCTGTGGGGGCCGCTGCAGCTAAGGGAAAGCTGCCGCTGCTGAGAGCCCGCCTAAATCTGCTCCTGCAACTCTTCCGCTGGATCTGTGTGGGCCGCCGCCACTGAGAGAGAGCTGCCACCGCTGAGAGTCCGGTGGTTAGTCTAAATATCGAGTTTTAAATTTCGACCTACAAGTATATCGAATTGTTAATATCGTAGGTAAAGAATATCGAAGTCAAGAATATCGATGGACAGAATATCGACCCCAAGGTAAGTATTATCGAAGTTAATAATATGGAAGTCATTAATATAGATGTAAGTAATATCGTAATCAAAAATTTCGATGTCAATAATATCGATATTTTATTAGTGTAATGTATTTTAATATGTATTTTATTTGTATGTTAAAGATTATTGTAATGTATTTTAATACATTTAAAAATAAATGTTTAGAGATTAATAATTATTTAAAATATAATTTAGCGTTTTAGTATCAGAGCGGGTTGTGGGTTTATAGGGGAATAGGGTGGGAAGTAATTTAATTATAATTAATTAATTAATATGTATTGTTTAATTGGTATTTATGATTAATTAATTGTTAATTAATTACTAATTGTAAATTAAATATATTGATTAATTAATTGTTAATTAATTATTCATTGTAAATTAATTTTATTAATTGGTTAATTATATAAGTTATAATTAGTTTAATATTAATATGTATTTATTGGTATTGTTAAATAATTAATTGTTAATTACTAATTAATTGGTGATTTAATTTTATTAAGTGATTAATTGATGATTACATTAATTATGTGAATTTTTATGTGTAGTGGGTTGTGGGTTTATAGGGGAATAGGGTGGGATGTAATTAAATTAAAAAAATTACTGATAATTTTTATTTATTTGTAATTAATAATAATTAATTGTTAATTAATTATTAATTGGTAATTAATTGTTATTAGTACGTTAAATATAGTAAATATAAATAATTTATTATTTCATGTTATTTGTTGTTATTGCTAATTCATGTATTGTTAATTAAGAATTAATTAGTGAATAATTGTAATTTGGTAGTTAATATGTATAAATTAGTAAATAATAAGTATATTAATTATAAAGAATGTATTATTAATTGTAAATAATAGATAAACTGATATTTAAATGTATTGTGTATTTTGTATGTGTAGTGTGTTGTGTGTTAAAGGGGGAATAGTGTGGGATGTAATTTAAAGTTATTTATATAAATATTTATATTAAATAATTGGTATTTAATAACAATTATTTTGTAAATTAATTGTTAATATGCTATTTTTTATAACTAATTATTTAATTGGTTATTATGTTTATAGAATCCCTATGCTATCCAGTGCTTTCCCAACTGTTTTACTATCTGGAGTGGGAATAGTAATTTTTACCCCTACGCTATCCAGCGCTTTTCCTACTGTTGCACTCTCTGGAGTTGGAATAGTAATTTTTACCCCTACGCTATCCAGCGCTTTCCCTACTGTTTCACTTACTGGAGTGGGAATAGTAATTTGTACCCCTACGCTATCCAGCGTTTTCACTACTGTTGCACTCTCTGGAGTTAGAATAGTAATTTGTACCCCTACGCTATCCAACACTTTCCCTACTGTTGCACTCTCTGGAGTTGGAATAGTAATTTGTACCCCTACGCTATCCAACACTTTCCCTACTGTTGCACTCACTGGAGTGGGAATAGTAATTTTTACCCCTACGCTATCCAGCGTTTTCACTACTGTTGCACTCTCTGGAGTGGGAATAGTAATTTTTACCCCTACGCTATCCAACGCTTTCCCTACTATTGCACTCTCTGGAGTTGGAATAGTAATTTTTACCCCTACGCTATCCAACGCTTTCCCTACTGTTGCACTCTTTGGAGTTGGAATAGTAATTTGTACCCCTACGCTATCCAGCGTTTTCACTGCTGTTGCACTCTCTGGAGTGGGAATAGTAATTTTTACCCCTACGCTATCCAACGCTTTCCCTACTATTGCACTCTCTGGAGTTGGAATAGTAATTTTTACCCCTACGCTATCCAACGCTTTCCCTACTGTTGCACTCTTTGGAGTTGGAATAGTAATTTTTATCCCTACGCTATCCAGCGCTTTCCCTACTGTTTCACTTACTGGAGTGGGAATAGTAATTTGTACCCCTACGCTATCCAGCGTTTTCACTGCTGTTGCACTCTCTGGTGTGGGAATAGTAATTTTTACCCCTACGCTATGCAATGTTTTCCCTACTGTTGCACTCATTGGAGTGGGAATAATAATTTTTACTCCTAAGCTATCCAGCGTTTTCACTACTGTTGCACTCTCTGGAGTGGGAATAGTAATTTTTACCCCTACGCTATCCAACGCTTTCCCTACTGTTGGACTCACTGGAGTGGGAATAATAATTTTTACCACTATGCTATCCAGTGGTTTCCCTACTGTTGCATTCTCTGTAGTTGGAATAGTAATTTTTTTCCCTACGCTATCCAACACTCTCCCTACTGTTGCACTCTCTGGAGTTGGAATAGTAATTTTTACCCCTACGCTATCCGACGCTTTCCCTACTATTGCACTCTCTGGAGTTGGAATAGTAATTTTTACCCTTACGCTATCCAACGCTTTCCCTACTATTGCACTCTCTGGAGTTGGAATAGTAATTTTTACCCCTACGCTATCCAACGCTTTCCCTACTGTTGCACTCTTTGGAGTTGGAATAGTAATTTTTACCCCTACGCTATCCAACGTTTTCCCTACTGTTGCACTCTCTGGAGTGGGAATAGTAATTTATACCCTTACGCTATCCAACAGTTTCCCTACTATTGCACTCTCTGGAGTTGGAATAGTAATTTTAACCCTACGCTATCCAACGCTTTCCCTACTGTTGCACTGTTTGGAGTTGGAATAGTAATTTTTACCCCTACGCTATCCAACATTTTCCTTACTGTTGTTTATGTTGGAGTTGGACTAGTAGTTTTATTGTGTCTGAAATTTAATATGTTTTGTATTATTTTAGCTATTGGAATATATCATTAATAATAAAAATGATTCACATTAAAAATATTGATTATTATTTGCTATATGTAATTATTAAATATTTATTAATGTTATTGTTTTATGTGTATAGATGTATTGGTAATTTTTAAAAACATTTAGGTGCCGATTACGATCCGGTAAAAAATTTCCCCGTGCGACTCGTATCCGGTCTTTTTACCGTACGAATCGTACAAGTACCGTACGAACTGGCAATCACGATTCGCATGGTAAAAAGTCCATACGAACCGCATTGGGAATCATTCCCCACACGTCCTCGGGTCGGAAAATGTGTCCGACACGTCCTCGTACGATTTACCGTACAAATGTGAAAGGTGAAGTCCGACCGAGGAATCACGATCCATCCCGTGCGTCCGAGGTTACAACCGGATGGAAAAAACACCGTCCGCACCGAACTCCCATAGCAACCATGGAGACGTGCCCGCATACGCGCCGACCCCCCCCAGCCCCCGTACATACGCGCCGACCCCCCCCAGCCCCCGTACGTACGCGCCGACCCCCCCGTGTATGTACACCCGTGTACGTTCGAGTCGAACCCCCCGTGTACGTTCGAGTCGAACCCCCCGTGTACGTTCGAGTCGAACCCCCCCGTGTACGTTCGAGTCGAACCCCCCGTGTACGTTCGAGTCGAACTCCCCTGTATGTACACCCGTGTACGTTCGAGTCGTACCCCCACCCGTGTATGTACGGTGCGTACCCCCCGTGTACGTTCGAGTCGAACCCCCCCGTGTACATTCGAGTCGAACCCCCCCGTGTACGTTCGAGTCGAACCCCCCGTGTAAGTTCGAGTCGAACCCCCCCGTGTACGTTCGAGTCGAACCCCCCTGTATGTACACCCGTGTACGTTCGAGTCGTACCCCCACTCGTGTATGTACGGTGCGTACACGGGGGGTTCGACTCGAACGTACACGGGGGGGTTCAACACGAACGTACACGGGGGTTCGACTCGAACGTACACGGGGGGTTCGACTCGAACGTACACGGGGGGTTCGACTCGAACGTACACGGGGGGTTCGACTCGAACGTACATGGGGGGGTTCGACTTGAACGTACACGGGGGGGTTTGACTCGAACGTACACGGGTGTACATACAGGGGGGTTCGTCTCGAACGTACACGGGGGGGGTTCGACTCGAACGTACACGGGGGTTCGACTCGAACGTACACGGGGGTTCGACTCGAACGTACACGGGTGTACATACAGGGGGGTTCGACTCGAACGTACACGGGGGGGTTCGACTCGAACGTACACGGGGGGGTTCGACTCGAACGTACACGGGGGTTCGACTCGAACGTACACGGGGGGTTCGACTCGAACGTACATGGGGGGTTCGACTCGAACGTACACGGGGGTTCGACTCGAACGTACACGGGTGTACATACACGGGGGGGTACACGGGTGTACATACACGGGGGGGTCGGCGCGTACATACGGGGGCTGGGGGGGGTCGGCGCGTACGTACAGGGGCTGGGGGGGGTCGGCGCGTACGTACGGGGGCTGGGGGGGTCGGCGCGTACGTACGGGGGCTGGGGGGGGTACGGTGCGTACCGGGCCACCTACTCTGGTCGATTCGCGCCATACTTCGCGTTTACGGCACTTTTTGGGTGCCGTGAAAATATTGCCGTCCGGACTGCTGTCGGTTCGAATCGTAATTCCTGGGTCGTGAAACGCTGCCTGAAAGCGTCCCGACGTCACGTTGCAGCATTCCCGGATCACATTCGTATGTATGTTTTCGTCGGTCGGTGTTTTTTACGATTCGTACGGAAATGGTGTTTCCGTGCGAATCGTAATTCCATGTTTGTAAAGTTTTACGACCGGGTACGAGTCGGACGGGGAAAACGCTCCGACCGACGGTTCGTACCCGGTTTTTACCGGATCGTGATCGGCACCTCAATAATTTATACGTTACAGAAATTATTATTATAATTAATTATTAAGTAAGTATATATATTATATATTATATGTATATGTTTAATTAATGTTTTATTAAATTATATATATTAATTATACATTTTTAATATTCTACAATATATTTAATTATGTTTATTTAATTTCTAAGTATAATTTGGTTTATTTTACATATATTTTTAAAGTAAAAGAAAAACGATATTTTTAATAACGATATTTTTGACATCGATATTTAATTTTCGATATTTTTGTACTTTCCATGTTGTAGATAGGATGTTGATATTCTTGACATCGATATTTTTGTTGCGATATATTTGTAGGTCGATTTTCTGTCTGTCGAAATTATGTAATACAACCCTGAGAGCCCACCGGAACTGGCACCTCCGAGCCCTTTGCTGAACCTGTGGGGACCGCTGCAACTGAGAGAGAGTTATAGCCGCTGAGCGTCCACCATGGTGCCAGCCGGGCCGAGACCATCCTCTGTCCCTTGGAACGCTGCAGCCAAGAAGAGAGCTGTAGCCGCTGAGTGCCCGCACCCTTTGCTACTTGACATCATCGTGATTTGTCCCGTGGGCCGCTGCAGCCAAGAAGAGAGCTGTCGCCACTGAGTGCTCGCACCCTTTTGCTACTTTGCACCATGTGATTGGTCCTGCAGGCCGCCGCAGCTAAAAGAGAGCTTTGGCCGCTGAGCGCCCGCACCTTTGGCCAACTTTGCAGCCTTGGGATTTGTCCTGTGGGCCGCCTCAGCCGAGAGAGAGCTGCTGCTGCTGTGCACCCACACCTTGTCCCCCCTTGTTGAGGATTGTCTCTATGGTCCTGTGGGCCGCTGCAGCTAAGAGAAAGCTGCTGCCGCTGTGAGCCCACCACGGAGCTGCACAACGAGAGTCATCGCCACCACCAGCCCGGGCCGCCGCAGCCGTGTGCTGCTGCCACTGAGCGTCCACCTGTCCCAGAGTGCCCGAATCATTGTGGGTGCACGCTGCGGACCTCGACCTCCAAGACTTGTGGACGCTGGGAGTCCACCTGTCACTGACTCCGCTTCTTTGAGAAGCTGCGTGCTGTGTCCCCTTTTCAAAGACAGGTATCTGGTGCGCACTGGGTCACGTAGGCCCCGGCCCTGAACTCAGTCTGTGTCACGCTTTGGGTGAATACGTTATTGTCTTTTTGAGTCTCTATGGGGGACATGAATTGTAGTTGTGGAAACGCTTTAAGAAGTTTTGAGCTAAACTGTTAGATAAGATATTATTTTTATATCCTACCAGAGTCGTGTCCCTTTTGTGGCGTCATTGCTGCCTTATTGTACGTGGTCATAAACGCTTTACACACCGCCTCTTAGATAGGCCTAACTGCTCGTGCTACATTACCACAGGGTTGAGCAGGGGGTCCCTATTTGGACATTGGCGCCAGCCATGGCCAACTAGAGACCCCCATTTCTAACATCGGTGGCAGCGGTGGGATCAGGACTTGCCTTTATGATCCACGTACAATAACTGGTAAACACCACTGGTAAGTGTAGACAAAACGCAGCAACAAATTCTTTTTTCATTGTTTGGTTGGTTGTCTCAGTAGTGACTTGTTGATAGCAGCAATGAGTACTGCTAGTAGAGGAAGGCCAACGTCCAATGCTTCGGAGGATCTCACCTTTGAGGAGGAAAGATTAGATACCTATACTGCGAGACAGTTGAAGTCATTTTGTAAGCAATTCGCAGTCCCCATGATAGGTCTCTCTAGGAAGGAGGAGTACCAGAAGGCGTTGAAGGCCTGGTGGGAAGCGAGAGAGTCCGCTGGAGATGAGGGATAGAATGCTGGAGGGCAGCAGGATGAAGCACTAGAGGGGGTGGAGATAGAACACCCTCCAATCCAGGTACTAGTGTATCCCAAAGGAGCCTGACCCCAGAAGAGCTGGAGGAGGACAGGGAGAGAGATAGGAGGCATAGTTTGGAAATGGCTAAATTGTAAGGTCAGAAGGACCTTGAGAGTAAGAAGTTAGACCACAAGAAGGATCGATTGTCAATTGAACTTGCGAAAATGGAAATGGAGCATGAGAGAATGTTGAGGGAGATAGAGATCAGGGCGAGGAGGGTCCCGGTCTCCCCCTCTGGTGGCAGCATACCTTTAGTAACTCCTGAGAGTAGAGTTTATATTCCTAAAGATGTCATTAAGGATTTTCACAAGAGTGAGGATATTGGGCAATGGTTTGCAGCATATGAGATAGCAATGGTGTCCCACCAGATCCCTGAGAAGGACTGGGGAGCGGGGTTGTGGGGACGTTTTATGAGCGATGGTAGGGATATCCTGTTGGACCTGCCTGAGGAAAACAGGATGGTGTTTACCCATATGAAGGAAGCTTTGATGACCCATTATGGTTTGACCCCAGAAATGTACAGGCAGAGGTTTAGAACCTGTAAGAAGTTAGAGGGTACCACATGGGTTGAATATGTGTCTTATTTCTGCAGAGCAATGGATCGCTGGGTGAAAGGTAGCAAAGTGGAAACTTTTGAACAGTTGTACGATTTGTTTGCATGGGAGCATTTTTCTAGTAACTGTTTTCTAGAAAGAGCTACACCAGCACCTGATTGATAGCAAGCTGACTAACCCTAGGAAGCGTGCTAAGGAGGCGGACTGCTGGGTGAGCACCCGGGTCCGCAAAGGTTTTGTGGGAGACTCTGCCAGAGGTGGGCAGGGTCTCCAGCAGAGGAATGGGGGGGACAAGAGTAAGCGGAGGGAGTTCCAGAAAGGGCCCCAAAGTAATTCCCCAGGGAACCAAGCAGTGGTGTCCCAGCCTCCCCCGAGAGGAAGCCAGTGTCCCCGACAGGTAGGCCTGTTCAGAGGAGACCACTTACTTGTTTCATGGGTGGTCAAGTGGGCCACCGGTATTATGATCCCCATTGTCCCCAGCGGGACCCCAATGCACCCCCTCGTGCACCACCCTGTGCACCATACCGCCAGATTGCCAGTGTAGCCCTGGGGGGGAGAAGATGGAGGTCCAAAGTGGGTGGGAATCCCGTAGAGGTAACCCTTGTCTCGCTAGGATACTTTGAGAAGGTCCCTAACCCCACACTGCCCAATTACGCTAAGAAGTACCGGCAGTGGGTGACCATCAATGGCCATAGGGTGGAGGCTCTCAGGGACAGGTTGGTGTCCAAAGAGCAGATTGTCCCCCATTTGTTCTGTCCCGTAGTGTCAACCGACAACTCCAAGAGCCAGTGTGAGGTGGCTCAGGTTTCCTTCGAGTGGGGGGAGGGTCTCAGGAACTCTTCAAGTGGCTGTGAGGCCTGCCATGCCGGTAGATTGTCTGTTGGGCAATGATCTCGAGAACTCCCCGTGGGTTATGGTGGAGAGAAAGTCTCATTTGGAAATGTTGGGCCTGCCTGAGTGGGCGTGTGCAACCACCCGGTCCATAACAGCCCAAAAGGGTGTTCAGGAGGGCCTGGAGCCTGAAATTATGGCCCAGGTCCCTGCCTTAAAGGGAAGGGGTAGGGGGCACGCAAAAACGGCCCGCAGTTCCCATGGTCCCAGAGGGAGCAGCCCCTGAGGGGGATGCCCTGGGACCTATGGGGGAACAAGTGACTGAACTGGGGGACCTGCCAGAGCTGACCCATTGGCAGCAGGAAGGGGGGCCCGCTAGGGAAGAATTTTGCGAGCAGCAAAGAACCTGCCCTTCTCTTGGGGGAGTGCGGCAACAGGCCGCCGCCCAGGCGGCAGGTGATCAGACCGGGTCCCATTGGATCTATTGGGAGGATGACCTCCTTTACAACAAGCCTAAGGTTGCTGAGCCGGGGTCAGCCCGTGTGCTGGTGGTACCCCAGCGCTTCAGGACCTTCCTACTGGAAGGCTCATGATGTGCCATTGGCCGGACATCTCGGGCAGACCAAGACCTTTGAGAGGCTGGTCACCCACTTCTATTGGCCTCAGATGCGCAGGAGCTCAGATGCTCACTGCAGGACGTGTGAGACTTGCCAGGCAAGTGGGAAGAGTGGGGGGAAGCTTAAGGCCCCCCTACAGCCCTTTCCTGTTGAGAGTACACCATACGAGAGAGTGGGCATTGATATTGTGGGGCCTCTGGATCCCAAGACAGCCATGGGCAACAGGTTCATCCTGGTCTTGGTGGACCATGCCACCAAGTACCCTGAGGCCATCCCGCTCAAAACAGTGATGGCCCCGTGGTGGGATGGGCACTGATGGGGATTTTCTCCCGAGTGGGATTCCCCAGAGAGGTGGTGTCCGATGGAGGGCCTCATTTCATCTCCAGTCTCTGTGGGAGGAGTGTGGGGTAACGTATAAGTTCACCACTCCTTACCACCCCCAGGAGAATGGGCTGTTTAAGAGATTCAACCGGACCCTTAACGGAAAGATTATGGGCCTAGGTGAGCCCATGAGTGTAGGAGAGTAGGATCTGCTTCACATGGGTACCCCAACTTTTTGCTGGTGTTTCACTGTTTGTCGACCTTAGTCTGGCTGTGGCCCTGCTAATCAGGACCACAGCCTATCTGCTTCCTCTCTAAAATGGATTGCATGTACATTAGGTACATATCTAATTGGATTCTGGAGTGCCTTATAAGCCCCTAATATATGGTATACTATGTACCTAGGGCATAGGTATCTCAGAGGCCTACCAGGGGCTACAGCATGTATTATGACACCCCTGGGAAGCACTCCAAAATGGCACCACAGGTTAGTTACTGCAGCCTGGGTAAGGGTGTGCTTGCACCCCTTACAGTGGTATAGGCTACCTATATCCACATATATAAACAGACACATATAAACCTATGGCAGACCTTGACAATCCTGAAGGCAGAGTGCTTGGTTTTGTGTGAGAGGGTGCCCAAGCATGAGCTGAGCCCCACTGCAGCTTTTGGAAATCCTTCCTTATGGCTGTTCTGTGATACAGCCATACCATATACTCTTAAGTGCATTATAACCTTGCTGTAAATGCTAACTTTGGAATGGCTGCATCAAAACATGTCGTATTTGGTGTCAAACGCTTTGGAATACTACACCCCCTCCCCCCCCCCGCCCCCGTTAGTTCTGTCGGCAGGGGTAGCATTCCACCCTTCTAGAGGGAAAGACATGTTCAAACTGGTCAAACCCGGTTGGACTTTCCTGAGCCCTGGCATCACAAAATGGATGCCTCTGCCACAGACACGGGTTTGGCCTCCTGCTGCTGACCGAAACTCTGGCAGGGGAGGCCTGGACAATAGGTTTCCTGTCAAAGGGAGGTGTAACCACATCCCCAGACAGGCAGATGTGT
Organism: Triturus cristatus; assembly: GCF_964204655.1. NCBI lineage: Eukaryota > Metazoa > Chordata > Amphibia > Caudata > Salamandridae > Triturus > Triturus cristatus. Next base: position 863,148,292 of record NC_140595.1, on the reverse strand, counting down.
ATTGGGGCTGGGCGGGAGCACTCTCTGGTGCTTTGAAGTCCTGCACTGGGGGCACGTTTGCTGTCCCGGTGCATAGCCCAGTTCAAACCAGTTGCAAGGGCTACCGGCCCCTGCTCTGGTGCAAAACTGGACAAAGGAAATGGGTATAACCACCCCTCTTTCCAAGCCCACCCATGGGTGGAGCCTTAGAGTTAGTCCATCCCCTAAACTTGGTATAAGTATAGGAATCCAGTCCCTAGGACTTTAGATTACCCTGGACGAAACTCTGCTACATATATCCTGGACCTTCAATTTTCTATCCTGACTAGAAGACTGAAGAAATCTCCCTTGGGGTCAAGGAGTGACTCCCCTGCTTGGCAGGCACCAAAGAAGCAACTGACCGGTCTGCATCGCTGAAGCTCCCGCCGGACACTGAAGTCTTTGCATCACCAGAGGTAGATTTCCACACTTTCCCGAGGCTACCCTGTGTCCACAGCAAAGCTGAGGCCTGTGGCTATCGTGGGTGATGTAGAACCGTGACCCCTGGACACCGTGAACTTTTGGAGCAACACTGTCTTCCTGGTCGTTCTCGAAGTTGTGCTTTGGGCTCTGAGTAGCCCCAGCCTTGAGCACCTCCTGCACCGAAGATTGTTGGCCTCCACTCCACGAGTGACCCGTGGGCCAGCTCCAAGTGCAACCGCTTGAGGCTCCTTCGCGATCACTAGCCCATTGACTAGCAGGTCCCCACGAAGGCAACTCCTTTTCTAATTGGGCTTCCCTGGTTGCTCCAGATGTGCCCTGACTTACCGTTGCTGGGTGAGTCCCTCAGACCTTGCTGGTCTGCACCGCAGTCCTTTCTCTGAATTCCAATGACTTGCCGTTGCCAAGGCTTGTTGGGACCATTCTGGTCGCCGACACCGCAGCACTCGGCAGACTTCGTGGTACAGCTCGAATCCGGCTCGTGGACCTCGTCAACGCCTCCTGGACCTCGTGGCTGAAGAGTCAAGACACCCATCAACTCACCTGAAGCACCCAACATCTGTGGGCATTGGTCCATCCTGCCCTTGGTCACTGGCTAGTGACCCAGACTCTGTCCCCTCTGCTTTCAGGTTCCTTCCATCCTAGATCCAGGCTTGGATCTCTTCGGACACTTCTCCTCTTCACGGCAGCAGCAGTTCTTTGCAGGCTTCCATTGAAATCGACGACGCGACCCGACACCAAAAGACACCTATGCACCCGGCTTGCCTGGGTGAGGTAACTCGAGTACTCGGGTGCTCCTGTGGGTGCTAGCCCTAGAACTTCTTAAGTCCAAAAGGGTTTGGTCCTGACTCGATTAGAAGTGTCCCTAATCTTTAAATTTCCAACCGCGACATTGCCCATTGAAGATAACGGGAACCCGCGGTTGTGTTTACACACTGCATACAGTCCCCGTGGGTCCCCTGTGACACTACCTTGGGTGGTTCCTTGGGGTCCCAGCGATTCTACAGGCTCTAGGCCTTGTGTCTATTCAAGTCGTGGTTCTATTACCACTTTTTTGGTATATGGTTTGGTACGCCCCTAGGGTCCAAACGTGTATTTGTGCTATTACTGATAATTGCTAACTCATAAACAAAGTACTTCGAACTCCAGTCTCATAAAGAGACCAGAGGGGTGTGTTTTATACTAAATACATATATTTTGAATATATACCTGGTGTGGTTGTCCTTTCATTTGATCATTCAAGAGATTATAGACTGGTAAAACAAGCTGCTTTAAATTCCTTCAAGACTTAGGTGCCGATCACGATCCGGTAAAAAAATTCCCCGTGCAACTCGTATCCGGTCTTTTTACCGTACGAATCGTACAAGTGCCGTACGAACTGGCAATCACGATTCGCATGGTAAAAAGTCCATACGAACCGCATTGGGAATCATTCCCCACACATCCTCGGGTCGGAAAATGTGTCCGACACGTCCTCGTACGAATTACCGTACAAACGTGAAAGGTGAAGTCCGACCGAGGAATCACGATCCATCCCGTGCGTCCGAGGTTACAACCGGATGGAAAAATCACCGTCCGCATCGAACTCCCATAGCAACCATGGAGACGTGCCCGCATACGCGCCGACCCCCCCCCCAGCCCCCGTAGGTACGCGCCGACCCCCCCCCAGCCCCCGTAGGTACGCGCCGACCCCCCCCAGCCCCCGTAGGTACGCGCCGAACCCCCCTGTATGTACACCCGTGTACGTGTCGAACCCCCCCGTGTATGTACGGTGCGTACCCCCCGTGTACGTTCGAGTCGAACCCCCCGTGTATGTACGGTGCGTACCCCCGTGTACGTTCGAGTCGAACCCCCGTGTGCGTTCGAGTCGAACCCCCCGTGTACGTTCGAGTCGAACCCCCCCGTGTACGTTCGAGTCGTACCCCCACCCGTGTATGTACGGTGCATACCCCCCCGTGTACGTTCGAGTCGAACCCCCCCGTGTACGTTCGAGTCGAACCCCCCCGTGTACGTTCGAGTCGTACCCCCACCCGTGTATGTACGGTGCGTACCCCCCCGTGTACGTTCGAGTCGAACCCCCCCGTGTACGTTCGAGTCGAACCCCCCCGTGTACGTTCGAGTCGAACCCCCCCGTGTACGTTCGAGTCGAACCCCCCCGTGTACGTTCGAGTCGTACCCCCACCCGTGTATGTACGGTGCGTACCCCCAGCGAACGTACACGGGGGGGTTCGACTCGAACGTACACGGGGGGTTCGACTCGAACGTACACGGGGGGGTTCGACTCGAACGTACACGGGGGGGTTCGACTCGAATGTACACGGGGGGTTCGACTCGAACGTACACGGGGGGTTCGACTCGAACGTACACGGGGGGTTCGACTCGAACGTACACGGGGGGGTTCGACACGTACACGGGTGTACATACAGGGGGGTTCGGCGCGTACCTACGGGGGCTGGGGGGGGGTCGGCGCGTACCTACGGGGGCTGGGGGGGGTCGGCGCATACCTACGGGGGCTGGGGGGGGTACGGTGCGTACCGGGCCACCTACTCTGGTCGATTCGCGCCATACTTCGCTTTTACGGCACTTTTTGGGTGCCGTGAAAATATTGCCGTCCGGACTGCTGTCGGTTCGAATCGTAATTCCTGGGTCGTGAAACGCTGCCTGAAAGCGTCCCGACGTCACGTTGCAGCATTCCCGGATCACATTCGTATGTATGTTTTCGTCGGTCGGTGTTTTTTACGATTCGTACGGAAATGGTGTTTCCGTGCGAATCGTAATTCCATGTTTGTAAAGTTTTACGACCGGGTACGAGTCGGACGGGGAAAACGCTCCGACCGACGGTTCGTACCCGGTTTTTACCGGATCGTGATCGGCACCTCAATAATTTATACGTTACAGAAATTATTATTATAATTAATTATTAAGTAAGTATATATATTATATATTATATGTATATGTTTAATTAATGTTTTATTAAATTATATATATTAATTATACATTTTTAATATTCTACAATATATTTAATTATGTTTATTTAATTTCTAGGTATAATTTGGTTTATTTTACATATATTTTTAAAGTAAAAGAAAAACGATATTTTTAATAACGATATTTTTGACATCGATATTTAATTTTCGATATTTTTGTACTTTCCATGTTGTAGATAGGATGTTGATATTCTTGACATCGATATTTTTGTTGCGATATATTTGTAGGTCGATTTTCTGTCTGTCGAAATTATGTAATACAACCCTGAGAGCCCACCGGAACTGGCACCTCCGAGCCCTTTGCTGAACCTGTGGGGACCGCTGCAACTGAGAGAGAGTTATAGCCGCTGAGCGTCCACCATGGTGCCAGCCGGGCCGAGACCATCCTCTGTCCCTTGGAACGCTGCAGCCAAGAAGAGAGCTGTAGCCGCTGAGTGCCCGCACCCTTTGCTACTTGACATCATCGTGATTTGTCCCGTGGGCCGCTGCAGCCAAGAAGAGAGCTGTCGCCACTGAGTGCTCGCACCCTTTTGCTACTTTGCACCATGTGATTGGTCCTGCAGGCCGCCGCAGCTAAAAGAGAGCTTTGGCCGCTGAGCGCCCGCACCTTTGGCCAACTTTGCAGCCTTGGGATTTGTCCTGTGGGCCGCCTCAGCCGAGAGAGAGCTGCTGCTGCTGTGCACCCACACCTTGTCCCCCCTTGTTGAGGATTGTCTCTATGGTCCTGTGGGCCGCTGCAGCTAAGAGAAAGCTGCTGCCGCTGTGAGCCCACCACGGAGCTGCACAACGAGAGTCATCGCCACCACCAGCCCGGGCCGCCGCAGCCGTGTGCTGCTGCCACTGAGCGTCCACCTGTCCCAGAGTGCCCGAATCATTGTGGGTGCACGCTGCGGACCTCGACCTCCAAGACTTGTGGACGCTGGGAGTCCACCTGTCACTGACTCCGCTTCTTTGAGAAGCTGCGTGCTGTGTCCCCTTTTCAAAGACAGGTATCTGGTGCGCACTGGGTCACGTAGGCCCCGGCCCTGAACTCAGTCTGTGTCACGCTTTGGGTGAATACGTTATTGTCTTTTTGAGTCTCTATGGGGGACATGAATTGTAGTTGTGGAAACGCTTTAAGAAGTTTTGAGCTAAACTGTTAGATAAGATATTATTTTTATATCCTACCAGAGTCGTGTCCCTTTTGTGGCGTCATTGCTGCCTTATTGTATGTGGTCATAAACGCTTTACACACCGCCTCTTAGATAGGCCTAACTGCTCGTGCTACATTACCACAGGGTTGAGCAGGGGGTCCCTATTTGGACATTGGCGCCAGCCATGGCCAACTAGAGACCCCCATTTCTAACATCGGTGGCAGCGGTGGGATCAGGACTTGCCTTTATGATCCACGTACAATAACTGGTAAACACCACTGGTAAGTGTAGACAAAACGCAGCAACAAATTCTTTTTTCATTGTTTGGTTGGTTGTCTCAGTAGTGACTTGTTGATAGCAGCAATGAGTACTGCTAGTAGAGGAAGGCCAACGTCCAATGCTTCGGAGGATCTCACCTTTGAGGAGGAAAGATTAGATACCTATACTGCGAGACAGTTGAAGTCATTTTGTAAGCAATTCGCAGTCCCCATGATAGGTCTCTCTAGGAAGGAGGAGTACCAGAAGGCGTTGAAGGCCTGGTGGGAAGCGAGAGAGTCCGCTGGAGATGAGGGATAGAATGCTGGAGGGCAGCAGGATGAAGCACTAGAGGGGGTGGAGATAGAACACCCTCCAATCCAGGTACTAGTGTATCCCAAAGGAGCCTGACCCCAGAAGAGCTGGAGGAGGACAGGGAGAGAGATAGGAGGCATAGTTTGGAAATGGCTAAATTGTAAGGTCAGAAGGACCTTGAGAGTAAGAAGTTAGACCACAAGAAGGATCGATTGTCAATTGAACTTGAGAAAATGGAAATGGAGCATGAGAGAATGTTGAGGGAGATAGAGATCAGGGCGAGGAGGGTCCCGGTCTCCCCCTCTGGTGGCAGCATACCTTTAGTAACTCCTGAGAGTAGAGTTTATATTCCTAAAGATGTCATTAAGGATTTTCACAAGAGTGAGGATATTGGGCAATGGTTTGCAGCATATGAGATAGCAATGGTGTCCCACCAGATCCCTGAGAAGGACTGGGGAGCGGGGTTGTGGGGACGTTTTATGAGCGATGGTAGGGATATCCTGTTGGACCTGCCTGAGGAAAACAGGATGGTGTTTACCCATATGAAGGAAGCTTTGATGACCCATTATGGTTTGACCCCAGAAATGTACAGGCAGAGGTTTAGAACCTGTAAGAAGTTAGAGGGTACCACATGGGTTGAATATGTGTCTTATTTCTGCAGAGCAATGGATCGCTGGGTGAAAGGTAGCAAAGTGGAAACTTTTGAACAGTTGTACGATTTGTTTGCATGGGAGCATTTTTCTAGTAACTGTTTTCTAGAAAGAGCTACACCAGCACCTGATTGATAGCAAGCTGACTAACCCTAGGAAGCGTGCTAAGGAGGCGGACTGCTGGGTGAGCACCCGGGTCCGCAAAGGTTTTGTGGGAGACTCTGCCAGAGGTGGGCAGGGTCTCCAGCAGAGGAATGGGGGGGACAAGAGTAAGCGGAGGGAGTTCCAGAAAGGGCCCCAAAGTAATTCCCCAGGGAACCAAGCAGTGGTGTCCCAGCCTCCCCCGAGAGGAAGCCAGTGTCCCCGACAGGTAGGCCTGTTCAGAGGAGACCACTTACTTGTTTCATGGGTGGTCAAGTGGGCCACCGGTATTATGATCCCCATTGTCCCCAGCGGGACCCCAATGCACCCCCTCGTGCACCACCCTGTGCACCATACCGCCAGATTGCCAGTGTAGCCCTGGGGGGGAGAAGATGGAGGTCCAAAGTGGGTGGGAATCCCGTAGAGGTAACCCTTGTCTCGCTAGGATACTTTGAGAAGGTCCCTAACCCCACACTGCCCAATTACGCTAAGAAGTACCGGCAGTGGGTGACCATCAATGGCCATAGGGTGGAGGCTCTCAGGGACAGGTTGGTGTCCAAAGAGCAGATTGTCCCCCATTTGTTCTGTCCCGTAGTGTCAACCGACAACTCCAAGAGCCAGTGTGAGGTGGCTCAGGTTTCCTTCGAGTGGGGGGAGGGTCTCAGGAACTCTTCAAGTGGCTGTGAGGCCTGCCATGCCGGTAGATTGTCTGTTGGGCAATGATCTCGAGAACTCCCCGTGGGTTATGGTGGAGAGAAAGTCTCATTTGGAAATGTTGGGCCTGCCTGAGTGGGCGTGTGCAACCACCCGGTCCATAACAGCCCAAAAGGGTGTTCAGGAGGGCCTGGAGCCTGAAATTATGGCCCAGGTCCCTGCCTTAAAGGGAAGGGGTAGGGGGCACGCAAAAACGGCCCGCAGTTCCCATGGTCCCAGAGGGAGCAGCCCCTGAGGGGGATGCCCTGGGACCTATGGGGGAACAAGTGACTGAACTGGGGGACCTGCCAGAGCTGACCCATTGGCAGCAGGAAGGGGGGCCCGCTAGGGAAGAATTTTGCGAGCAGCAAAGAACCTGCCCTTCTCTTGGGGGAGTGCGGCAACAGGCCGCCGCCCAGGCGGCAGGTGATCAGACCGGGTCCCATTGGATCTATTTGGAGGATGACCTCCTTTACAACAAGCCTAAGGTTGCTGAGCCGGGGTCAGCCCGTGTGCTGGTGGTACCCCAGCGCTTCAGGACCTTCCTACTGGAATTGGCTCATGATGTGCCATTGGCCGGACATCTCGGGCAGACCAAGACCTTTGAGAGGCTGGTCACCCACTTCTATTGGCCTCAGATGTGCAGGAGCTCAGATGCTCACTGCAGGACGTGTGAGACTTGCCAGGCAAGTGGGAAGAGTGGGGGGAAGCTTAAGGCCCCCCTACAGCCCTTTCCTGTTGAGAGTACACCATACGAGAGAGTGGGCATTGATATTGTGGGGCCTCTGGATCCCAAGACAGCCAATGGCAACAGGTTCATCCTGGTCTTGGTGGACCATGCCACCAAGTACCCTGAGGCCATCCCGCTCAAAACAGTGATGGCCCCGTGGTGGGATGGGCACTGATGGGGATTTTCTCCCGAGTGGGATTCCCCAGAGAGGTGGTGTCCGATGGAGGGCCTCATTTCATCTCCAGTCTCTGTGGGAGGAGTGTGGGGTAACGTATAAGTTCACCACTCCTTACCACCCCCAGGAGAATGAGCTGTTTAAGAGATTCAACCGGACCCTTAACGGAAAGATTATGGGCCTAGGTGAGCCCATGAGTGTAGGAGAGTAGGATCTGCTTCACATGGGTACCCCAACTTTTTGCTGGTGTTTCACTGTTTGTCGACCTTAGTCTGGCTGTGGCCCTGCTAATCAGGACCACAGCCTATCTGCTTCCTCTCTAAAATGGATTGCATGTACATTAGGTACATATCTAATTGGATTCTGGAGTGCCTTATAAGCCCCTAATATATGGTATACTATGTACCTAGGGCATAGGTATCTCAGAGGCCTACCAGGGGCTACAGCATGTATTATGACACCCCTGGGAAGCACTCCAAAATGGCACCACAGGTTAGTTACTGCAGCCTGGGTAAGGGTGTGCTTGCACCCCTTACAGTGGTATAGGCTACCTATATCCACATATATAAACAGACACATATAAACCTATGGCAGACCTTGACAATCCTGAAGGCAGAGTGCTTGGTTTTGTGTGAGAGGGTGCCCAAGCATGAGCTGAGCCCCACTGCAGCTTTTGGAAATCCTTCCTTATGGCTGTTCTGTGATACAGCCATACCATATACTCTTAAGTGCATTATAACCTTGCTGTAAATGCTAACTTTGGAATGGCTGCATCAAAACATGTCGTATTTGGTGTCAAACGCTTTGGAATACTACACCCCCTCCCCCCCCCCGCCCCCGTTAGTTCTGTCGGCAGGGGTAGCATTCCACCCTTCTAGAGGGAAAGACATGTTCAAACTGGTCAAACCCGGTTGGACTTTCCTGAGCCCTGGCATCACAAAATGGATGCCTCTGCCACAGACACGGGTTTGGCCTCCTGCTGCTGACCGAAACTCTGGCAGGGGAGGCCTGGACAATAGGTTTCCTGTCAAAGGGAGGTGTAACCACATCCCCAGACAGGCAGATGTGTATTGGGGCTGGGCGGGAGCACTCTCTGGTGCTTTGAAGTCCTGCACTGGGGGCACGTTTGCTGTCCCGGTGCATAGCCCAGTTCAAACCAGTTGCAAGGGCTACCGGCCCCTGCTCTGGTGCAAAACTGGACAAAGGAAATGGGTATAACCACCCCTCTTTCCAAGCCCACCCATGGGTGGAGCCTTAGAGTTAGTCCATCCCCTAAACTTGGTATAAGTATAGGAATCCAGTCCCTAGGACTTTAGATTACCCTGGACGAAACTCTGCTACATATATCCTGGACCTTCAATTTTCTATCCTGACTAGAAGACTGAAGAAATCTCCCTTGGGGTCAAGGAGTGACTCCCCTGCTTGGCAGGCACCAAAGAAGCAACTGACCGGTCTGCATCGCTGAAGCTCCCGCCGGACACTGAAGTCTTTGCATCACCAGAGGTAGATTTCCACACTTTCCCGAGGCTACCCTGTGTCCACAGCAAAGCTGAGGCCTGTGGCTATCGTGGGTGATGTAGAACCGTGACCCCTGGACACCGTGAACTTTTGGAGCAACACTGTCTTCCTGGTCGTTCTCGAAGTTGTGCTTTGGGCTCTGAGTAGCCCCAGCCTTGAGCACCTCCTGCACCGAAGATTGTTGGCCTCCACTCCACGAGTGACCCGTGGGCCAGCTCCAAGTGCAACCGCTTGAGGCTCCTTCGCGATCACTAGCCCATTGACTAGCAGGTCCCCACGAAGGCAACTCCTTTTCTAATTGGGCTTCCCTGGTTGCTCCAGATGTGCCCTGACTTACCGTTGCTGGGTGAGTCCCTCAGACCTTGCTGGTCTGCACCGCAGTCCTTTCTCTGAATTCCAATGACTTGCCGTTGCCAAGGCTTGTTGGGACCATTCTGGTCGCCGACACCGCAGCACTCGGCAGACTTCGTGGTACAGCTCGAATCCGGCTCGTGGACCTCGTCAACGCCTCCTGGACCTCGTGGCTGAAGAGTCAAGACACCCATCAACTCACCTGAAGCACCCAACATCTGTGGGCATTGGTCCATCCTGCCCTTGGTCACTGGCTAGTGACCCAGACTCTGTCCCCTCTGCTTTCAGGTTCCTTCCATCCTAGATCCAGGCTTGGATCTCTTCGGACACTTCTCCTCTTCACGGCAGCAGCAGTTCTTTGCAGGCTTCCATTGAAATCGACGACGCGACCCGACACCAAAAGACACCTATGCACCCGGCTTGCCTGGGTGAGGTAACTCGAGTACTCGGGTGCTCCTGTGGGTGCTAGCCCTAGAACTTCTTAAGTCCAAAAGGGTTTGGTCCTGACTCGATTAGAAGTGTCCCTAATCTTTAAATTTCCAACCGCGACATTGCCCATTGAAGATAACGGGAACCCGCGGTTGTGTTTACACACTGCATACAGTCCCCGTGGGTCCCCTGTGACACTACCTTGGGTGGTTCCTTGGGGTCCCAGCGATTCTACAGGCTCTAGGCCTTGTGTCTATTCAAGTCGTGGTTCTATTACCACTTTTTTGGTATATGGTTTGGTACGCCCCTAGGGTCCAAACGTGTATTTGTGCTATTACTGATAATTGCTAACTCATAAACAAAGTACTTCGAACTCCAGTCTCATAAAGAGACCAGAGGGGTGTGTTTTATACTAAATACATATATTTTGAATATATACCTGGTGTGGTTGTCCTTTCATTTGATCATTCAAGAGATTATAGACTGGTAAAACAAGCTGCTTTAAATTCCTTCAAGACTTAGGTGCAGATCACGATCCGGTAAAAAAATTCCCCGTGCAACTCGTATCCGGTCTTTTTACCGTACGAATCGTACAAGTGCCGTACGAACTGGCAATCACGATTCGCATGGTAAAAAGTCCATACGAACCGCATTGGGAATCATTCCCCACACATCCTCGGGTCGGAAAATGTGTCCGACACGTCCTCGTACGAATTACCGTACAAACGTGAAAGGTGAAGTCCGACCGAGGAATCACGATCCATCCCGTGCGTCCGAGGTTACAACCGGATGGAAAAATCACCGTCCGCATCGAACTCCCATAGCAACCATGGAGACGTGCCCGCATACGCGCCGACCCCCCCCCCAGCCCCCGTAGGTACGCGCCGACCCCCCCCCAGCCCCCGTAGGTACGCGCCGACCCCCCCCCAGCCCCCGTAGGTACGCGCCGAACCCCCCTGTATGTACACCCGTGTACGTGTCGAACCCCCCCGTGTATGTACGGTGCGTACCCCCCGTGTACGTTCGAGTCGAACCCCCCGTGTATGTACGGTGCGTACCCCCGTGTACGTTCGAGTCGAACCCCCGTGTGCGTTCGAGTCGAACCCCCCGTGTACGTTCGAGTCGAACCCCCCCGTGTACGTTCGAGTCGTACCCCCACCCGTGTATGTACGGTGCATACCCCCCCGTGTACGTTCGAGTCGAACCCCCCGTGTACGTTCGAGTCGAACCCCCCCGTGTACGTTCGAGTCGTACCCCCACCCGTGTATGTACGGTGCGTACCCCCCCGTGTACGTTCGAGTCGAACCCCCCCGTGTACGTTCGAGTCGAACCCCCCCGTGTACGTTCGAGTCGAACCCCCCCGTATACGTTCGAGTCGAACCCCCCCGTGTACGTTCGAGTCGTACCCCCACCCGTGTATGTACGGTGCGTACCCCCAGCGAACGTACACGGGGGGGTTCGACTCGAACGTACACGGGGGGTTCGACTCGAACGTACACGGGGGGTTCGACTCGAACGTACACGGGGGGGTTCGACTCGAATGTACACGGGGGGTTCGACTCGAACGTACACGGGGGGTTCGACTCGAACGTACACGGGGGGTTCGACTCGAACGTACACGGGGGGGTTCGACACGTACACGGGTGTACATACAGGGGGGTTCGGCGCGTACCTACGGGGGCTGGGGGGGGGTCGGCGCGTACCTACGGGGGCTGGGGGGGGTCGGCGCATACCTACGGGGGCTGGGGGGGGTACGGTGCGTACCGGGCCACCTACTCTGGTCGATTCGCGCCGTACTTCGCTTTTCCGGCAATTTTTGGGTGCCGTGAAAATATTGCCGTCCGGACTGCTGTCGGTTCGAATCGTAATTCCTGGGTCGTGAAACGCTGCCTGAAAGCGTCCCGACGTCACGTCGCAGCATTCCCGGATCACATTCGTATGTATATTTTCTGTCGGTCGGTGTTTTTTACGATTCGTACGGAAATGGTGTTTCCGTGCGAATCGTAATTCCATGTTTGTAAAGTTTTACGACCGGGTACGAGTCGGACGGGGAAAACGCTCCGACCGACGGTTCGTACCCGGTTTTTACCGGATCGTAATCGGCACCATAATATATAATATATATACTTACTTAATAATGTTTTAATAATTATTTTAATAAACTATACATTATTTAAAAATGTTAACAATTGCAAAAACAATACACACATAAAACAATAACATAAATAAAAATTAAATAATTATGTATAACAAATTAAAACTATTACATTTAATTTTAATATTGTTAAAATTAATTATATACTACATTAGCTAAAATAATAAAATAAATATTAAATAGCAGAGACAATAAAACTACTACTCCAGCTCAAAAAAAAACAACAAAAAGGAAAATGTTGGATAGCGTAAGGGTAAAAATTACTATTCCCACTTCAGAGAGTGCAACAGTAGGGAAAGTGTTGGATAGCGTAAGGGTAAAAATTACTATTCCAACTCCAGAGAGTGCAACAGTAAGGAAAGTGTTGGAGAGCGTAGGGGTAAAAATTACTATTCCAACTCCAGAGAGTGCAACAGCAGGGAAAGTGTTGGATAGCGTTGGGGTAAAAATTACTATTCCAACTCCAGAGAGTGCAACAGTAGGGAAAGTGTTGGATAGCGTAGGGGTAAAAATTACTATTCAAACTCCAGAGAGTGCAACAGTAAGGAAAGTGTTGGATAGCGTAGGGGTAAAAATTACTATTCCAACTCCAGAGAGTGCAACAGTAGGGAAAGTGTTGGATAGGGTAGGGGTAAAAATTACTATTCCAACTCCAGAGAGTGCAACAGCAGGGAAAGTGTTGGATAGCGTAGGGGTAAAAATTACTATTCCAACTCCAGAGAGTGCAACAGCAGGGAAAGTGTTGGATTGCGTAGTGGTAAAAATTACTAATCCAACTCCAGAGAGTGCAACAGCAGGGAAAGTGTTGGATAGCGTAGGGGTAAAAATTACTATTCCAACTCCAGAGAGTGCAACAGTAGGGCAAGTGTTGGATAGCTTAGAAGTTATAAATATCATACTTATAAATAAAATAATTCTTTAAAATAATTAATAATTTCAATTCAATTCAATTCAATTCAAGAATCTTTATTCGGTGATTAAAAAACACCATAAAAGCACACATACATAGATAAAACGGCATTAAATATTAGTCAAGATCCTTGTGCATAAATAACAATAAAATACTAACATACAAGGCTGTAAATTTAAAACAGGGAGTCACAAGTCTTTTAATCCTCTCCCCTCGTCTTCCTTAGTCGGACCGCAACCTTGATAAAATTCATAACACAACACAAGGTTAGCGGGTCAGAAGCTTTTTGCAAGTAGATTAGTGCATCTCTGGCATGTTCCAGGTGGGCCTTTTTTAGGATGTCTACTAGAAATCTACGCCTGGGCATTGAATAATAGGGACAGAGCAAAGTAAAATGAAGGGAGTCCTGCGGAGACCGATTGTCGCAGCCGCAGGGTCCCTTCTGCTCGATTGACATGGTAAAACCTGCTGGCGAGGCCAACATAAAAGGAAGTAGGCTCAGTCTGAAACGGCACATAAGAAATCTGTCCTGTGTATTGTGTACAAGATACAGGTAGGGCTCCATACCCTCCACACTCTTCACCAAAGTATGAGCCCTTATTGACTTTTTTTCCCCTTCAGCCAGAGCACGGCATTGGGTTTTCCGCTCTAGGAAAATTTCCCCTACTTGTTTCTTGTGCTGTGCTGAAATGGTGGTGGGGTTCTTGAAGAGGTTTCCAAACCCTAGTTCCTCAAGAGTGTTTCTCACATATTTGAGCCATGGGATGCGCATGCAGTGGGTCCTACCTAGGCAGTCCAGTAAGATTTTTCTACTTAGATGCGCGTCTGGATTTACCCAGATTTTTAGCCACGCCACAATTGGCCTAAGTTTTAACAAATCGACCAGATATGGCCTCCCTAGCTCCCTGTGAGCTATGAGTCCAGCAGTGCTGGGTGGTACCCTCAGGATAGATTTCAGATGTTTGTTCTCTTCCTGGTCAATTCTAGAGGTATTCACGAAGCCCCAAACTTCTGCCCCATAGCTTACTTTAGCGCATGTTATGGAGCCGTACAGGTTCATCACCTGTTCCGGACTCCATCTGCCCAACCTCCTGCCATATCCGGCTATTGCCCCGTTAGAGGCAATCATTTTGTTACAGCGCTCTCCCACCAAGGAGTTAAATTGAAGAGCACCATCAAAGGTTACTCCGAGATAGGAGAACGTTTTAACCTCCTCTAAACAATGGGAGCCTATTGTGTAAGAAAATTTTGAGGAAGGTTTTTTGCCTGCCAGGAGCACGTAGGATTTGCTTAGGTTGACAGATAAGTCCAGATCGCTCATAAACTTGACGAACCCATCTATCAGAATCTGTAGGCTTCGTGGTGTACGTGCCAGCAAGACCGCGTCGTCTGCGTAAAGCAGGACAGGGATTTGCCGCGTCCCAACCCTTGGGGAATCTGCCTTTAAGCCCAAAAGAAACTGTTCCAAATTATTAATGTAAAGGGAGAACAAAAAAGGGGCAAGAATACAACCTTGTCTGACTCCACTTTTGCATGGAAAGGAGTCCGTCAAACCTCCCTCCCTGTTAAATCTAACTCTAGCCGTGGTGTCGCTATGCAGCTCTCTTAGTATGGTAATTAGGCCGCTCTCGATCCCCATCCCTGCCATCATGTCCCACAACTTCCCTCTGTTGACGTGATCGAATGCTGCTGCCAGGTCCATGAATCCCATATAAATGGGTTCCTTACTGGCCAGAGTGTATTTGGCAGTCAGCATATATAGGTTCAGGCATTGGTCGCTGGTGGACCTCCCTGACCTGAACCCATATTGAGTGTCCGAGAAGATGTTGTTCTCTTCGGTCCACTCGGACAATCTGTTCAGGAGTGCCCTTCCCAGAAGTTTAGCCGAGACGTCAATCAGGGAAATAGGCCGATAACACTTGGGGTCGTCCTTGTTGCCCTTTTTAAAGATTGGCACAATGATCGCTTTAGACCATGATGGAGGGAGACCGCAGGTGATAGCAGTGTTTAGGACCCTGGTCATCAGTGGGGCCCAAAGATCTATATTACTAAGAAAAAGGTCAGGGGGAATTCCATCTGGGCCCGGGGCTTTATTCTTAGTTAGACTCTCCATCCCTGCCGTGATCTCCTTAAGGGTAAATACTACCGGAGGAGCCTGACTTGGGGTTACTGATGACTCTACGTGGGGACCCGATTCATGGTTATACAGGCTCCTAAAGTGTGTGACCCACTGCTCCGGGAGGATGTTTTCCCCTGCCTCTCTCAGATCTGCCCAAGCTTCTGCCTGCAGGGTGAGTTTCCTCCTTTTGGTCTCTTTTTTATATTTTTTTCTGCATGCCCTGATTGCTTGTGGATCTCGTGGTTTTGACTTAAGGGAGCATTTCAGTTCCCTCAGTGCCTTGGAACAATCTTTATCAAAATCAACAACTAAGTGAAACCCTAGGGTCTAATCTGAAGTTTACAAAATGTAAAAAACTACTATATCATTAATGGGTCAAAAGATCCCAGATATACAAGTGAAACACATGAAACACCGCCTAAGAACAATCATGGGCATATCCCGTGAAAGGACGAAATCCCTCACTCACCAGAGGTGACATGCTTCATCATTGGGATTCTCCAAACCCAGAGGAAACCCCTAGTTCCTCTGGGGGCTACAACTCCCTCACTGTGAGGGAGGAGCACACGGATGTTTTTGTTGTTCAGATAAGTGGGATGTACTAAATCCACAATGGCGAGCTGGTGGTATAAGTAAGGGCGCAGCGCAGAAAAAATATTTTTTGTTATTTATAATTATGTGATATAAAGTGCAAGTGAAAGTAAAAATAGCTCAAGAGCGTCAGAGCACCGCTTTGTTCATATTGCGTCCTTGGCTACAATTAAAATGATAGTGCACCAGTAGTCAGCAGTTTTTTAGACCATGGTACACCGTGGCCTGAATGAGCCCGCTCATTCAGGCCACGGTGTACCGACGGACAGAGCGGTGCACTTTTCCTGAGCAGTTGCCAGTGAGAGGTTGGCTGACTTACCCAGTATTCACGGGTGGTCTTTACTCATGATGCACTTGACTTAAGGAATTGGACCCAGAGTATCCTTTTTCTGATTTTCTTATACGCAGCAGCTGTTTCGAGTCCTGACGAAAGCCGTGCCATATCTTTAGGCTCTAAGGCTGAAACATGTTGACAACTATCACCACCACCATGGTCTAAAAAACTGCTGACTACTGGTGCACTATCATTTTAATTGTAGCCAAGGACGCAATATGAACAAAGCGGTGCTCTGACGCTCTTGAGCTATTTTTACTTTCACTTGCACTTTATATCACATAATTATAAATAACAAAAAATATTTTTTCTGCGCTGCGCCCTTACTTATACCACCAGCTCGCCATTGTGGATTTAGTACATCCCACTTATCTGAACAACAAAAACATCCGTGTGCTCCTCCCTCACAGTGAGGGAGTTGTAGCCCCCAGAGGAACTAGGGGTTTCCTCTGGGTTTGGAGAATCCCAATGATGAAGCATGTCACCTCTGGTGAGTGAGGGATTTCGTCCTTTCACGGGATATGCCCATGATTGTTCTTAGGCGGTGTTTCATGTGTTTCACTTGTATATCTGGGATCTTTTGACCCATTAATGATATAGTAGTTTTTTACATTTTGTAAACTTCAGATTAGACCCTAGGGTTTCACTTAGTTGTTGATTCAGTATTTTTGGGGGGAACAAACCCTGTGTGGTCTTTATAAATATTTTCCCTCAGACCCTCTGGTTGTCAAACCATTATTTGTATTTTGACAATCTTTATCAAACCACCGGGGATTGACCAGATTACGCGTAGGCGCACTGGACCTTAGTAATCCGTCTATCAGGTTGGCAATGTGGTTAAATGCTTCTAATAACCTTGGTCCCTGGACTTCCAGATCCAAACATTCATTTATGGCCAGCAGACCCTTATCGCTCAGGTTTTTATAGAACTTTACCCCATCTATTTTGGACCATTTCAGTCTCCTGCCTTGATCGGTGACCCTCTCCACGATTGAATGATGGACATTGGAGCCAATACCCGCCCTATATGCGAGCATTAAAACAAGCGGGTTATGGTCGCTGAAAGTGTTCCAGTCTATCCCTACACTGACTACTTTATTAACCAGGGATCTCGAGACCAGAATATAATCTATAATAGACGAGCAGCCCCTGCCCTTAAAAGTTGGTGGGAGTGTACCATCCGACTGTGGGTCTACCATATTAATGGTGTGCTCTAGGTCGTACTTAAGCCGAAGCAACCTAAGAGCCGACCCAGTAGGCGAGTGAGAAAAATGCGGTCCCTTCTCAATTGGGCATTGCGCCCAATCTGTGTTCTTTTTGACCAGTGCCGGACAAAGGTGACAATTAAAATCCCCCACCACAAGCAGTCCACCAGACGGTCCCTTATTCTGGGATATGATTTCTTTTCCTAACCTTTGGTCGAGTTCAGTTAATACCGGGGTGTGGCTATTTTCTAACTCGGTGCTATATATGTTAAAAACAGAGAAACGTAACCCCTTTCCCTGGAACCGAGCCGCCTGTATCCCATATGAGAACCAGTCTGGAAAGGACCAGGTGCCTGGCAGGTCTAAATCTACATAGATGGACAAACCGCCCATTGCTCTCCCTGAGCTAGATTTTCGGGCGGGAACAAAAAAACACTTGTACCCCTGCAGATGGTAGTTATTCTCCACAGCCCATGTCTCCTGTACACATATAGGTGCCAATTCCGATCCGGTAAAAAAATTCCCCGTCCGACTCGTATCCGGATTTTTTTCCGTCCGAATCGTCAAAGTAGCGTACAAACTGCCAAGTACGATTCGAACGGAAAAAAGTCCATACGAATCGCATTGGGAAGATTTCCCCACACGTCCTCGGGTCGGGAAAAGTCACCGACACGTCCCCGGGCGAGAAACCCACCGTGCGGAAAAATAAAGTCCGACTGCGCAAGTACGATCCCTCCCGTCCTCCCCATTTCACAACCGTACGCAAAAAACACCGTCCGAACCGAACTCCCATAGCAACCATGGAGACATGTGCCCGCATACGCGCCGAACACCCCACCACCCCCCGCCCGCGTATGTACGCCCCGAACCCCCACCCGTGTATGTACGCACCAAACACCCACCCGTGTATGTACGCCCCCGAACCCCCCCCAGCCGTGTATGTACGCACCGAACCACCAGCCGTGTATGTACGCCCCCGAACCCCCCCCAGCCGTGTATGTACGCACCGAACCACCAGCCGTGTATGTACGCACCAAACCCCCCCCCCAGCCCTGTATGTACGCACCGAACCACCAGCCGTGTATGTACGCCCCCGAACCCCCCCCAGCCGTGTATGTACGGACCGAACCACCAGCCGTGTATGTACGCACCAAACACCCACCCGTGTATGTACGCCCCCGAACCCCCCCCAGCCGTGTATGTACGCACCGAACCACCAGCCGTGTATGTACGCACCAAACACCCACCCGTGTATGTACGCCCCCGAACCCCCCCCCAGCCGTGTATGTACGCACCGAACCACCAGCCGTGTATGTACGCCCCCGAACCCCCCCCCAGCCGTGTATGTACGCACCGAACCACCAGCCGTGTATGTACGCACCAAACCCCCCCCCCAGCCGTGTATGTACGCACCGAACCACCAGCCGTGTATGTACGCACCAAACACCCACCCGTGTATGTACGCCCCCGAACCCCCCCCCAGCCGTGTATGTACGCACCGAACCACCAGCCGTGTATGTACGCCCCCGAACCCCCCCCCAGCCGTGTATGTACGCACCGAACCACCAGCCGTGTATGTACGCACCAAACCCCCACCCCAGCCGTGTATGTACGCACCGAACCACCAGCCGTGTATGTACGCACCAAACACCCACCCGTGTATGTACGCCCCCGAATCCCCCCCCCAGCCGTGTATGTACGCACCGAACCACCAGCCGTGTATGTACGCACCAAACACCCACCCGTGTATGTACGCCCCCGAACCCCCCCCAGCCGTGTATGTACGCACCGAACCACCAGCCGTGTATGTACGCCCCCGAACCCCCCCCAGCCGTGTATGTACGCACCGAACCACCAGCCGTGTATGTACGCACCAAACCCCCACCCCAGCCGTGTATGTACGCACCGAACCACCAGCCGTGTATGTACGCACCAAACACCCACCCATGTATGTACGCCCCCGAACCCCCCCCCCAGCCGTGTATGTACGCACCGAACCACCAGCCGTGTATGTACGCCCCCGAACCCCCCCCCAGCCGTGTATGTACGCACCGAACCACCAGCCGTGTATGTACGCACCAAACACCCACCCGTGTATGTACGCCCCCGAACCCCCCCCAGCCGTGTATGTACGCACCGAACCACCAGCCGTGTATGTACGCACCAAACACCCACCCGTGTATGTACGCCCCCGAACCCCCCCCAGCCGTGTATGTACGCACCGAACCACCAGCCGTGTATGTACGCCCCCGAACCCCCCCCAGCCGTGTATGTACGCACCGAACCACCAGCCGTGTATGTACGCACCAAACCCCCACCCCAGCCGTGTATGTACGCACCGAACCACCAGCCGTGTATGTACGCACCAAACACCCACCCATGTATGTACGCCCCCGAACCCCCCCCCCAGCCGTGTATGTACGCACCGAACCACCAGCCGTGTATGTACGCCCCCGAACCCCCCCCCAGCCGTGTATGTACGCACCGAACCACCAGCCGTGTATGTACGCCCCCGAACCCCCCCCAGCCGTGTATGTACGCACCGAACCACCAGCCGTGTATGTACGCACCAAACCCCCACCCCAGCCGTGTATGTACGCACCTAACCACCACCCCACCAGGGAATGTACGGACCGCACCCCCACCAGTGCATGTACGGACCGTACTGACGCCAAAAAAACACGTACTGAACCCGGACAAACCATATTTACACAAGGAGAGTCAAGTAGAGTTTCCCCACACCACCAAACAGGCCCAACAACCCCACAAACATCACATACACTCACCTGCAACTGCCAAACTGCCAAACAGAGGCCCAAAACTCAATCACTCCTCATAACACACCCACACAAATTTCAAACACAGCCACACCCACAAATGGACCAATAAAAATGGACCACACACACAAACCATGAGCCTTTGCAACAGACCCACTGCTGCCAGAGCCCACAGACGACCCACACCACCATACTTGAACCTCACACTTGCATACCTTCACACAACCACCTACACAAACACCCCCTCATCACATTCACACACACACCTCCACTACCACACCCACACACCCACAGCCATCCACACCCACACCCCCACAACCACACCCCACGCCATGTCCACCACCAAGAATCCAAAGTTCACAAAGGAGGAGCTGGAGATCCTTGTCGACGAAATCCTCAGAGTCGAGCCACAGCTCTTTGGGACATTGGTCAGACAGACCAGCATATCCGAAAAAACCGCCATGTGGCAGAGGATCGTCGATTCTGTGAATGCTGTTGGGACAACCAGAAGGACCAGGCACGAGTGCCAATCCAGGTGGTACGATCTGCGGAGGACGGTCAAGAGGAAGATGACTGACAATCACAACCAGGGGAACATCACTGGAGGAGGGCCGCCCCCCAGACCGGTACAATACCATCCCTGGGAGGAGAAGGTGATGTCCACGCTGGCGGTGGAGGGACTACACGGACTGCCAGGACTCCCAGACCCTGGTGAGTACACAAACAACTCACCTCACATGGGGGGGATGCCATACACAATCAATCATGCATGCCACCCCCCCCAAGCCACCACCGGACACAACAACACTCCACAAACACACACATGCCACTGGCACCTCCATGCCCCATGCATCAATCAGGGCCATGCCAAGTCACAGGCCACACAAAACACCAACACAACACAGGATGTGGTCGATGCTGGGAGTGGGGGCAGCAAAACTAACATTGAGCAACTCACAAGCACACAACAATGCCCTCAGCCCATATGGCCCAGGGCACAGCCATACAAACTGTGTGTACCCACACAGTACTGTCTTGCCTGCAAATGATGGCTGCCATGCAGGATGCCATGGGTCTGAAGGCACAATTTGCACATAACAGCAGACAATGAAGATGCATCGCTCTGATAGAGTCTCAGCACACACCGCCACAGCAGCAGCCTACACTCAGACACACTGCCCAATGGGTGCCCGGAGAACAGGGACTAACTCACATGAACAAGCCAATGGCCATTCAAAGACCGGCTAACTGTGTGTGCCCAGGAAGCTGGCCTGAGGTGACAGAGAGTGACAAAGAGAGGGAGGGAGAGGGGGAATGAGAGGGAAGGAGACAGAGGGGGGACACAGGGAGACAGACAGAGGGAGGGAGTAGGGTGACAGAGGGAGACCGACAGAGGGAGGGAGGAGGGTGACAGAGGGAGGGAGGAAGGGAGACACAGGGAGACTAAATCACCCTTGGGTGGTGTGGCCATGTCCACTCGTCAGCCGGTGGACTGTGTGCATGCAGACCAGGTCTGGCAGTGCCTCAACCCCCCCTTCCGTAGATGAAGACCGGTCCATGTGTCAATCTGTGCACGAGTCCATCCGTGCTGCAGGCACAGACCTAACCACACACCCAGTATACCCACCCACCGTGTCGGTAAGAACCCTGTCACAAATGCTTCAGTCCCCTACCTGCAACATCAAATTGCCTTGCCAAAACACCATTTGGCCACGTACAGTGCAACACGTAAGGCGCCTCTGCATGGCTCGCTACGCCCGCACACCACACTGCTGACTGTGTACCCAAATAGATGCATCAACTAAGATTGTGTCTCACACATGCGTAAAGCCCTGACAGCTGTGGCCAAGGGACATAGCCATGCACAAGTGCACTGTGAGAGGAATGCAGGACAGATCCAACTACCCAGAGGAAGAGTGCCAAATCAGAAATGCATGCAACATGGATGCCACATGTGACACTGTTAACATTGTCTCTCTCACACACAGGTCAACGTCGACGAACACCCCCCAACACTGGGGGGGAAGTCACACAGGACCAGGCTCCGCGGGATGATGACCCCACCGCCAGCGATGACTCTCACCACTCCGTGGATGACCCAGACCAACCTGGCCCCTCTGGTGTCCAACCACCTGCAGCACCTGCGTCAGGTACAACTGTGCCAACCACCACCCCCATTCCTGCCACATCCCAGGAGACGTCCAGGAGCCCTGCCCGCACACGACCACCCAGCCAGTCTGCCCAGGAGGGACACGGTCCTCCGGGCACCCAGGAGGAGGCAGGCGGCAACGCAGATGCCATCCCTCAGGGGTCCCGGAGACCCGATGCACCCACAACGGCAGGCCAGGTGCACGTGGGCAGGGGTGGCGGGAGTGGAGGACGGCGGAGGCGCGAACCTGACCAGGCAGCTCAGGACCCGGTAGTGTCCCAGGTCAGCAACATCCTGGATACATACCGGCGTGACACCAGGGGCATGGACCAGATTGCGTCCACCCTCAATGACATCAAGGGGACCCTCCAGGAGATGAAGACCCTGCAGTCCCAGCAACATGCCTGTCAACTGCAACACCAAGGAAGGATGGAGGATAGACAGGCTGAGCTCGTGGCGGTGCAAACCCAAATGACCGGTGTACTCCGTCGGATTGCCGACAACATGGGCAACCCTCCCTGTGGCACCAGGCGAAGGCCATTACCAGACACAGGGAGGGATCAGGAGGAGGAGGATTCATCCGACGGAGCGTCACAGACATCGTCACGGACTGCTTCCGAGGGTCCCCGCAGGAAGGTGGGTCGTCCACGAAAAAGACTGTGAGAGTCAGCAGAACATCACCATCTCCCAGGTCACCTGGCCTGGCACCTGGCCCTCTGGCCCAATAGCAGCACATGACATTCTCTGCCACATGGACTTGCTGGTCACTGTCTGACCTATGTTGACGAAGACTGTGGCATGGACTCTGACATTTTGCTACGACAAGGATACCAACTCCCCCAGTGAACTTTGGATTCTACACTCCCGCTGTGCACCTCTTGTCATCCCCACAAACCCGTACCCCACCACAAATAAATTAATCACACTTACAAGATGATGCCGTGATTCTACATTATTACAATACATGTGTGTGTCGTACAGTCAAAGCATGCCTGATCTCAGAATTAACTCCAACCATCCAAACCGTGGGGTCGCAGTCTTGCCCAGGACACACATGGGTCCCAATGTCTCATCTGATACAGACATGGAGTACCAAACTCACCTGTGCTGGGCCCAACCAGCTGAGTGGTTCCCGCACAACTGTGGCTACAGACACATTCAGGGGAGCAACAGTCATGCGCAGAGGTCAGGGATCATGTGGAGTGACCTGGCTTGCCGCTCCCAGGTATGTCTAGACATGTGTCCCTACAATGTGCAGCATGCTTGCGTCAGGCGGATGTTGAGAATGGTGGCTAGGCCAAGGTTGGATGCATGGAGATGCCAGAATGCAGTTTAGGATCACTGTGCCACATGGTTGTGTTGGGGTTGTGGGCTGCATCATGAGTGTGGGCGTGGATCTAGAAGGTCATCCTGCAGCTGGCTGTGAAACATTCCCCCCATCCCGTTAGGACGTTGATGTGGCCTGGTTGCCCGACGCAGTAGCAGAGCTGTGCAGATGCACTCCGGATATGGACAAGTACCATGGGAGTCGTGAGGCACATGTCCGTAGACTGCAGGGTAGGATTCTACACAGATGTTGTAGTTTCCCTGGGGGATGGTCTCTCTTGCCTTGAGGTGGATGGAACTGTGCATCTTGTGCATAATACAGTTCCCACTCCCTGACAAACCCCTAGCATCTTGTCACTCTACACATAGACACATATGCACCACCTATGAAAACTATGCCAGACCTGCGGCACGCACAGTGGCAACAGGGCACCATTGACAGGGAAGAGGCACCTTGGAGACAGAGGGACAAATTTATTAGTCATGTGTGTTGGAATGACAATGATACTCTGTCAACACATACACAGGTCATGTGGATGTACATGTGGGAGCAACACTGGCACCCCCCATTGCAACACAGATGCTGGCATCCCATTGACCTGGCACACAAGTGACGGATAACAGCTAAACACCCCCTGCTGCCACGGAGAGGCCGCTATACACCATTGAGGCCCTGATGGGGCAATCACACACCATGTCAACCCGGTGCAACCTGTATGTTTCCGAGGCCAGTGTTACACACAATGATGGCCTCATCACAATCCCCAATCCCCTGCCACATGACAGTCACCAAGTCTGAGCATGGCTCCAGGTGAAGCCTGCCCCATGTCATGTTCCCCATGTAGGATCACCATGTATGCAAATGGAACACACATGAACCGGAGAAGTGCACACAGACTACAAACAATTCACACACCCAAAACGACGTGAGGCATCCCTTACCCTGAGGAGATTTCAACACTTGCCCGTGCATGTGACGCTGAATCAGCACATGTCGCTGTGTTCATGAGGAGTAGCAGGAGCACAACAATGCCACCAGCAGACAGCATGCACATGGACCTGTGGAAGAGAGACACACAAGGATTCAGCACAAAGGAGCACATCCGCAAGCATGTACTTAACACGTATCATGTTGTTAACATGACAGGTGACAATGATGACCCTCAGACAACATCCTTCCATTGCGCCATCACTTGAGTGACACTTCAATACACACCACTGACTCACTTGGCAGACATGCAGATGGACACACACATTGCAACACATGCCACACACGGCCCAATGCGTGCACACTCAGACACTGGAACTCACCACTAAGCAAAGAAGTTGCGTATGAGCCGACTCCGCATGTCCTCCACAGCCTCCTCCTCCTCCACATCACTTGCCCCGTCACCAAGCCCTTCATCCTCCACGGGTGGATGGTCCTGGTCATCTTGATCCAGTATGAGTGGAACAGCTTCCTCCACTGCCATGTTGTGCAGCATGCAGCAGACGATGATGATCTTGCACACCTTCACCGGGGCATATGGGAGTGCTCCGCCGGTCTTGTGGAGGCACCGGAATCGGCTCTTCAGAAGTCCAAACGTCCTCTCAATGACTCTCCTGGTCCGCCCATGTGCGTTGTTGTAGAGGTGCTCGGCAGCCGTGCTGGGGTTGCGGACAGGCGTCATCAGCCATGGCATGTTGGGATAGCCAGCGTCCCCTACAAGGAAACATCATGGACAGAAGTGTGTCAGCACAGGCAGTGAGATTGGAAGATGACGCCAAACACTGAACTGCCAGAGTCTACCCACCAACAATACATGCTCGCTCGTTCCGCAGCTGCAGCATCATTTCTGGCACCCTGCTACGCCTCATGATGAAGGCATCGTGTGCTGATCCTGGAAAGCGAACACAGACATGTGAAATCACCATGTTGGACAGACACACCACAAGGGCATTAATGGAGTGATAATGTTTGCGATTCCTATACACCACCTCCTGTGCCTGTGGTGGTACCAACGCAACATGTGTCCCATCTATGGACCCAATGACATGGGGCATCCCTCCCAGGGCATAGAACTCACGCTTGACATCTGTCAACTGCTCACGATTTGGGAATTTAATGTACTCATCCAGGTGAACCAACATGGCCTCTAAGAAATCATGCAGAACACGGCTGAACATCGTCTGGGACATGCCCCCGACATCAGCAATGGTATGTTGGAACGTACCCGTGGCAAGGAAATGTAGGGCTGCCATCACCTTCAACTTGGGTGTCAGTGCACTTGGATACCTGTGGCGCGGGAGGAGTTGTGCTTCCAGCCGGCCAGTCAACTCATCAATCAACCGTTGGCTGAATCTGTAGCGGCGTATACAGTCCCGTTCATGCAGGGCAGCAATGTCTGGCATACGTCGAGGGAGAGGCGGAGCCCTGCAGTGAAATGGAAGGAACACCTAAGAGTGAGCACTGTACAACAACATCGTCAATGCACTGAGCACATGTTACACAGCCAATACACATATGCCACGTTGTGAGTCAGGTCTGTGCCACAGTTCCTGGACACGAACGCCAGTCAGGTTACACTCCTACCAAGGGACAGCCACTAACGGAGGGGGGCAAGATCACGATGACATGGCATGAGACTAGCTGTGGGCCAGTGTAAGTGAACATGCACACGCATCACAGGATTCACAGACATCCACACATGTGCAGAGGTAGTATGCGTATGGTACAGACAGGTAGTTGGATGCGATATGCACTGGTCACATGTCATAGGAATAGGACAGGCCACACACATTGCCTTTGAGGAGTACATGTCGAGACAGAACATACATAGGGAGCATGTGGATATGTACTTGTGTTGATACTCCGTGTAGTTGGATACATACACACCTCATGGCAAATCACATATGTGGGCTGGTGTGCGGAACAGTGTGCCATGCCCATCGACACACAGACACATGTTGGCAGCAGCAACTGCTGACACATTGAATCACACACCTACAGCAAAATCATGGAAAGACATGCCACACACATGACATGGTTGCAGCATGCAACGCAGCCATACACGTGTCATATGTAATATTCCGTGTACCTGGCATCAGGGGACAGGTGCGGGTGTCCGTGACTGGGACATGCAAGTGACTCATGGCTCCACTAGTGTGTACGACATGCACACATGTCAAAGGAGTGCAGGGGATGTGTGGTACAATGCGCACCATCACACACGACATGTGTACACAGCTCATCGTACATGTGCTTTGCCCACACCTCAGGGGTAAAGTGCCACATCACATCCTGACACACCTGTGTCACACACAGGTGGTATTGCACAGACAATGCATTGGTGTCCACCCTTGGCAATACCTGTCCGCTCCATTCCTGTCTGTGTGCCGCCTGTCACCACTGACAGTTGTTATACGCACCGTACATACGCTCGGAGCGCGTGTATAGGGTCCCTGGGCCAATATTGCCGCTGGCGTATGCGTACGCCACAGTAGTACGGACTGTACACGCGCTTGTGCGGTCCGGATCACAATATGGGCGCTGGCGTATGCGTACGCCACAGTAGTACGGACTGTACACGCGCTTGTACGGTCCGTACTACTGTGGCGTACGCATACGCCAGCGCCCATATTGTGATCCGGACCGTACAAGCGCGTGTACAGTCCGTACTACTGTGGCGTACGCATACGCCAGCGCCCATATTGTGATCCGGACCGTACAAGCGCGTGTACAGTCCGTACTACTGTGGCGTACGCATACGCCAGCGCCCATATTGTGATCCGGACCGTACAAGCGCGTGTACAGTCCGTACTACTGTGGCGTACGCATACGCCAGCGCCCATATTGTGATCCGGACCGTACAAGCGCGTGTACAGTCCGTACTACTGTGGCGTACGCATACGCCAGCGCCCATATTGTGATCCGGACCGTACAAGCGCGTGTACAGTCCGTACTACTGTGGCGTACGCATACGCCAGCGCCCATATTGTGATCCGGACCGTACAAGCGCGTGTACAGTCCGTACTACTGTGGCGTACGCATACGCCAGCGCCCATATTGTGATCCGGACCGTACAAGCGCGTGTACAGTCCGTACTACTGTGGCGTACGCATACGCCAGCGCCCATATTGTGATCCGGACCGTACAAGCGCGTGTACAGTCCGTACTACTGTGGCGTACGCATACGCCAGCGCCCATATTGTGATCCGGACCGTACAAGCGCGTGTACAGTCCGTACTACTGTGGCGTACGCATACGCCAGCGCCCATATTGTGATCCGGACCGTACAAGCGCGTGTACAGTCCGTACTACTGTGGCGTACGCATACGCCAGCGCCCATATTGTGATCCGGACCGTACAAGCGCGTGTACAGTCCGTACTACTGTGGCGTACGCATACGCCAGCGCCCATATTGTGATCCGGACCGTACAAGCGCATGTACGGTCGGTATCACTGCTTGTGGGGTGCCCTAGGGCGTGGAACGCACCGTACCTGTGTGTAAATGTATGAAAACACATAGGGGACACATGAGGGACAAGTATAAGGGCCTAAATGCCTGATGGTTGCCATGGAGACTGAGTTAAATTTTTGAATTTGAGCACCAGGTGCACAGCAGAAGTCAGTTTGAAAGAATCTACATTGTTGCAATGTGGATGTTGACTTGACATCATTATCAAAACTGAAACCATGCAAAGCCACACACTGGGGTAGGTTTGAAGGGATTGGATGAAACGTAGGATGCTAATGTGACTGACCAATCAATCTGTACTCCTATACATGAACAGGCCAGCCAGGCATATATAAGGCAGCCAGGTCCCATGAGAGAGCACTTGCCTGCACATCCATTCATCCATGACCACTGCTGCTGATAGTGATTCCTCTGGCACCATGTCCAGGACTGTGGAGAGGTCACAGCCATTCACCCAGGAGGAGAACCTTGCCCTGATAGATGTGATCCTCCCACAGTTCCAGAGCCTGTATGGTCGACCAGGGGTTCAGGTGAGTGCAGACTCCACTAGCTTAGACTGTGCCCCTTTTGTGTGACAGTGACTTCTGGCATTGTGTCCATGTGTGACAGACATGCACTGTTGTTTGGAGTGGGTCCCAGGGTGTGGAAGGCCTCATGTCACCCATGCAGAGCATGCTGTGTTTCCTGTGTGCACTCCTCACTTGCATAGTGCCTACTGTGACAATGAATGCAAGGTGCATGCCACATTCTGCCTGCATACTCCTCCTGGGGATGTTGTTTCCACAGTCCTGATGTGATCCTGTGTTCCCCCCAGTGTGACAGGTGTCAGTACCCATGGATGTGTGTTTGTTCAGTGTACCTGTGCTGTGAGTGTCCAAAGGCCGTGTTCGTCCCCTGCACATTGGTGTGTGTGTTAGTCCCCTGTCATGTGGGTGAGTGCATATGGGGAGTGTTGCACACAAGCAGCATGAGGGATGGATATGGCCTGGCCATCGGATGTGAGCAGGGAGCAGTGCTGTGTGCATGCCGTGCTGAGCCAGCCCCACACCTGTGACACCCCCGTCTACTGGCACATGGGCAGAGTGAGGTGTGTACCCGCAGTTGGCAATGCCATGTGATTGTCCTGTACCTGTGTGTGTCTGTGTACTCTGCTGAGGTAGCATCAGTGTGCTGGGGCAGGTGACTGCTGTGAGGTGCTGTACATAATCCTGGTGTAGCCTGTGAGGCACAGTGTGATCCCTGGTCAGTGAGTGTGTGGTACCCCTCATGCCACCCGTGTGCTTCCACTGGCACGTAGTGCATTTGGCCTTCCACAGTGGATAATGTCCCTATGACAAAGGTGCAATTAGTTGCATGCATACCATGGCCTGTTCATAATGAGGATTGTTCTATATGTGTGTCTCTGTGTCTTTGCTCATGTGGATTAATGTATTCTCTCTTTTGCATCCTCACAGGTAGGCGCCATTGCCAAGGGGGAGATCTGGAGGGAAGCCGTCAGTGCCGTGAGGGGTACAGAGGGTCGGAGGCGGAGCCTGTCTCAGGTGAGGAAACGCTGGCAGGACATCCGGTGCTGGACGAGGAGGATTGCACGGCTCCTGCTGGGGGACTCACCTGAGAGCCGTAAGAACCGTGGCCGCCGTCGTCTGACCCACATCCAGAAGCGTGTGCTGGCGGTGGTCTTCCCCGATATGGACAGGCGCCTACAGGAGAGGCAGCAGCAGGAAGGGGGTAGGTACATGTGTGTCAGTTGTGTGTCCCCAGCCAATGTAAGTGTGCAGTTGCATGGATACACTGCCAGGGTTTGATTGTGCAGTGCGTCAACTTCTCCACAAAGTAGCACAGTGCTGTTCTCACTCCCTCCCTTCCCCTCCTTGCAATGTGTTCCCTGGTCTGTCGCCACTCTTGCACAAGGTTATTTATGCAGGCAGTTCATGCAGGTGCCCTATGCTATCAGCATCATGTGTGGGGGTGATGTGCCACAGGTATGGGGACCTTGCGTGTGCCATGGCCAATTTCAGTCATTGTGGTGTCCATGTCACTTGGCACTGATTGTGAATCACGACATAGGGGTGTGTCTCCAAAATGTACAGCCTTCCAGCATGCATGTCCAATTGTGTGCCCTCTGACATGATGTGCCTGAGTGGGAGGCCTGCTAAGTGCAGGGACGGTTGCTTAATTTGCAGTCATGTCCATCCTGGACCATGGAGGAGTGTGGGCACTACTGTGCCCTGGGGCACCTCTTCCTAGGTATCATGTGCGTCATCCAACAATATGGCCATTCACTGTGTCTTTGCCATGGGTTGCGTAGGGTGGCATTGTACCCTGGGCTCAACTGTTAGGACCTACAGGTTGCTACATGTGTCCACTGTACAGGGGGACCCATTTTGCTTGTGCATACTCACAGTGGGCATTACCTGTGTGTGTTGTTGAGACAATCTGATGATGTTTGCCTGTCAATGATGTGTGGACATGGCCACCAGGGGCTGTGTGTTTACAGTCATGAATTAGTGGAGGCCATGTGTTTCCATCCCAGAGTAAGAGGTGTACATACTTTCTCCGTCTCAATGAGATTGTCTCAGGTGTGGGTGGTTTGTGCGTACAAGGCCTACATGTCAGAAGCTTCATCCTCCTTGCTGGGTTTAGCCTGTGTGTGATGTTTGACTGGACATACGCTCAAGGTGCAGTGACCCTGTCATGTGTGGCCTGGTTTCATGTATTGCCTTTGCAGCATGCGGCAAGAGTAAATGGATATGATTCATGCTCATCCCTTTTTGACGACGCAGTGTGGTGCAGGTGCTGTGCACATTTGTCCCCAGAGGCTGACTCCTCTCTAAAAATTCAGGTGCAGTGATTTGCTGTTGTGTCATGATCTCCATTGTGTCTCAGTGGCATGGTGGGTAGAAAAACTGTGTGTTCCATGGCCTACATGTGTACATTGTTTTGTAGGTGTTACTCCTGTTGCTTTTCAGGCTATGCAATGTGACCTATGTATATTTGACTCATGTGACATAAGTGTACAGGTGTCTGATTTTCTCCTGTCTCTTCACCTTGCCCACAGCATCGCCGGGGGACACGGAAGGAGACACTAGCACGGACCGGGAGGAGAGATTGAGCACCAGTACCAGCAGTGCTGTCCTGTCTGGCACATGGAGTGGCACGGAGGCCGAAGGGAGTGAGGCGGAGGACCTGTTGACTGCCAACACAGACTATGACGCAGACGGGTCCGAGGCTGAGCTCCCAGAGGTGGCGGAGTCTGCCCCCCCAGCTGATGGCAGCCCTCCACATCCCCCCGCCACCTCAGGTTCCATCACCGGCCTCCCACATGCTCGTGGCCCTTCCCTCCGTGCTCGGTCCCCACATGTCTCCTTCCTGCCAGGCACCGCACCCCCTGCCCCTGTCACCACTGCTGCGGTGAGTGCGGAGTCTGTGGACATCCTGAGGCAGTTGCAGGTTGGTCAGACTGCGATGCTAAATGTCCTCCATGCCCACACCCAGGTGCTGACCCAGATGGAGGCATACATGGAGGGCATGTCGGCTGCGCAGTCTGACCAACGGCAGTTGCTGAGGTCCATAGACTCCACACTGACTGCAGCACTGGATCTCCTGCAGCGCTGCGTAACACCCCCTACCCCTGCCCCATCCACAATTCCCACTCCCGTGCCTGTCCCACGCACATCCAGACGTCAGCGTGCACGCACCCCAACAGACACAGGCACCACACCACCAGGGAAGTCGAAGCGCACACCTCCTGTCACGCACACACAGGGTGAGGAAGGCACACCCACTGGGTCGGGGGGGAAACGTAGAACACGCAGCCACAGTGGGAGTCCGCATTCCACACAACCCACTCCCTCCAAATCCACTCCCCTTAGCTCTCCTGGCCAACAGTCAGTGACAGCATCATCCACTGCGAGTGTGCCCCCCAGCCCCAGGATGACACCACCCCGCAAGCGGTGGAGGCGGGACCCGGCCAGGGGAGTTGAGTCCCCCACCCTGTCCACACCCTCCCCCAGTGGCGCTGCGACCCATCCCTTTGCCCCCCCCCCCTCCTTGGGGCCTGTGGTTGGATTGGGTACGGGGGAGTCGCTGGGGGAACTTGCCGACGTGTGCAGCGCCATTCTGTCCTCCACCTTTGGCGCTGGCACCCCCCCTGTGGCAGATTCATCCCTCCCTGCACCCACAACACCTACCCTTTCCCCTCCTGTCCCTGCGGTGCCTGTTTCCACCCTCCCCCCTGATGCCCCCTCTTCTGTGGATGAAATGGACTTGTGAACTGTGCAGGCAAGCTAGGGGACACACGTCCCGATGTGTACCCCCCCCCCGGACATTGCTGCTGGGCTGGCCCATGGCCCTTGTACATAGTGGACATTTTCTCTGATATATTTTCCTGCTGAATAAAGCCTTTTCTTTTTGTTTTGCACACTGATGCTTTCCTGGACTTGCTGTTGGTGCTGGTGCTCCCTGCGTTGGGGTGGTGATAATGTGTTAGGGGTCTGTGAAATGTTGGAGTGTGCTGCTCATGGGGTGTACCCTGCCATCTGCGTGCCATCACAAAGGTCTCTGCAAATGGTATTTGGTCATGTTTGCTCTCACTGTATGGTGACATTGTCCCAAGGTGTGTTCCGTCCTCTGTGGCCCAGGCCATTTTTCCTGCAGGGTGTCTCCCAAATGCTGTGCTGTGCTGTGTCTACATTTCCTGGATGTGTGAGGGTTGCCTTTCAATATAGCCATGCTGGCTCAGCGATGGCTCCGCCTGCATCTGGGGTATCACCCTTGTAGGTCACTGAACTTGTTGATGGGGTATATTGTCCGATGTCTGGGCACTGCTGGGAGTGATAGGTACACACCCCTCCTGTGTCTGGGCACTGCTGGGAGTGATAGGCACACACCCCTCCTGTGTCTGGGCACTGCTGGGAGGACCCTGCACCCACCCCTCCTGTGTCTGGGCACTGCTGGGGGTGTTTTGCACACCCCATTCTTATAGCAGGTTCGGTGCGTACATGCACGGGTGGGGGTTTGGTGCGTACATACACGGGTGGGGGTTCGGTCCGTACATACACGGGTGGGGGTTCGGGGCGTACATACTCTGCTGGGGTGGGGGTTCGGTGCGTACATACACGGGTGGTGGTTCGGTGCGTACATACACGGCTGGGGTGGGGGTTTGGTGCGTACATACACGGCTGGTGTGGTGGTTTGGTGCGTACATACACGGGTGGGGGTTCGGTCCGTACATACACGGGTGGGGGTTCGGGGCGTACATACTCTGCTGGGGTGGGGGTTCGGTGCGTACATACACGGGTGGTGGTTCGGTGCGTACATACACGGCTGGGGTGGGGGTTTGGTGCGTACATACACGGCTGGTGTGGTGGTTTGGTGCGTACATACACGGGTGGGCGTTTGGTGCGTACATACACGGGTGGTGGTTTGGTGCGTACATACACGGCTGGGGTGGTGGTTTGGTGCGTACATACACGGGTGGGGGTTTGGTGCGTACATACACGGCTGGGGTGGGGGTTCGGTCCGTACATACACGGGTGGGGGTTCGGGGCGTACATACTCTGCTGGGGTGGGGGTTCGGTCCGTACATACACGGGTGGTGGTTCGGTGCGTACATACACGGCTGGGGTGGGTGTTAGGTGCGTACATACACGGGTGGGGGTTTGGTGCGTACATACACGGCTGGTGGTTCGGTGCGTACATACACGGCTGGGGGGGGGTTCGGTGCGTACATACACGGGTGGTGGTTCGGTGCGTACATACACGGCTGGGGTGGGGGTTTGGTGCGTACATACACGGCTGGTGTGGTGGTTTGGTGCGTACATACACGGGTGGGGGTTTGGTGCGTACATACACGGCTGGGGGTTCGGGGCGTACATACCAGGGTGGGGTGGGGGTTCGGGGCGTACATGCACGGGTGGCGCTTGGGTGCGTACATACACGGGTGGGGGTTCGGGGCGTACATACCAGGGTGGGGTGGGGGTTCGGGGCGTACATGCACGGGTGGCGCTTGGGTGCGTACATACACGGGTGGGGGTTCGGGGCGTACATACCAGGGTGGGGTGGGGGTTCGGGGCGTACATACACGGGTGGCGCTTGGGTGCGTACATACACGGGTGGCGGTTCGGGGCGTACATACACGGGTGGGGGTTCGGGGCGTACATACACGGGTGGTGGTTTGGTGCGTACATACACGGCTGGGGTGGTGGTTTGGTGCGTACATACACGGGTGGGGGTTTGGTGCGTACATACACGGCTGGGGTGGGGGTTCGGTCCGTACATACACGGGTGGGGGTTCGGGGCGTACATACTCTGCTGGGGTGGGGGTTCGGTCCGTACATACACGGGTGGTGGTTCGGTGCGTACATACACGGCTGGGGTGGGTGTTAGGTGCGTACATACACGGGTGGGGGTTTGGTGCGTACATACACGGCTGGTGGTTCGGTGCGTACATACACGGCTGGGGGGGGGTTCGGTGCGTACATACACGGGTGGTGGTTCGGTGCGTACATACACGGCTGGGGTGGGGGTTTGGTGCGTACATACACGGCTGGTGTGGTGGTTTGGTGCGTACATACACGGGTGGGGGTTTGGTGCGTACATACACGGCTGGGGGTTCGGGGCGTACATACACGGCTGGTGGTTCGGTGCGTACATACACGGCTGGGGGGGGGTTCGGTGCGTACATACACGGGTGGTGGTTCGGTGCGTACATACACGGCTGGGGTGGGGGTTTGGTGCGTACATACACGGCTGGTGTGGTGGTTTGGTGCGTACATACACGGGTGGGGGTTTGGTGCGTACATACACGGCTGGGGGTTCGGGGCGTACATACCAGGGTGGGGTGGGGGTTCGGGGCGTACATGCACGGGTGGCGCTTGGGTGCGTACATACACGGGTGGGGGTTCGGGGCGTACATACCAGGGTGGGGTGGGGGTTCGGGGCGTACATGCACGGGTGGCGCTTGGGTGCGTACATACACGGGTGGGGGTTCGGGGCGTACATACCAGGGTGGGGTGGGGGTTCGGGGCGTACATACACGGGTGGCGCTTGGGTGCGTACATACACGGGTGGCGGTTCGGGGCGTACATACACGGGTGGGGGTTCGGGGCGTACATACACGAGTGGGGGTTCGGGGCGTACATGCACGGGTGGGGGTACGGGCCGTACTTCCACGGGTGGGGGTACGGTCCGTACATACCCCTGCCCACGCTCTGCGTGCCTGGGTACGGGCCGTACCCATGCCTTTGGTGTGTGGGTACGGTGCGTCCCACCATTGTTGCGGGCCGTGGGGTCCGCACCGTACACAGGCCTTGGGGGCGTGGCTACGGGTCGTACCACGCGTACCCCTACATGACCCCAGCAATGCTGGTACGAGCTGTACCAAGGCCTTTCTGACGTGGGTACGGGCCGTACCGCTATTGTTGGAGTGACGTAGGGGGACGCGTGGTACGTTCCGTACCCACGCTCTTGCGGCCTGGGTAGGGTACGTACCGGTTCGCGTGACCATCCACTTCCGTTGTGGCGGACGCTTGCGTTGCTGGCCTTGCCCCCACCCCCTGGAAGTGACCAGGCCCTGATGGTCAGGTATGTCCAGGCCATGTGTGATTTGGTACCATGTGTTGGTGTTGTGTGTCCTGCCCCTGCCCCCCCCTTTGCCCCTGGTTGTTGTGCTGACCTTCTGCGGCGTCTGCGTCGGTTCCTGTACGCCAGGTGGACTGCTAGGAGGGCAGGGATGGCACGTAGGTTCGGGTCCATGTCTGTTCGTCGCGTCCAGCTGCTCCTTGCGTGTGTCGTCCTGATTTCCCGGCAGTTTTTGGCAGCCGGTAAATATTTTCCGTGCGGGATGACGTCGGTTCGAATCGTACTTCCTGGTTCGTGAAACGTAGGCTGGATGCGTACCGACGTCACGTCGGCTCCTTTCAGGATCGGAATTGTGTTTAGTTTCTGTTCGGTCGGTGTTTTGTTCGAATCGTACGGAAATGGTGTTTCCGTATGAATCGTACTTGCATTTTCGGATGGATTTCGCACCGGGTACGAGTCGGACGGAGAAAAGGCTCCGTCCGACGGTTCGTACCCGGTTTTTACCGGATCGGAATTGGCACCATAATGTGAAATGTTCTAATGAAGTCCACCCATTCCTTATTGTTGAATTTGCCCGCTATACCCGCTATATTCCATGAGATAAGTCTCACACCCTCTCCACTCCATTCAGCACCCCCCTGGGCCCTTGGTCTTCTTTCCCACATTGATCTTTGCATTCCCTGCCCATGTCCCCCTCCTGTCTTGTCTACAACTATTTCCTTTGGCACAACGCAGTTTGGTTCCCCCTCAACAACCACCAGGATTTGCTGAGCCTTGGATCTTTGCTCCTCCAGTCTTTCTACCGTACCTCCAATTTCTATACAACCCTGGGGGGCATTGTCTGACTTTCAATCGACCCCTTCAAGGCCATCTAGGCAATGGAACCGGTTATAGGAAAAAAAAGGTTGTTCAGGTCGGCCAAAAAACGGCCTAGGGTTAAAGGCCTGGTGACTCCCCCTCCTGCCAACCCTCTCCCAGTTGTCATGAGTTTGGGGTTGCTGAGATAGGACTGGAATGATGGGAAAAAAGAACGACACATGGAGGGTTTGGATGGTGGATTCCCTAGATCTGTTTTTCCCTTGACATATATGGGACACCGTTCCTGTGTCCCTAAAACTCACCAGTATGCAGTCCCCTTTAATGGATTTTTGTGTTCTTCCCACCCATGGTACCCTTCTTACCATTATAATTTCGTTATTAAAATGTGTCGGGAGGGGTCTATTTATATTTAACCACTTGATTACCCTACTTTTTATGGCACAAAAGTCCTCCGTTTCACCTTCCTCAAGTGGGGGGACACCTGCCATAACGACAGTAAAAGCATTGGTCTCTGGAGGTAAATTGGGTCTGCGTGGTCTCAGGGTGAGCTTCATTAAAGGGGTCGGGATGCTCTTGTCTACCGGCTGTGCCGGGGGTACAGATCCTAAAGGAGGGTTGGGCATATTGGTGTTAGGGGGCTTAGCTGTTGCAGGCTTTGGCCTTGTGGGTTGTTGCAAGGGTGCCACATTCACAGCTTGTGGAGGGACTGGATTGGCGACACTATTTGCCGACTGCTTAGGGGCTACAGTGGAGGGGGTGGACTCTGATTGCCTTCCCTGTCTGCCAGCTGGAGTTTTCAGACTGCCCAATGTGGCCTCTAAAATGGTTAGTCTGATCTCAATCTTTTTAATACTCTCGCTGATCGGTAATAACAGGGACCTTAGCAAAAATTCTAGGTTTCCCAGCGGGACAACAGACAAGGGAATATTAGCAATACCAACTCCTGTGTCTTTTATCATAGTAGGAGTTGGATCCTCATGAGCAATAGGTTTAGGGTGTAAATCGACCAATGGTTTCTCTACTAATGTGGGGGTTTTTAAAAACTTCCCAAAATCCGAGTGTGGAACCTTGGGTTTGCTCTTTCCTTGAACTCCCCTCGATTTCCTCCTGCGTTTATTTGGAGGAGGTCCAAAGGCTACTTGTGTGTTAGTTGGCTTAGATTTAGTTTTCCTAATCTTCGAGGCTGGAGGGGCCGGAGGGGGTTGGGACACTAAATCAATGGTCACCCTTGGGGGGCTAGAACTAATTTCTGGGGCTATACTCAAGGCTTCAACTGGTGACATGTTAGTGCGATCCCTCAGCAATAGTGGGACATCATCAATTCGGGACAACTCCTCCCTTGGTAAAATAAGTTGGTCTCCGAGGGGCATGTTTTTCATATTATCTATTGAGCGTCTCCGTTCTGCCCTTAACCTGGACAGATTACACTCTTTGTCCCCCTCCCCCACTGCCCGGGAGAAATAATTCTCTAGAGTCCTATTCTTTGCTCCACCCGGTTTTAGTGGGGTGCTCTCCCTTGCAGGGGACGGCATAATGTTCACAATAAATTAAACTCGGCGGGCGGCTCCACCGAGTGTAAGAGACCAGGGGTCGGAAGCACAATCCAAGAGGGTAGGCCCAGCCCGGCCACCTTCGGCCCCGGACGGCCACAGACGGTCCCGCCCTTGTCCCGGGCTTCTCCCGGCGCCCTCCCGCGCGCTCCCGCGCCGCGGAAGAAGCTGCACCTGATATAGGGGGAGGGTGCTTAGGGGGCGTGGCCAGCAGGGAGAGCGTCCAGGTGCAGGAAATGATGGCAGCACAGGGACTCCTGGGCAATGGAGTCCCTGATCCTCACCTGGCGCTCGCAGCCCTGCTCCCCGAGATTCAGGCAGCTCCCCTGTCAGGAATCAGCAACGATGCGCCCAGGCACACGGGCGAAGCGGGACCCGCGGAGCGGGTTCCGCGAGGTGCAGCAGCAGAACAAACAGCCCAACAGGAAGGACCTCGCAGGACAGAGCTCGCGCTCACAGGTCAGTCAATGTCTCCCAAAGAGCTAGGGACAAGCAGGCTCTTTTCAGCTGTGCTTAGGGGGCGTGGCCAGCAGGGAGAGCGTCCAGGTGCAGGAAATGATGGCAGCACAGGGACTCCTGGGCAATGGAGTCCCTGATCCTCACCTGGCGCTCGCAGCCCTGCTCCCCGAGATTTAGGCAGCTCCCCTGTCAGGAATCAGCAACGATGCGCCCAGGCACACGGGCGAAGCGGGACCCGCGGAGCGGGTTCCGCGAGGTGCAGCAGCAGAACAAACAGCCCAACAGGAAGGACCTCGCAGGACAGAGCTCGCGCTCACAGGTCAGTCAATGTCTCTCCTTAAATTAATAATTTAATTATTAAATAACTCAAAATTACTTACAAATACCAATAGATATGTATTAAAAACATAACTATAAATAAATAATTAATTAGCAATAAATTATTAATAAATACCAATAAATATTAATTAATGAAAATTAATTACCAATTAAAAAATATTGAACAATTACATTTTTTATACCAAAAAATAATTATCAAACACTAATTACCAATTAAAAAATATTAAACAATTACATATTTTTTATACACAAATTATTAATTATTATACATTATTTACCAATTATTAATTACTTATTAATATATTAATTAGAAATATCAATAAATAATATTTAAACATATTTTATGACCAATTGATTATTAATCAACAATAAATTATTTTTCATAACCAAATTATTATAATTTAAAATATTTACCAATTAATAATTAATCTCCAATTAATTAATTATCAATACCCAACAACAAATTTAATAATTACTTAATTAGATTTCAATTACTTCCAACACTATTCCCCTATAAACACACAAAACACTCAAATAATAAAATAATACAGTTAACATAATTATCAATTAATCAATTAATAACAACTAATTACCAATTAATAATAATTAATTACCAATTAATACTTAATTAACAATAATATAATTATCAATACCAATAAATAAATAAAAATATTACTTAATTACAATTAAATTACTTCCCACCCTATTCCCCTATAAACCCACAACCCGCTACAGAATTTAAACGCAAAAATTATTTTAAATTATTTTATAATTCCTAATAATTTATAATTAATTTCATATAATTAAATTACTTCCCACCCTGTTCCCCTATAAACCCACAACCCGCTACAGAATTTAAACGCTAAAATTATTTAAAATTAATTTATAATTCCCAAAAATTTATAATTAAATTCATATAATTAAATTACTTCCCACCCTATTCCCCTATAAACCCACAACCCGCTACAGTACTAAGACACAAAATTAACTTAAAAAAACCATTATTAACATATAAAAATTGTATACATATATTTTTAAACCAGTAGATCACTTAACAAAAAATAATTAACACATACATATTAAATACATAATAAAACACATAGTAATATTATAAATATAGATATTAGTGACATGGATATTAGTAACATCGATATATTTCATATTGATATTACTAATTTCGATATTACTAACATCGATATAAATAAAATCGATATTACTTACCTTAGGGTCGATATTCTGTCCATAGATATTCTTGACATCGATATTCTGTCCCTTCGATATTCTAAACTCGATATTCTTGTAGGTCGAAATTAAAATTTCGATATTTAGACTGCTCACCCGATGATATTCCCTTAGCAGGACACCTGGGCGAGAACAAGACCTGGGACAGAATTGTTCCTCACTTTCACTGGCCCCACATGTCTGAAGACACAAAGGAGTTTTGTCGCTCCTGTGTAACCTGCCAAGCCAGTGGCAAAGCAGGTTGCACTACAAAGACCCCCCTGATACCACTACCTGTGGTGGGGTGCCCTTTGAAAGGGTAGGGATTGACATTGTTGGTCCCATGGATCCCCAAACAGCATCTGGGCACAGATTTGTACTGGTGGTGGTGGATCATGCCACCAGGTACCCAGAAGCAATTCCCATAA
The DNA here is from genome assembly GCF_964204655.1 of Triturus cristatus. Lineage (NCBI taxonomy): Eukaryota > Metazoa > Chordata > Amphibia > Caudata > Salamandridae > Triturus > Triturus cristatus. Next base: position 863,108,036 of record NC_140595.1, on the reverse strand, counting down.
GGACCACTACTGCACCTGTAGTGGCAAGAGCTCTCTTGAGTGTGTTCTCAAGAGTAGGCTTTCCTAAGGAGGTAGTATCTGACAGGGATGCAAACTTCATGTCTAGTTACTTGACTGCTATGTGGAAGGAGTGTGGAGTGAACTACAAGTTCACCACACCCTATCACCCACAATGCAATTGTTTAGTTGAGAGATTCAACAAAACCTTAAAGGGCACGATCAAAGGACACCCAGAGAAGCTTAGGGGAAAATGAGACCTGCTCTTGCCCTGTCTTTTATTTGCATACAGGGAGGTGCCTCAAAAGGGGGTTGGCTACAGCCCATTTGAACTTTTGTTTGGTCACCCTGTCTGGGGTCTGTTGTGTTTGGTGAAAGAAGGATGGGAGTTACCTCTCAAGCCCCCAAAGCAATACATAGTGGACTATGTACTTGGTGTCCGCTCCAGGATGGCTGAGTACATGGAAAAGGCAAACAAAAACCTTGAGGCTAGCCAGGAACTGAAAAAAGCCTGGCATGACCAAAAGGCTGTACTGACTGTTTACCAGCCAGGACAGAAAGTGTGGGCGTTGGAGCCTGTGGCCCCAGCAGCCCTCCAGGACAAATGGAGTGGCCCCATACAATTGTTGAACAAAAAGGGGAGGTTACCTACTTGTTAGACCTTGGAACCCCTCGGAGTCCCCACAGGGTACTTCATGTCAACAGACTTAAACCATATGTTGACAGGGCAGACATGGGCTTGCTCATGGCTACGGATGAAGGACAGGAGGAAGAGAGTGACCCACTCCCTGACCTGCTTTCTCAGAACCCTGATGATGGGTCAGTTGATGGTGTAGCCTTGGCAGGCAGCCTCACTGCCCAGCAGCAAACTGACTGCAGAAAACTTCTCAGCCAGTTTAGACATATGTTTTCTCTGACTCCAAGTCCGACCACCTGGTGCACTCTTGAAGTGGACACTGGGGACAGTCTACCTGTGAAGAGTAAGATCTACAGGCAATCTGACCATGTCAGGGACTGTATAAGGACAGAAGTCCAAAAGATGTTGGATCTGGGTGTGATTGAACCCTCAGTTAGCCCTTGGGCTAGCCCAGTAGTCCTGGTGCCAAAACCTCACACCAGTGGTGGGAAAAGAGAGATGAGGTTTTGTGTAGACTACAGGGGTCTCAATGCAGTCACTAGGACTGATGCCCATCCCATCCCCAGGGCAGATGAGCTGATAGATATTTTGGCCTCTAACCACATTTGACCTGACAGCTGGATACTGGCAGATCAGACAAGCTGATGATGCAAAGCCAAAGACAGCATTGTCTACCCCTAGTGGGCACTAGCAATTTGTGGTAATGCCCTTTGGTTTGAAGAATGCACCTGCCACTTTCCAAAGATTGGTGAATCAAGTCCTTACAGGCCTGGAAGACTTTAGTGCAGCATATCTAGATGATATTGCTGTCTTTAGCTCCACCTGGGAGGATCACCTGGTCCACCTGAGGAATGTTTTGGAGGCCCTGCAAAAAGCAGGCCTAACTATCGAGGCTACTAAGTGCCAGATAGGGCAGAGTCAGGTTGTGTACCTGGGCCACCTTGTAGGTGGAGACCAGGTTCAGCCATTACAGAGCAAAATCCAGACCATAATGGAATGGATTGCTCCAACTACCCAGACTCAGGTGAGAGCCTTCTTAGGCCTGATTGGGTACTATAGGAGATTTGTCAAAGGGTATGGATCAATAGTGACACCCTTGAATGACTTAACTTCTAAAAAGATGCCCAAAAAGGTTCAGTGGACAGCTAGCTGTCAAAAGGCATTTGATGACCTGAAGCAGGCCATGTGCACTGCTCCCATTCTGCAGAGTCCTGACTACTCCAAGAAGTTCATTGTCCAAACAGATGCATCTGAATTGGGGGTACGGGCTGTACTGTCACAATTGAATGATGAAGGTCAGGATCAGCCAGTAGCTTTCATAAGCAGAAGGCTGACCCCTAGAGAGAAACGTTGGTAAGCCATTGAGAGGGAGGCCTTTGCTGTGGTTTGGGTACTGAAGAAGTTGAGGCCATACTTGTTTGGTACTCACTTCCTTGTTCAGACAGACCATAAGCCCCTCTTATGGCTAAAACAAATGAAGGGTGAAAACCCTAAACTGCTTAGGTGGTCCATCTCCCTACAGGGGATGGACTTTACAGTGGAACATAGACCTGGAAGTAACCATGTCAATGCAGATGGACTCTCTAGGTATTTCCACTTAGAACATGAAGACTCAACTGGTCAAGGCTAGTTTAATGTCCTTGCGTTTGGGGGAGGGGGGGTTGTGTAGGAGAGTAGGATCTGCTTCACATGGGTACCCCCACATTTTGCTGGTGTTTCACTATTTTTCAACCTTAGTCTGGCTGTGGCCCTGCTAGTCAGGACCACAGACTATCTGCTTCCTCTCTAAAATTGTTTGCATGTACATTAGGTACATATCTAATTGGATTCTGGAGTGCCTTATAAGCCCCTAGTATATGGTATACTATGTACCTAGGGCATAGGTACCTCAGAGGCTTACCAGGGGGCTGCAGCATGTATTATGCCACCCCTTGGTAGCACTCCAAAATGGCATCACAGGTCTGCTACTGCAGCCTGGGTAATGGTGTGCTTGCACCCCTTACAGTAGTATAGGCTACCTATATCCACATATATATATACAGACACATATAATCCTGAAGGCACTCTGCCTTCAGGATTGCCTTGACAATCCTGAAGGCAGAGTGCTTGGTTTTGTGTGAGAGGGTGCCCAAGAATGAGCTGAGCCCCTCTGCAGCTTTCGGAAATCCTTCCTTATGGCTGTTCTGTGATGCAGCCATACCATATACTCTTAAGTGCATTATAACCTCGCTGTAAATGCTAACTTTGAAATGGCTGCATCAAAACATGTCGCATTTGGTGTCAAACACTTTGGAATACTACACCCCCCCCCCCCCCCCGCCAGTTCTGGCGGCGGGGGTAGCATTCCACCCTTCTAGAGGGAAAGACATGTTCACACTGGTCAAACCCGGTAGGACTTTCCTGAGCCCTGGCATCACAAAATGGATGCCTCTGCCACAGACACGGGTCTGGCCTCCTGCTGCTGACCGAAACTCCGGCAGGGGAGGCCTGGACAGTAGGTTTCCTGTCGAAGGAAGGTGTAACCACCTCCCCAGTCAGGCAGATGTGTATTGGGGCTGGGCGGGAGCACTCTCTGGTGCTTTGAAGAACTGCACTGGGGGCACGTTTGCTGTCCCTGTCTACAGCCCAGTTCAAACCGGTTGCAGGAGCTACCTGCTCCTGTTCTGGCATGAAACTGGACAAAGGAAATGGGTGTAACCACCCCTCTTGACAAGCCCACCCATAGCTGTGGCCTTAGAGTTAGTCCATCCCCTAAACTTGGTATAAGTATAGGAATCCAGTCCCTAGGTCCTAGGACTTTAGATTACCCTGGACGAAACTCTGCTACATATATCCTGGACCTTCGACGTTCTATCCTGACTAGAAGACTGAAGAAATCTCCCTTGGGGTCAAGGGGTGTCCTTTCATTTGGTCATTCAAGAGATTATAGACTGGTAAAACAAGCCGCTTTACATTCCTTCAAGACTTAGCCTGAAGGCGGCTCTCCATAGCTACCACTAGGATAGCTTTCAATAAAGGTTGTCTTTAACCATTCACCATAAGGGGTTGTTTGGACTGATACAAGGTGCCCACTAGAACTAGTGGACAGCATATATCAGGCCACCTTCTCACAATGAGGCATAAGTGGGATGTCCTCTTGCCATGCCTGTTGTTTTCCTACCGTGAGGTGCCACAGAAGTCCTTAGGGTTCAGTCCCTTTGAGCTGCTCTATGGTTACCCGGTAAGAGGGCCTCTGAGTCTAGTCAAAGAAGGCTGGGAGCAACCTTCCAGGAAACCTCCGCAGGATGTGTTTATTTACATGCTGGCCTTCAGAAACCAGACTCTGCGCTTCAGGAAACTTGCTGAGGCACACCTGGAAGCCAGCCAGGAGGAGATGAAACGCTGGCACGATCAGAATGCCACTCTGATCGAGTTTCAGCCTGGACAAAAGGTTTGGGTCATGGCCCCAGTGGAGCCCTGTGCGCGCCAGGATAGGTGGACCGGTCCCACTGAGGTGGTGGAACGCAAAACTCCGGTTACCTACGTGGTGGACTTGCGGTCTCCCAGGAACCCCTTGCGGGTCCTACATGGTAACGGCCTGAAGCCCCACTTTGAGAAGTCTGAAGTGGGTATGCTTATGGCCATAGATGCTGGGATGTTGGAGGAGAGCGAGCCCCTGCCGGACCTCCTATGTGCAGGGGAGCGAGATGGGTCAGTAGAGGGTGTGGCCCTCTCCCCCACCCTGAATCCTGAGCAAAAGGGTGATTGTCACCCACTGTTGGGACAATTTAGTGATCTGTTTTCCTTGGTGCCCAGTGTCACTGATTGGTGTGTCCATGACATGGACACCGGAGACAGTCCTCCCATTAAACATAAAGCTTACCGAGTGACTGACCGGGTAAGGGCCTACATTAAGGATGAGATTACCAAAATGTTTGCCCTTGGGGTGATTGAGTCCTCTAGCAGCCCGTGGTCCAGCCCAGTGGTCCTAGTCCCGAAAGCTGCAGCACCTGGTGCCACCCCAGAACTTCGATTCTGTGTGGACTATCAGGGCCTCAATTCAGTCACAAAGACTGATGCACACCCCATCCCCCGAGCTGATGAGCTCATAGATCGGTTGGGGGCTGCCAAATACCTCAGCACATTTGATTTGACGTCTGGGTATTGGCAGATTGCCTCGACCGAGGGAGCAAAGGAAAGGTCAGCATTCTCCACACCCGATGGACATTACCAGTTTCGGGTGATGCCCTTTGGAATGAAGAATGCCCCTGCCACCTTTCAGAGGTTGGTCAACAGGGTGTTGGTTGGGCTGGAAGACTCCAGTGCCGCCTACCTGGATGACATTGCGGTGTTTAGTTCCTCTTTGGAGGACCACCTGCGCCACCTATGGGAGTTATTGATGGTGCTGCGGAAGGCAGGCCTCACAATCAAAGTCAGTATGTGCCAGATTGGGCAGGGTTCAGTGGTATATTTGGGGCACCAGGTGGGGAGTGGCCAGGTGGCACCCCTTCAGCCTAAAATTGAAACTATCCTGATGGGGGAACCCCCCAGGACTCAGACGCAGGTGAGGGCCTTCTTAGGACTCACGGGGTACTACAGGAGGTTTGTCAAGGGATATGGCAACATTGTTGCACCCTTGACTGGGCAGACTTCTAAGAAGCAGCCAAAGAAGCTTAACTGGACTGACACCTGTCAGAAAGCTTTTGACGCCCTGAAGACTGCCATGTACACCGCAACCGTGCTTCAGGTGCCCGATTTTTCAAAGGAATTTGTTGCCCAGACGGACGCCTCGGAGCATGGTATAGGGGCTGTTCTGTCACAGATCAATGAGGAGGGACTAGACCAACCGGTAGCTTTCCTAAGCAGGAGGTTACTTCCCCGGGAACAGAGGTGGAGCGTAATTGAGCGTGAGGCATTTGTTGCGGTCTGGGCGCTGAAGAAGTTCAACTCTTCCGCTGGATCCGTGTGGGACGCCGCCGCTGAGAGCCCAACGGAACCGGCACCTCCAAGCCCTTCGCTGAACCTGTGGGGGCCGCTGCAACTGAGAGAGAGATGTAGCCGCTGAGCGTCCACCGTGGTGCCTGCCGGGCCGAGACCATCCTCTGTACCGTGGCCCGCTGCAGCCAAGAAGAGAGCTGTAGCCACTGAGTGACCGCACCCTTTGCTACTTGGCATCATCGTGATTTGTCCCGTGGGCCGCTGCAGCCAAGAAGAGAGCTGTAGCCGCTGAGTGCCCGCACCCTTTGCTACTTGGCATCATCGTGATTTGTCCCGTGGGCCGCTGCAGCCAAGAAGAGAGCTGTAGCCGCTGAGTGCCCGCAACCTTTGCTACTTGGCATCATCGTGATCTGTCCCATGGGGCGCTGCAGCCAAGAAGAGAGCTGTCGCCGCTGAGTGCCCGCACCCTTTTGCTACTTTGCACCATCGTGATTGGTCCCGTGGGCCGCCGCAGCTAAGAGAGAGCTGTGGCCGCTGATTGCCCGCACCTTTGGCCAACTTTGCATCCTTGGGATTTGTCCTGTGGGCCCCCACAGCCGAGAGAGAGTTGCTGCCGCTATGCGCCCGCACCTTGTTGAGGAGTGTCGCTATTTCCTGTGAGCCGCTGCAGCTAAGAAAGAGCTGCTTCTGCTGTGAGCCCACCACGGAGCTGCACGACGAGACTCATCGCCACCACCAGCCCGGAACGCCGCAGCAGCGTGCTGCTGCCGCTGAGCACCTGCCTGTCCCAGAGTGCCCGAATCATTGTGGGTGCATGCTGCAGACCTCGACCTCCAAGACTTGTGATCGCTGGGAGTCCGCCTGTCACCAACTCCGCTTCTTTGAGAAGCTGCGCGCTGTGTCCCCTTTTCAACTACAGGTATCTGGTGCGCACCGGGTCACGTAGGCCCCGGCCCTGAACCCAGTCTATGTCACGCTTTGGGTGAATACGTTATTTTCTTTTTGAGTCCCATTGGGGGGACGTGAATTGTAGTGGTTGAAACGTTTTAAAAAGTCTTGAATTAAACTTTTGGATAAAGATATTATTTTTATATACCTACCTGAGTCGTGTCCGTTTTGTGGTGGCATTGCTGCCTAATTGTACGTGGTCATAAAGGCATTACATACCGCCTCTGAGATAGGCTTAATTGCTCGTGCTACGTTACCACAGGGTTGAGCAGGGGTTGTCAAAGTGGGTAGCCCACTTGCCCTGACTTAGGAAGAAGGGTTCCTATTTGGACAGTGGCACCAGCCCTGACCAACTAGAGACCCCCATTTCTAACAGGGTGTATCTTGTAAAGTGAGTAAACACGGGGTATATCTTGCAGTAAAGTGAGTAAACACAAGATATATCTTGTAAAGTGAGTAAACACAGGGTATATCTTGCAGTAAAGTGAGTAAACACTGGATGTATCTTGTAAGAAAAGTGAGGAAACATGGGGTGTATCTTGCAGTAAACTGAGTCAACACTGGTTATATCTTGCAGTAAAGTGAGTAAACACAGGATATATCTTGCAAAATGAGTAAATGCGGGGTGCATCTTACAGTAAAGTGAGTAAACACAGGATATATCTTGTAAAGTGAGTAAAAACTGGGTATATCTTGCAGTAAAGTGAGTAAACACAGGGTATATCTTGTACAGTGAGTAAACACTGGGTATATCTTGCAGTAAAGTGAGTAAACACTGGATGTATCTTGCAAGAAAAGTGAGGAAACATGGGGTGTATCTTGCAGTAAAGTGAGTAAACACAGGATATATCTTGCAAAATGAGTAAACGCGGGGTGCATCTTACAGTAAAGTGAGTAAACACTGGGGTGCCGATCACGATCCGGTAAAAACCGGGTACGAACCGTCGGACGGGGCACATTCTCCGTCCGACGCGTACCCGGTCGTACAAATATACAAACATGGAATTACGAATCGCACGGAAACACCATTTCTGTACGATTCGTACAGAACCCCGACCGACGAAAAAAAACCTACAAATGCGATCCGGGAAAGCGCCGACCTGACGTCGGGACGCACGCAGTCTGCCTTTCACGAACCAGGAATTACGATTCGCACCGACGTCATCCCGCACGGTGAATATTTTCCGGCTGCCAAAAACTGCCGGGAAATCAGGACGACGCGAACAAGGAGTACCCGTACGCGACGGACAGACATGGACCCGAACCTACGTGTCATCCCGGCCCTCATAGCACTCGACCTCCTCTACAGGTTCGGACGCAGACGCCGCAGAAGGTCAGAACAACACAGGGAGGGGGGAAATGGGGGGGGGGGCAGGAGTATGGGCAGGCCACTAAACCCCCACCCAAGTCACACAGCACACATGCCCTGGATATACCTGACCCACAGGCCCTGGTCACTACGCGGGGGTGGGGGCGTGTCCAGCTAAGCCAGCGACCGCCACAACGGAAGTTCTTGATGACGCGAACCGCCAACACAACCAGACAGGTACGTCCCTTACCCACGCCTTAAGAGCGTGGGTACGAGTCGTACCACGCCCACACCTACGTCACCCCAACAATGGCGGGACGGCCCGTACCCACGTGGCAAAGGCCTGGGGACGGGCCGCACAAGCATCACATAGCGTGGGGACGGATATGTACGGACCCTACCCCCACCCGCGTATGCAAGGAGCGTACTCCCCACCCCAACAGTGTAAGTACGACCCGTACCCCACCCGCGTATGCAAGGAGCGTACCCCCCACCCCAACAGTGTAAGTACGACCCATACCCCACCCGCGTATGCAAGGAGCGTACCCCCCACCCCAACAGTGTAAGTACGACCCGTACCCCACCCGCGTACGTACGGACCGTACCCCCACCCGCGTATGCATGGAGCGTACCCCCCATGCCAACAGTGTAAGTACGACCCGTACCCCACCTGCGTATGCAAGGAGCGTACCCCCCACCCCAACAGTGTAAGTACGACCCGTACCCCACCCGCGTATGCAAGGAGCGTACCCCCCACCCCAACAGTGTAAGTACGACCCGTACCCCCACCCGCGTATGCAAGGAGCGTACCCCCCACCCCAACAGTGTAAGTACGACCCGTACCCCACCCGCGTACGTACAGACGTACCCCCACCCGCGTATGCATGGAGCGTACCCCCCATGCCAACAGTGTAAGTACGACCCGTACCCCACCCGCGTATGCAAGGAGCGTACCCCCCACCCCAACAGTGTAAGTAAGACCCGTACCCCACCCGCGTATGCAAGGAGCGTACCCCCCACCCCAACAGTGTAAGTACGACCCGTACCCCCACCCGCGTATGCAAGGAGTGTACCCCCCACCCCAACAGTGTAAGTACGACCCGTACCCCACCCGCGTACGTACGGACCGTACCCCCACCCGCGTATGCATGGAGCGTACCCCCCACCCCAACAGTGTAAGTACAACCCATACCCCACCCGCATATGCATGGAGCGAACCCACACCCGTGCATGTTATGAGCGTACATATTGTCAAATCGGAGAGGTGGGTGCAGAGTCCACCCAGCAGTGCCCAGACACAGGAGGGGTGGGTGCAGAGTCCACCCAGCAGTGCCCAGAGACAGGAGGGGTGTGTGCCTATCACTCCCAGCAGTGCCCAGACACAGGAGAGGTGGGTGCAGAGTCCTCCCAGCAGTGCCCTGAGACAGGAGGGGTGTGTGCAGAGTCCTCCCAGCAGTGCCCAGAGACAGGAGGGGTGGGTGCCTATCACTCCCAGCAGTGCCCAGAGACAGGAGGGGTGGGTGCAGAGTCCTCCCAGCAGTGCCCAGAGACAGGAGGGGTGGGTACAGAGTCCTCCCAGCAGTGCCCAGAGACAGGAGGGGTGGGTGCCTAACAATCCCAGCAGTGCCCAGACACAGGAGGGGTGGGTGCAGAGTCCTCCCAGCAGTGCCCAGAGACAGGAGGGGTGGGTGCCTATCACTCCCAGCAGTGCCCAGAGACAGGAGGGGTGGGTGCAGAGTCCACCCAGCAGTGCCCTGAGACAGGAGGAGTGTGTGCAGAGTCCTCCCAGCAGTGCCCAGACACAGGAGGGGTGTGTGCCTATCACTCCCAGCAGTGCCCTGAAACAGGAGGGGTGGGTGCAGAGTCCTCCCAGCAGTGCCCAGAGACAGGAGGGGTGGGTGCAGAGTCCTCCCAGCAGTGCCCAGAGACAGGAGGGGTGGGTGCCTAACACTCCCAGCAGTGCCCAGAGGCAGGAGGGGTGGGTGCAGAGTCCTCCCAGCAGTGCCCAGACACAGGAGGGGTGGGTGCAGAGTCCTCCCAGCAGTGCCCAGACACAGGAGGGGAGGGTGCCTAACACTCCCAGCAGTGCCCAGAGACAGGAGGGGTGTGTGCAGAGTCCTCCCAGCAGTGCCCTGAGACAGGAGGGGTGGGTGCCTAACACTCCCAGCAGTGCCCAGAGACAGGAGGGGTGGGTGCAGAGTCCTCCCAGCAGTGCCCTGAGACAGGAGGGGTGTGTGCAGAGTCCTCCCAGCAGTGCCCAGAGACAGGAGGGGTGGGTGCCTATCACTCCCAGCAGTGCCCAGAGACAGGAGGGGTGGGTGCAGAGTCCTCCCAGCAGTGCCCAGAGACAGGAGGGGTGGGTGCCTAACACTCCCAGCAGTGCCCAGACACAGGAGGGGTGGGTGCAGAGTCCTCCCAGCAGTGCCCAGAGACAGGAGGGGTGGGTGCCTATCACTCCCAGCAGTGCCCAGAGACAGGAGGGGTGGGTGCAGAGTCCACCCAGCAGTGCCCTGAGACAGGAGGGGTGTGTGCAGAGTCCTACCAGCAGTGCCCAGACACAGGAGGGGTGTGTGCCTATCACTCCCAGCAGTGCCCTGAAACAGGAGGGGTGGGTGCAGAGTCCTCCCAGCAGTGCCCAGAGACAGGAGGGGTGGGTGCAGAGTCCTCCCAGCAGTGCCCAGAGACAGGAGGGGTGGGTGCAGAGTCCTCCCAGCAGTGCCCAGAGACAGGAGGGGTGGGTGCCTAACACTCCCAGCAGTGCCCAGAGACAGGAGGGGTGGGTGCAGACTCCTCCCAGCAGTGCCCTGAGACAGGAGGGGTGTGTGCAGAGTCCTCCCAGCAGTGCCCAGAGACAGGAGGGGTGGGTGCCTATCACTCCCAGCAGTGCCCAGACACAGGAGGGGTGTGTGCAGAGTCCTCCCAGCAGTGCCCAGAGACAGGAGGGGTGTGTGCAGAGTCCTCCCAGCAGTGCCCAGAGACAGGAGGGGTGGGTGCAGAGTCCTCCCAGCAGTGCCCAGAGACAGGAGGGGTGTGTGCAGAGTCCTCCCAGCAGTGCCCATGGAACGCAAAGGGTGGAGTAGCCACAGATACCATGCCCACAAATGTCAGTCTGGTGCACAAAGACACTGCAGTACACGTACCACATGTGTGCGAGGCTGGGAGTATACACATGCATAGGGCCAAAAACAAAACATGTCCCCATGAAGTCATGTCAATAGTCCACATACACAAGTACAATAACTACCAAGGATGCCACGAATGATGCAGGTGGAGAATGGCTCAGCATGCATGTGCAAAGTCGAAGGACTCCGTCACACACCCAGCTAATGTACACACAGCTCTGCGCTAAAGTCAGGGGACACCCTGCAGGGAAGAAGTCAGGGTACACAGAGGAAGGAATACACCTTGGGACAATTGCACCATGCAGCAACTGCTTACATGAATGGAGAAAGCTAGCTAACCCCTTGTGATGGCACACAGATCCCAGGGTCCCCCCATGACCAGCACACTACTACATTTCCCACACACCCAACACATGAACACCACCCACAACCATGTAGCAGCCCCACCAACAGCAATACCAGCAAAGCAGGAGTGTTCCAAGGGCCAAAAGAAATAGCTTTATTCAGCAGGATCAAATAACTGGCATGTAGTAAGTCCAATATGGATGTATGACGTTACAACGCATGCTTTTACACCGCATGCCGCTACAACGCATTTTTTACACCGCAAGATCTGTTACAACGCAAGCCTTTACAACGCATGCTTTTACAACGACGTACACTAGATGGAGTGCTGACATTAGAAATGTATAATTTACTATTCTAACTCCAGTCCACGTTGCAGTAGGGAAGGTGTTTGGATAGTAAAACTACACTATTTCTAATGTTAGCACGCCATCTAGTGCATTTCGTTGTAATGGCATGCGTTGTAATGGCATGCGTTGTAACAGATTTTGCGTTGTTACAGTTTCGTTGTAATGGTAGTGCGGTGTAAAAGTTGCGTTGTAAACGTTGTATACCGTCCAATATTTACAAAGCCCATAGGGCAGTCCAGGAGTCACAGCTGGATGGGGGACACAGTGGGATGCGTGTCCCCTAGCTTGCCTGCACAGTTACAAGCCGTTGTCTTCCACAGGGGTGAGGGCATCATGTGGGGGGGAAGGAACAGGCACCGCAGGGACAGGAGGGCGAAGGGTAGGCGACGTGGGTGCAGGGATGGAGGACTCCACCACAGGGGGTGGGGCAGGGCCAAAGGTGGATTCTAGGAGCGCGCTGCACACCTCGGCAAGGTCCTCCAGGGACTCCCCTGCACCCGAAGGAACCACAGGCCCCAAGGAGGGAGGTGGGTCAGAGGGATGGGTCGCAGCGCCACTGGGGGAGGGTGTGGAGAGGGGGGGTGTTAGAAGGCGACCTCAGAGGGGCCCGGAGAGGGCCCTGACTGCCCTGAGACCCACCCTCGAGGTATCGTAGCCGGGCGCTGGCAGGAGATTCCTGAGGGGAGGAACCTCGTATCTAGGATCGTACACTCGGCACCACACGACAGAGAGACACTACACGAGGAGTTCTTAAGAGCAAATCTTTATCAAATCGGAATGATAGGATCTTTATGATCAGCAAGGCAAAATATATACAAGTAGAGCGCGGGCTCACAAAGTCTTGGAGGGGGGTTAGGAGGTAGCGGGACAGTCTTTGGGGGGTAAGAATCAAATGCAGGAGCGTACCCGGCGCACAGCTCACAATCCTCGAGCTGGGGGATACGCTTGTCGTCGTGGGGTCCGGCGGGACCAAGGAAGTCTGTGGGAGCCGCGAGTCACTCAGCAGGCTGAGGTATAAGTTCGGAGGTCTTACGATCTTCGGGGAGCCGCGAGTCACTCAGCAGGCTCAAGCACAAGTTCGGAGGTCTTACGATCTTCAGGGAGCCGCGAGTCACTCAGTAGGGCTCAAGCACAAAGTCGGAGGTCTTACGATCTTCGGGGAGCCGCGAGTCACTCAGCAGGGCTCAAGCACAAGTTCGGAGGTCTTACGATCTTCGGGGAGCCGCGAGTCACTCAGCAGGGCTCAAGCACAAGTTCGGAGGTCTTACGATCTTCGGGGAGCCGCGAGTCACTCAGCAGGGCTCAGGGGTTTCCAAGGCGAATCTGCCGGACAGTCCCAGAGCACCCCTTGTTATAGGGCGACTCCTCTTTGATGTCCGGAGTCTGTGCAGGCAGGGGTCTTGTCACCTGGGGGCCGCTTGTTGGGGGTTTCCTGCCATTGTCCTTTGATCCTTTCAGGGCCGGGTCGGGAGGAGTCCCAGACACCCAGCAGGCGTGGAGCCAGCCCTCGGGGAGGCCGGCGGGTCGATCGAAACGGTATAAAGATAGAATATCGACGGGAAAATATCGACTAGCATTAATATCGTGGTGAGAATATCGACTGTGAAAAATATCGTAATAGAAAATATCTTTTTAAAAAATATCGTTTCGTGAGAATGACAAAAATATCGTCATAAAAAAATATCGATGAACAGAATATCGTTGATCAAAATGTCGTTTCATATAATATCGACAGAAAAATATAGGTTGTTATAAAATTTATAAAAAAATATGTATTATGTTTTTAAAAAACTTACAAAACTCCTACTAGTAATAATATGTGTTAAAAAATATTTTCTACAAAAGAATTGTTAAAATTTTAGTAGCGGGTTATTGGTATTATAGGGGATAAGGGTGGGTAGTAATTTAAAATTTGGTTTTTAAAAAATTTATAAAATATAAACAAATTAGAAAATATTTAAGAAATCCAAATTTTTATTTGAAATTTCGAATTCTTCACGAAATTAAATTTGTAATTAAATTTTATAATTTCAAATAAAAATTTTAGGAGCGGGTTTTTAGTATTATAGGGGATTAGGGTGGGTAGTAATTTAAAAATGTAGTGTTTAAAAATTGTATAAAATATTAATAAATTAGAAATTTATAATGAAATCAAATTTTAACCTCGAAATTTAAAATTTTACACGAAATTTATTTTTTAATATTAATAAAAAATATTAAATTAATATTGAAGAAGCGTTATTTTGGTATTATAGGGGAATAGGGTCTAAAAAATAATTTAGATAGAAAAATGTATATTGTTTACTAACCTGCACATTTCCTGACTTATGTTGGATTGGAGTTAGAATAGTAAATTATTATAAAATATAAACAAATTAGAAAATAATTAAGAAATTTAAAATTTCATTTTAAATTTCTAATTGTTTACGAATTTAAATTTGTAATTAAATTTAAAAATTTCAAATAAAAATTTTAGGAGCGGGTTTTTGGTATTATAGGGGATTAGGGTGGGTAGTAATTTAAAAATGTAGTCTTTAAAAATTGTATAAAATATTAATAAATTAGAAATTTATCATGAAATCAAAATTTAACATCGAAATTAAAATTGTTACACGAAATTTATTTTTTAATATTAATAAAAAATATTAAATTATTATTGAAGAAGCGTTATTTTGGTTTTATAGGGGAATAGGGTCTAAAAAATAATTTAGATAGAAAAATGTATTTTGTTTACTAACCTGCACATTTCCTGACTTATGTTGGATTGGAGTTAGAATAGTAATGTATTATAGTTTACTATCCAGCACTTTCCCTGAGTTATGTTATGTTTGGAGTTAGAATAGTAATTTATTATGGTTTACTATCCAGCACTTTCCCTGACTTATGTTGGATTGGAGTTAGAATAGTAATTTATTATGGTTTACTATCCAGCACTTTCCCTGACTTATGTTGGATTGGAGTTAGCATAGTAATTTATTATGGTTTACTATCCAGCACTTTCCCTGAGTTATGTTATGTTTGGAGTTAGAATAGTAATTTATTATGGTTTACTATCCAGTACTTTCCCTGACTTATGTTGGATTGGAGTTAGAATAGTAATTTGTTATGGTTTACTATCCAGCACTTTCCCTGAGTTATGTTATGTTTGGAGTTAGAATAGTAATTTATTATGGTTTACTATCCAGCAGTTTCCATGACTTATGTTGGATTGGAGTTAGAATAGTCATTTATTATGGTTTACTATCCAGCACTCTCCCTGACTTATGTTATGGTTTACTATCCAGCACTTTCCCTGACTTATGTTATGTTTGGAGTTAGAATAGTAATTTATTATGGTTTACTATCCAGCACTTTCCCTGACTTATGTTGGATTGGAGTTAGAATAGTAATTTGTTATGGTTTACTATCCAGCACTTTCCCTGAATTATGTTATGTTTGGAGTTAGAATAGTAATTTATTATGGTTTACTATCCAGCACTTTCCCTGACTTATGTTGGATTGGAGTTAGAATAGTAATTTATTATGGTTTACTATCCAGCACTTTCCCTGACTTATGTTGGATTGGAGTTAGAATAGTAATTTATTATGGTTTACTATCCAGCACTTTCCCTGACTTATGTTATGTTTGGAGTTAGAATAGTAATTTATTATGGTTTACTATCCAGCACTTTCCCTGACTTATGTTGGATTGGAGTTAGAATAGTAATTTATTATGGTTTACTATCCAGAACTTTCCCTGACTTATGTTGGATTGGAGTTAGATTAGTAATTTATTATGGTTTACTATCCAGCACTTTCCCTGAGTTATGTTATGTTTGGAGTTAGAATAGTAATTTATTATGGTTTACTATCCAGCACTTTCCCTGACTTATGTTGGATTGGAGTTAGAATAGTAATTTATTATGGTTTACTATCCAGAACTTTCCCTGAGTTTACAATTTATTTTTGATCAAAAGGGTATTTAGTCCTCTGGAACGCGTAGACCCTCGGTTTGAGTCGTCACATACTGTAACTACATATTCTGTGGGAAAGTTATGTCAATCCTGGCTGCGACATTCCACCTTAGCATCTGTCAAAGTTCATTTATCGAAGTTACATGACAAAATAGATTTGAATTATTTTGTTAAAGGTCCTGTGGGTGGCAGAACCAAAAGGTGGGCGTATGCTATTTACAACGAAGTGTGGAAATTTTCGCAAATTGAGGCGGCTTCAAGATTGAGAGCTATTGACCAAGCAAACATGGAAAAGGTTTTAGCCGTTATAGATAACAGCATTAGCACTCTCTCTTCCAGAATTTATACATTAGATAATATTGTTTCGTCAGTTGTTGATATTGTGCATGATGATATGTCTGTGTTATATAATGGTCAAAACCAGTTGCGTTCTGTTATGCAGTTTGCATGGACATTGCAGACGTTAAAGGCAGGGAGGGTCCCTTGGGACTATTTGAGCACTACATTGTTATTCATTCCTTTTAACATTACTGATAAGCAGCGATTTATGTCCATGAAAGATGCTACATATTCATTATTACATATTGAAAAATTAGAACCGTTACCTTTCTCTGTGGCGGAAATAAATTCAGTCACGTGGCTTATACACGGGTTGATAACTCTACCGTTCGCACTTCTTAAGTTTACGTCTTGTATGAAACATTATGCTCTGGGTAGATATGAACAGCTGGGCACCGCTTTCATACATGAGGTTTGGTCCCTCCCCTTTACGTATAGATGTACTAGGGACGGAACTGAGGTTTATCTGAAGGGTGAGGAATGTATCACGACACCAGATCATTCCTTGGTATGTAGGCACATTCAATTACAGGGTGCATGCAATGTACAAGCCCCGATTTTGGCCTGCGTCCTACGAGGTGTCCCAGTGCCTGTGATTACGCCTTCTTTGACGCTGCTTACAAACAGTAGTTATTTAATTTTGAATAATGAAGCTTGCTGCGGGATGTTAGTGGGAATCCCATATATAGTAACTGTATCGCAGAGGGTTGTCTGCTGCAATAATGTTCTCTTTTCACCCCCGCACGGGCGGCTGGATGTTTCCATCTGGCCTTCGATTCCAACCTTGAAAGCAGAGTTCAACAAGTTGAGCAGAATAAGAGCTGTATTGTCCCAAAAAGAGGTGTCATTGACTTCCTCTCGTGAAACATTTGTCCTTCACGTTGCTAATACGCGCACAGAGGTACAGGCGGTTTTGAATACTGACCTCCCCCTACATTTCGGAGCTTTGATCCTAACTATTTTCAATGCCTCGTCCACGACCGGCCTGGCTCATTTTTTTAAACTTGTAGGCTCAGGCCTCGTGACCTCTTTCCAAACTATTTTTGGTGTGATTCCGGCATTTTTTCATTCGATTTTCTCGAGCATCTTTGGAGGTGTTCCGCTGCTTCTGGCGCTGGTGGCAGGTGTGCTGCTTTTACTTTTCATACTACGGAATGGCTGCTGTTTCTGTGCCACACGAGCACCTGTCCCGTCTGCATCTTCTTCGTGATAGGATGCTTCACTTTTATGGTACTCTGCCATTGGCGACTTTAAGCCTGGCATATGGATTATCCTTCAGGTATTCCTACTTCACCTGCGTGCAACCTGTATTTCACTGCCTGGATTGTCCCTTTGAATGGCCTCTGGATTTGTGCTTGACCAACACGGTGTCTCCGGTGCCGGATTTCGATCGACTGATGAGGCCCTTAGTGTCTCACGAGTTGGCCTGTTCTGGTGTCCGGATTATGGCTTGTGGTGCGGCGCATGGCATCCTGGGTAATTGGGACATATCAACGGCTGCCTACGACTTCTTGGCTATGAGCTATTTAGAGGAACATTCCGGTTGCCCTCTGATTGTGCTAGAGGCTCCGATGGTTGAAGAACACGTATGTTCCTTTTCTTTAATTAATTGGATGGCTGAGACTTTTAGTGGCCCTGCAAACGATTTTTTGTTGGAAGCAGTTGCCACGTATGCTGCCTATACATTCATGGATTAACTGAACTATCCTCCTTTGCGCCTGTGCTACTGGACAGCAACCTAGCGCAGCATTCATTTTTTTTTTCTAATCATTGTGTTACTTATAGTATTTGGATGATAGTAGTTGTTAATATATGAAGTAAATTGTACATTTACTTAGCAAGTTTAAATAATTTTTGTCAGCTATCTAAGTAGACATGGATAAGGTAGTTAATAAATGTTTTTACATGTAAGTTTCTGGTCGTTGTTGATAAGTTCAACATGTTCTTTTTTCACTCTAAAGAAGAACACTTTTTAATTTAGGGAGTTTATCTACTTTATGCTAAGTTCGAATGAAAAAAGCAATGGGATTTTACTTACTTCAAGTGTAGTATGACGTTTTGTAGTTGTAGTCGTAGGTTTGTATTCTCTTCTCTCAGCAAGGTAACCGTTTTTCTCCAAGTTTGGCCCAAAAATTGTAAATTACGTTAAGTGTATAATTGTTTTTATATTAGTGAGTTAATTGATTGTTGCTTTTGATTGGTTCAATTAGTGAAATTTCAAAATCATTGGTCGAGAACGTTATTTTGAATTAGAAAACCGTTAAATAATTATATGTGTGAATAGTTTTGTAAAGTAAAATAGTTTAAAAAAGTGTGTAAAATAAAAGAATAGTGCATATCGAGTTGGTAATAAAAAGACGATATTTTTTGTATATTTCTATAAGCAGATAGGTCGTCGATGTTAGTGTAGTCGATATATATGTCTAAGGTCATGTTATTTAAAATAAAGTCGATCATGTAGTAGTCGATATTTATGTTGTCGATATTAGTGTGAACGATATTAGGGTTGTCGATAAAAAAAAATCGATATTTGTGTGAATCCTTGTTTAAGTATAGGATGACGATATTAATGTAAGCGATATTTTAGTGACGATATTTATTTCTGACGATATTTATGTTAACGATATTCCATCATGGAACCGATCGAAACCCACCTTCCCAGGGAAGCGCAGAGGTGTGATGGAAACTGCTCCTCCCTTTCTCATCCCAAGGGGAGCGCGGTGTCCTCCAGCCGGAGTGGCGCCTATAGGCTAGGGTCGCGCTGGGGCCGGGCAGCCATCTTGGTGCATGAAGTGGGCACGCGGGCCCGGGGTGGCCGAAGGAGGAAGGCCACGGACGGGGGAAGTCCGGGTCGGGTGTGTGTGTTCTGGGGGGAAGGATCGGCTAGGCCAGGGGCTCCGGGCTGGTGTGAGGTGCAGGGGTCAGGTCTGAATATGTTACGAGGGCCGGGTCTAACACGCGTCCCCCCCAGCTGAAAGCCGGAGAGAACTACCCATCTTCTTGGGGGTTCTCTTCGCTGAGGCGGAAGAATCGGGAGAGGCCATCGGCGTTGGCGTGGTCCGTACCAGGGCGATGTTCCACGGTGAAATCCATCCCATGGAGGGAGATCGACCACCGCAGAAGCTTGGTGTTTTCTCCTCGCATCTGCAGGAGCCATCGCAAAGGGCGATGGTCGGTCTGGACTCTGAAATGGGTGCCGAACAGGTAAGGGCGTAGTTTCTTGAGGGCCCAGACTACGGCGAACGCCTCGCGCTCGATGGTACTCCATCTCTGTTCCCGGGGCAACAGCCTTCGGCTGAGGAAGGCCACGGGCTGGTCTAGACCCTGGTCATTTACTTGGGAGAGGACTGCCCCGATGCCATGCTCGGAGGCATCAGTTTGTACCACAAACTCTTTGGAGTAGTCGGGGGCCTGGAGGACGGGGGCCGTACACATGGCCGTTTTCAGGGCATTGAACGCCTCTTGGCAGGCAGGGGACCACTGTACCTTCTTGGGCTGCTTCTTGGACGTGAGTCCCGTGAGGGGACCGACCAGACTGCCGTAATTCCGGATGAATCTCCGATAGTAGCCCGTGAGGCCCAGAAAGGCTCGGACCTCTGTTTGGGTAGTGGGGGGTTCCCAGGCTAGGATGGCGTCGATTTTGGGCTGTAGAGGGGCGACCTGCCCGCTTCCGACCTGGTGTCCCAGGTAGGTTACCGAACCTTGCCCAATCTGGCATTTGCTGGCTTTCACGGTGAGGCCCGCCTGGCGTAGGGCGGTTAGCACCCTCTGGAGGTGCTGGAGGTGCTCACTCCAGTCGGAACTAAAGACTGCGATATCGTCGAGATATGCAGCGCTGAATTTTTCCAGCCCGGCCAGGACTCTATTTACCAGTCGCTGGAAGGTGGCCGGGGCATTTTTCATCCCGAAGGGCATTACGCGAAAGCGATAGTGCCCATCCGGGGTGGAGAAGGCGGACCGCTCCTTGGCTCCCTCGGTGAGCGCAATTTGCCAGTAGCCGCAGGTGAGATCGAAGGTGCTGAGGAACCGAGCAGCCCCGAGCCGGTCAATGAGCTCGTCGGCTCGGGGAATGGGGTGGGCATCTGCTCGGGTGACCTCATTGAGTCCCCGGTAGTCCACGCAAAAGCGGAGTTCCGGGGCGACCCCGGGGGCAGCTGCTTTTGGGACCAGGACCACGGGGCTGGCCCAGGGGCTGTCTGAGGGTTCGATCACGCCTAGGGTCAACATTTTCGAGACTTCGGCTTGGATACAGGACCGGACCCGATCAGGGACTCGGTAGGCTCGGTGTCTCACTGGCGGGCTGTCCCCGGTATCCACGTCGTGGACACACCAGTCGGTGACCTTGGGGACCAGGGAGAAAAGGTCCGGAAACTGCCCTAGGAGCTGGCGGCAATCCTCCCGTTGCTGGGGAGTGAGAGACGGGGAGAGGTTCACTCCCTCTACGGAGCCGTCCTTCTCCTTGGTGCACAGAAGATCAGGGAGGGGATCTGACTCTTCTTCGGACCCGTCGTCCGTGGCCTGTAGGAGGCTCAGCTCTGTCCGCACGAAGTGGGGCTTGAGGCGGTTTACGTGGAGGACCCGGAGGGGGTCCCGGGGGGACTGGACGTCTACCAAGTATGTGACCGGGCTCTTCCGCTCGACTACTTTGAAGGGCCCGGTCCATTTATCCTGGGGAGCGCAGGGTTTCACGGGGGCCATGACCCACACCAGCTGGCCCGGCTGAAACTCGACTAGCGCGGCGTTCTGGTCGTACCAGCGCTTCATCTCCTCCTGACTCGCTTCCAGGTTGGCCTCTGCCATTTCCCGGAACCTCCTAGTCTGATTTCGGAGGGTCAGGACGTAACGGAACACGTCTCGGGGGGTGCCTCGGGGCGCCGCCTCCCACTCTTCCTTGACCAGGCTGAGGGGCCCCCTGACGGGGTGCCCGTAGAGTAACTCAAAGGGGCTGAAACCCAAGGATTTCTGGGGGACTTCTCGGTATGCGAATAGGAGGCAAGGGAGCAGGAGGTCCCACTTACGCCGGAGGGGCTCTTCCAGGCCCGCGATCATCCCCTTCAGAGACCGGTTAAACCGCTCTACCAGGCCGTTTCCTTGGGGGTGGTATGGGGTGGTGAATTTGTAGGACACCCCGCACTGTTGCCATAAGGACCTCATGTATCGGGAGATAAAGTTGGTCCCGCGATCGCTCACGACCTCGCGGGGAAAACCCATGCGGGAGAAGATCCCCATCAGTGCCCGGCCCACCACGGGGGCCGTGACGGTGCGCAGGGGGATGGCCTCAGGGTAACGGGTGGCATGGTCCACCAGGACGAGGATGAACCGGTGCCCCTGGGAAGTTGGGGGGTCCAGAGGTCCTACAATGTCGATCCCGACCCGCTCAAAAGGGGTACTGACGACAGGGAAGGGTTGGAGGGGAGCCTTGCGCTTCCCTCCACTCTTCCCACTGGCCTGGCACATGGGACAGGACTTGCAGTGGGCTTCTACATCCGCTTTCATTCTGGGCCAGTAGAAGTGAGTCACGAGGCGACTGTATGTTTTGTCCTGACCCAAGTGACCCGCGAGGGGAACGTCGTGGGCCAAGCCCAGGAGGAGGTTTCGGAAGCGTAGTGGTACCACCAGCACCCGACCGGACCCTAGCTCCACCGACTTCTGTTCGCTGTACAAAAGGTCATTCTCCCAATAGACCCGGTGCGTTCCTGTCTGGTCGCCTGCGGCCTGGGTCTCTGCCTGTTGCCGGGGCCCGACCAGGGAGGGACAGGTAGCCTGCTCTCGGCAGAACTCCTCTCGGGAGGGGCCCCCCTCGTGGCGCCACTGGGCTAACTCGGGCAGATCGCCTAGCTCGGTGTTTGGGGTGGAGTCGGAAGGCGGGGGTTCATCGCTGGCGATCGACTCTTCTGGTGGGGGAATGTGGGGGCCCTCGGCCGGGACCATCCCATCTTCAGGGGTCGGGGCGTCGTCGACGTCCCTCAGGGGGGTCAGTCGAGCCGCCATGGATCGAGTGGTGGCACACACCCACTCAGGGAGGCCCATCATCCCTAGGTGGGTCTTGCGCTCAACTTGTCCCCAGGGGGAACTTTCCAGGTCGTTCCCCAGGAGACAGTCGACGGGCTGGGAGGTTCTCACTGCGACCTTCAGTTTACCGACCACTCCTCCCCACTCGAAGGGCACCAGGGCTACCTTACATAGGCTTTCTGTGTTGTCGGCTGAAAGGACAGGGCAAAATACGTTGGGGAGGACCTGGTCCTCGTGGACTAAATGGCTGAGGACACCGGTGATGCTGGCCCCGGTGTCACGGAGGGCTTCTACTTGGTGGCCATTGATCGTGACGAGCTGCCCATATTTCTTGGTGTTAGAGGGCAGGAGGCTCCCAGGGACCATCTCTCTATCTCCTAAGGACACTAGGGCCATAGCGGCGGGTTCCCACTCCTCGGCCTCCTCAACCTCCTCCCCCAGGGCTACATTGGCTATCTGTCTAGCGGGGGGTGCTGCCTGGGTGGTGCGTGGGGCCATGGGGCATTCAGGGTCGCTGGCGTAATGCCCGGGCTTCTGGCAACGGAAACAAGTGATGGTTACTCGGTGCCCCCGTCTCAGGGGGGGCCGGATACAGCTGGTGGGGGTGCCGGGAAAGGCGGAGGTTGGGACTTCGGAGGACTAGCCTGGGGCTCTCTCTGCCCTCCCTGGTTCCCCCCCCTCTCAGGCGGGGTGGTCCCTGACTGGCTCGGGGGTACTCTCCTACAGGGCCCCGGGAGATCCGGGTGTTGGTCCAGCGATCCGCCTCGACAGCCAGCTTCCTCGGGTCCGTGAGCTTGCTGTCGAGCAGATGCTGGCGTAGTTCCACAAAGCAGTTGGCAGCCAGGTGTTCCCACAACATAAGGTCGGTTAGTTCTTCCAGGGTGGTTACCTTGCTGCCCTTGACCCACCCGTCGAAGTCGCGGCTGAAGAAATTCACATATTCCACCCAGGTGGTACCCGGGATCTTCCTGCAGTCCCGGAACCGCTGGTGGTACATCTCCGGGGTGAGGCCGTACCTGGTGAGGAGGGCCGCTTTCATGTGTTCATAGGAGGTCTGCATGGAGGTGGGTAGGTCGAGCAGGGTATCTCTTCCTTCGCTCAGGAATCGTCCCCATAACCCAGCCCCCCAATCCTTCTGCGGGACCCGATGGGAGGTCATGGCGACCTCGTAGGCCCGGAACCACTGCTGAATGTCATCATTTTTGTAATATTCTTTGACCACATCCTTGGGGATGTGGTCCTTCTGCTCCGTCGGGTGGCCGCCTCCCGGTTCCCCGGGGGCCGCGCTTCTTCGCTTCTCGCTTTCCATTCTATTTCCTTCAAGCTGCGTTCATGTTGCAGTTGAAGTCTCCTTCCCTCGTGTTCTCGTTGGAGTTTCTTCTCTTCTAGTTCTCCTTGTACTCGCAACTGTTCCACTGCTAGCTTCTTCTCGGCTAATTTCAACTCGCCCTCAATTTTGAGCTTGGCTAATTCGAGCTCGTGATGGCGACTTTTTTCTCTGTCTGCGAGTTCCTCCGGGGATAGGCCCCCGTCTGGCACGAAGCCTCGCACCTGGTTGCTGCTGCGTTCTCCTTGGGAGGCTCCAGCTTCGTCGTGGGGCTCCCCCGCTCCCTCTGGGCGGGAGGCTCCAGAATCCACCCAAGCTTTCAGTGCCTTCTGCATATCTTCTTTGGTGTTGAGACCAGTGGTAGCGATTCGGAGTTCCTTACAGAATTGCTTAAGTTCTTTGTGAGTGTACTCTTCCAGTTGTTCCACCTGGAACACGGTACTGGCGTCGTCTTCAACGAGAACCACGGCGTTTCCTTCTGCCATCTTTGTCGGTAGTGCATCAGCCGTTCACGGTACGATCTCTAGATTATGGGCCCGAATCCCCTTGCTTGCCACCAATGTTAGAAGGCGACCTCAGAGGGGCCCGGAGGGGGCCCTGACTGCCCTGAGACCCACCCTCGAGGTATCGTAGCCGGGCGCTGGCAGGAGACTCCTCAGGGGAGGAACCTCGTATCTAGGATCGTACACTCGGCACCACACGACAGAGAGACACTACACGAGGAGTTCTTAAGAGCAAATCTTTATCAAATCGGAATGATAGGATCTTTATGATCAGCAAGGCAAAATATATACAAGTAGAGCGCGGGCTCACAAAGTCTTGGAGGGGGGGTAGGAGGTAGCGGGACAGTCTTTGGGGGGTAAGAATCAAATGCAGGAGCGTACCCGGCGCACAGCTCACAATCCTCGAGCTGGGGGATACGCTTTTCGTCGTGGGGTCCGGCGGGACCAAGGAAGTCTGTGGGAGCCGTGAGTCACTCAGCAGGCTGGGGTATAAGTTCGGAGGTCTTACGATCTTCGGGGAGCCGCGAGTCACTCAGCAGGCTCAAGCACAAGTTCGGAGGTCTTACGATCTTCAGGGAGCCGCGAGTCACTCAGCAGGGCTCAAGCACAAAGTCGGAGGTCTTACGATCTTCGGGGAGCCGCGAGTCACTCAGCAGGGCTCAAGCACAAGTTCGGAGGTCTTACGATCTTCGGGGAGCCGCGAGTCACTCAGCAGGGCTCAGGGGTTTCCAAGGCGAATCTGCCGGACAGTCCCAGAGCACCCCTTGTTATAGGGCGACTCCTCTTTGATGTCCGGAGTCTGTGCAGGCAGGGGTCTTGTCACCTGGGGGCCGCTTGTTGGGGGTTTCCTGCCATTGTCCTTTGATCCTTTCAGGGCCGGGTCGGGAGGAGTCCCAGACACCCAGCAGGCGTGGAGCCAGCCCTCGGGGAGGCCGGCGGGTCGATCGAAACCCACCTTCCCAGGGAAGCGCAGAGGTGTGATGGAAACTGCTCCTCCCTTTCCCATCCCAAGGGGAGCGCGGTGTCCTCCAGCCGGAGTGGCGCCTATAGGCTAGGGTCGCGCTGGGGCCGGGCGGCCATCTTGGTGCATGAAGTGGGCACGCGGGCCCGGGGTGGCCAAAGGAGGAAGGCCACGGACGGGGGAAGTCCGGGTCGGGTGTGTGTGTTCTGGGGGGAAGGATCGGCTAGGCCAGGGGCTCGGGGCTGGTGTGAGGTGCAGGGGTCAGGTCTGACTATGTTAAGAGGGCCGGGTCTAACAGGGGGGGACTCAAGCACCCTGACCGTGGACTTCCTTGACCGCTTGCGGGGTGGTGTCACTGTGGGGCTCAGGGACAGAGCGGCCATGAAGGAGTCTTTGGGGGAGATGTGGCCAGGAGAGCTGAGGGGAGGGGATTTGGAGGGAGTGGATTGGGTGGAATGCGGACTCCCACTCTGGCTGCGTGTCACACGTTTGCCCCCCGACCCAGTGTGTGTGTCTACTTCACCCTGTGTGTGCGTGTCAGGAGGTGTGCGGCGGACCTTCCCTGCTGGTGTGGTGCCTGTGTCTGTTGTGGTGGGTGCATGCTTACGTCTGGGTGTATGTGGGACAGGCATGGGAGTGGGAAGTGTGGAAGGGGCAGGGGTAGGGGGTGGGACGTAGCGCTGCAGGAGACCCACTGCTGCAGTCAGTGTGGAGTCTATGGACCTCAGCAAGTTGCGTTGGTCAGCCTGCGATGAATGAATGCCCTCCAAGTATGCCTCCATGTTGTTGAGGACCTGGCTGTGGCCATGGAGGACATTAAGGATCGCAGTCTGACCAATCTGCAACTGCCAACTGCCGCTGGATGTCCACAGACTCAGCATTGGCGGCAGCAGTGGAGACAGGGGCAGGGGGTGCGGTGCCTGGCAGGAAGGAGACATGTGGTGACCGGGCACGTTGGGAAGGGACACGAGCACGTGGGAGGCGGCTGATGCCAATGGAGGGGGCGGTGCCAGATGTAGGGCTGCTGTCAGATGGTGGTGCAGCCACCGCCCACTCGGAGAGATCATCCTCGGACCCGTCAGCTTCATACTCTGTTGTGCCAGTCGACAGGTCCCCGGGTTCACTCTCCTCCGCCTCTGTCCCACTCGAAGCGCCAGGCACGATGTCACCGCTGGCACTGGTGCTCGGTCCCTCCGCGCCGTCTGTGTCCATGTCTCCCTCCGTGTCCCCCGACGATGCTGTGGGCAGGGTGAAGAGACAGAAATTAATCATACACCTGTATACATATGTCACATGAGTGCAATCTACTTAGGATACAGTGCATAGCCTGAAACTAAGGAAGAGTGACAACTACAAATCAAGGCACATATGTAGGCCCTGCAAGACACAGTTGTGTGACCCACCATGCCATGGAAAAACTATGGAGAGCAAGACACAATAGCAAATGAGACGACATAGAATTTTGACTGAGGAGCAAGGCCCTGGGGACAATCCAGCACCGCATCTGCACCACACAGCGTGGCAGGCAATAGGGATGAGCAGGGACCACATCCAGGAACTAGAGGCACATGCTGCATAGGTAATACTGATAACATGCCCACCCTGACTGGCACACTGCACCTTGAGTGTATGTCCAGACAAACATCACACACTGCCCAGTCCTAGCACGGAGAGTACAGGTCTTGACATGTAGGCCATGCCCTCACCACCCACCCCCTACATGAGACAAATCTGTGGAGACACAGGAAGCACTTACATCTCTTAGTCTGGGTGAAATGCACATGGGATGCAAAAAATCATGATTGCACACAAAATACCCAAGGTGCGCTTGTCCAAATAATCATGTACAAATGGCCATCATCAGATGATTGCAACAAGACACACAGGCAATGGCCACCGTGAGTATGTACTTGGAAAATCAGGTCAGGATGGACAGTGGACACTTGTAATACATCTCACGTCAATATACATGGTGCCAGGGGACAATGGCACAGAGCACAACCTATGCTGTAGACACAGAGATTGTCGACATTCTCGGATTACACACATGATACCTAGGAAAAGATGCCCCTGGGGACAGTAGTGGCCACACAACTCCATACCCCTGAATGGGAATGACTGCAACACACGCTAACATCCCTGCACTATGCGTAACGCACACTCATGCACATCATGTCACAGGCCACCACATGGACATGCCTGCTGGAAGGCTTCGCACTCGAGAGAGCAACTCCCATGTCTGGAATCAGCATTAGTGCCAACTGACATGGAACCCACAAGTCCAGAACTGGACAGGGCACAGGCAAGGTCACAAAACCTGTTACACACCACCCCCACACATGATGCTGCAGGCATTGTACACTTGGAGAAGGTGTCAGGCTACATAACCTTGGGATGGAGTGACTACACAAAGACCAGGGAACACATTGCAAGGAGGGGAAGGGAGGCAGGAGAGCACTGCAATACTGTGGGTATCTGGATCTGCACAGCACCATAAACACTGGAAGTGTATCCATGGAACAGTGCACTCACAAATGCTGGTGAGACACAACAAACACACATGTACCTACCCCCTTCCGGCTGCTGCATCCCCTGTAGGCGCCTGTCCATGTCTGGAAAGACCACCGTAAGCAGACGTTTCTGGATGTGGGAGAGACGGCGGCGCCCGCGGTTCTTGTGGCTCTCAGGTGAGTCCCCCAGCAGGCCCCGTGTGATCCTCCGCGTCCAGCACCGGATATCCTGCCAGCGTTTCCTCACCTGGGACAGGCGCCGCTTCCGACCATCCGCACTCCTCACGGCGCTGACCGCGTCCAACCATATCTGCGCCTTGGCAGAGGCGTCTACCTGTAAGGATGAACAAGTGACACTACATCAATACACCTGGCACATGTCACAGGGGATGTATGACGTTACAACGCATGCTTTTACACCGCATGCCGTTACAACGCATTTTTTACACCGCAAGATCTGTTACAACGCAAGCCTTTACAACGCATGCTTTTATTACAACGACGTACACTAGATGGAGTGCTGACATTAGAAATGTATAATTTACTATTCTAACTCCAGTCCACGTTGCAGTAGGGAAGGCGTTTGGATAGTAAAACTACACTATTTCTAATGTTAGCACGCCATCTAGTGCATTTCGTTGTAATGGCATGCGTTGTAATGGCATGCGTTGTAACAGATTTCGCGTTGTTACAGTTTCGTTGTAATGGTAGTGCGGTGTAAAAGTTGCGTTGTAAACGTTGTATACCGTCACAGGGACACAGATTAGAACATATTTGCTGTTTACATCAAGGCATAGTATGCATCCAACGCATTGCACCTTTGTCATAGGGACATGATCCTCTGGGAGAAGGGCAAAAGCAGTACGTGCCATTGAAAGGACGCAGGTGGAATGAGGGAAACTACACTATCTATTATCCAGGCTCACAGCGTGCATCACACCCACCCCTCCTGTCTCTGGGCACTGCTGGGAGGACTCTGCACCCACCCCTCCTGTCTCAGGGCACTGCTGGGAGGACTCTGCACCCACCCCTCCTGTCTCAGGGAACTGCTGGGAGGACTCTGCACCCACCCCTCCTGTCTCAGGGCACTGCTGGGAGGACTCTGCACCCACCCCTCCTGTCTCAGGGCACTGCTGGGAGGACTCTGCACCCACCCCTCCTGTCTCAGGGCACTGCTGGGAGGACTCTGCACCCACCCCTCCTGTCTCAGGGCACTGCTGGGAGGACTCTGCACCCACCCCTCTCATGTCTGGGCACTGCTGGGAGACATCAGGCATTCCCCACCCTGGCCCCCCCTACAGTACATGGCATGTGTGTCACACCTGGACACAATGGCAGAAGTCACAGTCACAAAAAAGGGACACAGTCTGTGCCAGTGGACACTGCACTCACCTGATAACCTGGTCGGCCATACAGCATGGGGTACCGTGGGAGGATCACATCCACCAAAGCCATGTTCTCCTCCAGGGTGAATGGCTGTGACCTCTCCACAGCCCTTGACATGGTTCCAGGGAATCAGTAGCAGCAGCTGGGTCGTGGAAAACAGAGATGTGCAGGCAAGTGCTCCCTCATGGGACCTGGCTGCCTTATATCTGCCTTGCTGGCCCATCTCATGCACAGGAGTACAGAGTGATTGGTCACTCACATTTGCATCCTATGTTTCCTCCAATCCCTTCAAACCTAGCAGTCTGTGGGTTCTCAATCTGTTTTTTTCTCCTGCATGATGTCAGCCCCACAAACACATTGCAACAAAGTAGATTCATTCCAACTGACTTCTGCTGTGCACCTTCCTGAACAAATTCAAAATTTGAAGTTGGTCTCCATGACAACAAGCATGCATTTAGGCCTTAATACTTGGCCCTCATGTGTCCCCGATGTAATTTTGAGCTTCACACACAGGTACGGTGCGTTCCGGGGCCCTAGGGCACCCCAAATGCATAGCAACGGCCCGTACAGGCGTGACTACGTTCACTATCACCATGGGTGTACTCGCGTATGCGTACACGTAGTGGTACGGGCCGTACACGCGCCTGTACGCTCCCTCTCACTATTGGTGTCCTCGCGTATGCGTACTCGTAGTGGTACGGACCGTACACACAGTGGTACGCTCACTATCACTCTGGGTGTTTTCGCGTATGCGTACCCATAGTGATACGGACCGTACACGCGTGCGTACGCTCACTATCACTACGTGTACGCATACGCGAGGACACCCATAGTGATAGTGAGCGTACACGCATGTGCACGGTCCGTACCACTATGGGTACGCATACGCGAGTATGCCCATAGTGATATTGAGCGTACCACTGTGTGTACGGTCTGTACCACTATGGGTACGCATACGCGAGTACGCCCATAGTGATATTGAGCGTACCACTGTGTGTACGGTCCGTACCACTATGGGTGTTCTCGCGTATGCGTACACGTAGTGATACAGACCGTACACGTGTGCGTACGCTCACTATCACTATGGGTACACATACGCCAGCACTCCCATAGTGATAATGGAACGTACACAGGCCCTCTTAGCAGCAGTACGGCGGTTTTCACACATCACAGTGGTGACAGGCAGCACACAGGAAGGAATAGGGCGGACATACTTGTCCATGGATGGACATCAAGGCATTGTCTGTGCATTACTACATGTGTGGGGCACAGGTGTGACAGGCTGTGATGTGGAACATTACTCCTGAGTGGAGAAGGCACCAGATGTATGATGAGATGTGTACTGATGTAATGTGTGATGGTGCAATGTGTGCCAGGCATGCCCTTGACTCCTTTTACATGTGTGCATGTCGTACTGCACACTGGGGATGAGCGTCACTGGCGTGGCACGGACACCAACACACGCAAGTGTCCCCTGATGGCCGGAACAGGGGTTACCACACCTGACTTGTCACTACCCACGGTGCACGATGTGACTATGTCATGTATGTGTGGGGTGTTCCCATTAGGTTGATGTTGGAGCACCCTCAAAAGCTGCAGCTGTTGCAGCAACCAACATGTGTATGTGTGTAGATTGACATTGGACACTGTTCCGCACACCATGCCACATGTGGTATCGGATGTGAGGTACGTATGTATGCATGGGACACGGAGTAGCGTAACAAGGACATGTCTGCATCCTCTCTATGAATGTGTGGTGAGTCATGACATGTACACCTTCATGGCAAGGTGTGTGGGCTGTCCTAGTGTAATGTCATGTGACCTGTGGCTCTAGTGTTCCGCTACCAGTCTCTGCAATCGACATCCTACTTCTGCTGATGTGTGGATGTATGTCACTCCTGTCTTGCATCTGGCTGTTCACTTACACTGGGACACAGCTAATCCCATGGCATGGCATGTGGAGGTTCACAATCTCCGTGTGTAGCTGGGTCTTGGTAGGAGTGTCAGCTGCCAGCCATACGTGTCCAGGGCATGTGGCACATACCTGACTCCGTATGTAGAATATGTGTATAGACAGATTAACATGTGCTCAGGACAAATTATTTGTTGTTGTGGGGCACTCACTCTTCCTTGTCACTTCCAAATTCATGCAGAGCGCCGCCTCTTTCCCGAGCAATTCCGGACTTGGCTACCATGCAGGAGAATGATCGGATCCGGTGCTACCGCTTCCCCCGACGGTTGATTCTGGATTTGACTGCAAGACTGGCACCACACCTGGAACCGCTGCACAGGTATCCTACGGCACTGACACCCCAGCTGAAGGTAATGGCAGCCCTACATTTTCTAGACATGGGTACCTTTCAAAATACCATAGCTCATGTTGGTGGCATGTCCCAGAGCATGTTCTGCCATGTGCTGCATGATTTCTTAGAGGCCATGTTGATTCACCTGGATGACTTCATCAAGTTCCCTACCCCTGAAATGTTGACTGGGGTCAAGCGTGGATTCTATGCCCTGGGAGGGATGCCCCATGTCATTGGGTCCATAGATGGTACACATGTAGCTTTGGTACCGCCACACGCACGGGAGGTAGCGTACCGCAATCGGAAGCACTACCACTCCATCAATGCCCTTGTGGTGTGTCTGTCCAACATGGTGATTTCACATGTCTGTGCTCGTTTTCCAGGATCAGCACACGATGCCTACATCATGAGGCATAGCAGGATGCCTGAAATGATGATGCAGCTGCGCAACGAACGAGCATGTGTTGTTGGTGGGTACAGTCTGTCTGTCCTGTATTTTGCATAGCCTACCAGCACGACCACTTCACCAGTTCTAACGATGTCCATGTGCTTCCCATGTAGGGGACGCAGGCTATCCCAACATGCCATGGCTGATCACACCTCTCCGCAACCCCATCACGCCGGCCCAGCTCCGCTACAACACCGCCCATGGCCGGACAAGGCGAGTGATAGAGAGGACGTTTGGCCTGCTGAAGAGCCGATTTAGGTGCCTCCACAAGACCGGCGGCGCGCTCCCATATGCCCCTGCGAAGGTCTGCAAAATCTTCATGGTCTGCTGCATGCTGCACAACATGGCAGTTGAGAAAGCTGTGCCACTCACCCTGGATCAAGATGATCAGGACCATCCACCCGTGGAGGACGAAGGGCTTGGCAATGGGGCTAGTAATGTGGAGGATGTGGAGCCGCAAGAGGACATCCGGACTCGGCTCATACGCGACTTCTTTGCTTAGTGGTGAGTACCAGTGTCTGAGTGTGCACACATTGAACCACGTGTGGCATGTGTTGTGATGTGTGTTTCCACCTGCATGTATGGCACGTGAGTCAGAGGTGTGTGTGGGTGTGTCACTGGAGTGATGGTGCCAGTGATGGTTGTATTTCCCCAGTCATAATTGTGACCTAGCATGTTGTCATCCATAAATGTGTCGAGTTCATGCATATGCAAGTGGCTGTGCTTTTCGTGGCTGACTTCTTGTGTGTCTCTCTTGCCCAGGTACTTGCGCATGGCGTCTGCTGGTTGCATTGTTGTGGCACTGCTATTCTTCATGGACACGTCATCGTCTGCTGACTCAGCGTTACACGCACAGACAAGTTTGGAAGTCTCCTTAGGGTAAGGGATGCATCAGGGGTGTATTGGGTGTGGCAGTTGTTCACGATGTATGCACACTGCCCCTGTCGCTGTTTGGTTCCTCTGCAGCCATGTAGCATCACCATGGGACACGACATGCAGCTGTGTACACCTGAATAGATGGTCTGACTGGTTGACAGTCATCAGTGATGGGATAGTGGATTGTGATGATGGCATCGATGTGTGTGACACTGCCCTCGGGCACATACGGTTAGCATTGGCTTGACATGGTGTGGGACTTCTACATCAGCGGACCAATGGTGTATGGCAATTTCTCCGTGAGCAGCTGTGGGTGTTTAGCTGTTAGCCGACAATTGTGTGCCAGTTCCATGGCTAACACGCATTTGTGCTGCAGAAGGGGGGTGCCAGTGTTGGACCCACATGTTACTCCACAAGAAGTGTTCATGTGTACTTCAATTTGCCTCTGCAATCCCGAATACATGACTAATAAAGGTGTCCCAATGCCTCCAAGGTGCCTCTTCTCAGTCAATGCTGGTGTGTTGCCACGGTGCATCCAGCATGTCTGGCATGGTTTTCCCGGATAGTGGCTATGTGTCGATGTGTCGAGTAGCAAGATGCAAGCTGTGTGTGTGGGCTGAGACTGTGTATTGGGCAGGATGTCCATGACTGTGTGGGCATTGTGACATGTGCAATCCCCATGCATCCAACGTTGGCCAGGCCCCCATTCTCTGCATCCACCGGACTCAAGCTTGCAGGACATGGTTCTGCCACCTGTCTACACATACCTGGGTGCCCCCCAGGACACTGGACTGGATCCCTGACCTCTGTGCATTACTGTTGCTGTACTCAATGTGTCTGTCAGCACGGTTGTGCATCCACCCCCTCAGCTGGTTGGGCCCATCACGGGTGTGTATGGTGCTCCATGTGTGTCTTGCCTAATACACTGTGACCCGTGTGTCCTGTGCCAGACTCAGGCCCCAGGGTGTGGATGGTTGAAGTCAAAAGAGAAGTCAGGCATGTTTAGACTTTACAAGACACATGTAAGGTAATAATGCAACCAGCAGGCATCTTCTCTTCATGGTGTGAATTTTTATTATTGGGGGGGGGGGGGGGGGTTGACGTGAGGGGCTTTCCGGGAGTTTGGAATCCAAAGTTCAGTAGGGGAGTTGGTGTCCTTGCCATTGGGAATCCTCAGAGTCCATGCCACAGTCTTTGTCAACATTGGTCAGACAGTGACCAGCAGGGCCATGTGGCAGAGAATGTCTCTTGATGCTGTGATGCTGTTGCTCCAGTGGGCCAGGTGCCAGGCCAGGTGTCCTGGGAGATGGTGATGTAGCGCCGACCCTCACGGTCCTTTCCGTGGACGACCCGGCCTCCTGCGGGAACCCTCGGAAGCAGGCCGTGACGATGCTTGGGAAGCTCCGTCAGATGTTTCCTCCTCCTCCTCCCTCCCTGTGGGTGGTGATGTTCTACGCCTTCTGGCACAGGGAGGGTTGCCCATGTTGTCGGCCATCCGACGGAGTGTATCGTGAATCCCCTGGAACACCGTCACTTGCTCAGCCTGTCTGTCCTCCATACTCCGTTGGTGTTGCAGTAGACAGGCATGTTGCTCGGCATGTTGCTGGGCCTGCTGGGTCTTGATCCCCTCGAGGATGGACACAACCTGGGCCATGCCCGTGGTGTCCTGCCGGTATGTGTCCAGGATGTTACGGACATGGGAAAATACCGGTTCTCCAGCCAACTGGTCAGGCTCGCGCCTCCGCCGTCCTCCACTCCCACCACCCCTGCCCACTTGCACCTGGCCTGCCCTTGTGGGTACATCGGGTCTCCGGGACCCCTGAGGGGTGGCATTGGCGTTGTCGCCTGCCTCCTCCTGGGTGCCCGGGACACCGTGTCCCTCCTGGCCAGCCTGGCTGCATTGTGGTGGTGGGGCAGGGATCCTGGGTGTCTCCTGGGATGTGGCAGGAGTGGGGGTGGTGGTTGGCCCAGTTGTACCTGATGCAGGTGCTGCAGGTCGTTGGACACCAGAGGGGCCAGGTCGGTCGGGGTCGTCCACAGAGTGGTGAGAGTGGTCGCTGCCGGTGGGATCGGGCTCCTGCAGATCCGGGTCCTGTGAGTCTTCCCCCCCAGTGTTGGGGGGTGAACCACGACGTTGACCTGTGTGTGAGAGAGACAATGTTAATTTTGGTCCATGCTACATCCATGTTTCATCAGTTTCAAAGTTGGCACTTTTCCTCTTGGAATTAAGATCTGTCTTACATTCCACTCACAGTGCACTTGTGCATGGGTGTGTCCCTTGGGCACCACTTTGGCCCCTTTAACTATATGTGGCACAGTCTTACTTGCTGCGTCAAGTGTGACTGCAGTCAGCAGTGGAGTGGGCAGGTGTGGCGAGCCATGCATTGGCGCCTTCCGTGTAGCACTGTACATGTGCACATGGAGTGGATCCACACACTTATATAATGCAGGTAGCTGTCGTGCTCGTGAACAGGTTGTGACATGGCCCTGTGTTTTGCCATGGGGAAGAGGGGGCGTTCTCGCACTGGCCACCCTTGGCTACATGCACGCAGTCTATCTGCTGACGAGCAGACATTTCCACACACCACACGGCTGATTTGCTCTCCCTGTGTCTCCCTCCCTCTCTGTCCCCCTCTCCCTCCCTCTCTGTCCCCCTCTCCCTCCCTCTGTGTGTCAGCCTCCTCCCTCTGCCCGTCTCCCTGTGTCTCCCTCCCTCTCTCTCCCCCTCTCCCTCCCTCTCTGTCCCCCTCTCCCTCCCTCTGTGTGTCAGCCTCCTCCCTCTGTCAGTCTCCCTATGCCTCCCTCCCTCTCTGCCCCCTCTCCCTCCCTCTCTGTCCCCCTCTCCCTCCCTCTGTGTCTCAGCCTCTGTCACCTCAGCCCAGCTTCCTGGCCACACACTGTTAGCAGATCTTTGAATGGCCCTTGACTTGTTGATGTGCGTTTGTTTCTGATCTCCAGGCACCCATTGGGTGTAGTGTGTGTCTGTGCGCTGCTGCTGTGGTGGTGTGTGCTGCCACTCTTTCACAATGTTGGCTGTTCATTAGCTGCTGTCATGTGCAAAACAGTGCCTTCGCCCCCATGTGTTGATGCAAGGCGTCCGCCATTTGCTGGAATGGCTTTCCTGAGTGGGTACACACTGTTTGTCTGGCTGTGACCTAGGCCATATGGGCAGAGGGCATTGTTGTCTGCTTCTGAGTTGCACTATGTGATTTTTGGGGCCCACCCTCCCGCCATCCGGGTTACCGTGTCATGTGTTGGTGTCTTCTGTGGCCTGTGACTTGACATTGTCCAGCTGGGTACATGGGGCATGGTGGCGGCAGTGGCATGTGCGTGTTCATGGAGTGTGGTTGAGTCATGCGATAGGTTAGGGTGGTTGCGTGCCTGTTAGTGATTTTGGTTGTGGATGACGTTCCCCCCATGTGAGGTGCGTTGTTTGTGTACTCACCCGGGTCTCGGAGTCCTCCTAATCCTTCGACTGCCTCCACCGGCTGTATGGCCATCACCCTCTCCTCCCAGGGCTGGTAGTGTACGGGTCTGCGGGAGGGCCCTCCTCCAGTGGCGTTGGCCTGGTTGTGTTCCTCCAGCATCTTGGCTCGGACCCTCCTCCGCAGATCGTACCACCTGGATTGGCATTCCTGCCTGGTCCTTCTGGTGTCCGCAACAGCATTCACAGCATCGATGATGGTCTGCCACATGGCTGTTTTTTCTGCCATGCTGGTCTGTCTGACCAATGTTCCAAAGAGCTGTGGCTCGACTCTGAGGATTTCATCAACAAGAACCTCCAACTCTCGGTTACTGAACTTTGGATTCTTGGTGGTGGGCATGGTGAGGGGTGTGGATGGTGGGGGGGGGTGTGGATGGTTGTGGGTGTGTGGGAGTGGTTGTGCAGGTGTGTGTGTGTGTGAATGTGATGAGGGGGTGTTTGTGAAGGTGGTTGTGTGAAGGTGTGCAAGTGTAAGGTGTGGTGAAGCTTGTAGTATGGTGCTGTAGGTCTGTGGTGTCTGGCAGCAGTGAGTCTGTTGCAAAGGCTCATGGTTTGTGTGTGTGGGCCCTTTTTATTGGTCCATTGGTGGGTGTGGCTGTGTTTGAATTTTGGGTGGGTGTGTTATAAGGAGTGGTGGTGTATTGGGCCTCTGTTTGTTTTTGGCAGTTGCAGGTCAGTGAATGTGTTATTTTAGTGGTTGTTGGACATGTTTAGTGGCTTTGTGCCATTCGAATGGTGTATTCTTGTGTTGTTTTGTTTTGTCCTGGTTGTGTACGTGCGTTTTTAGCGTGTGTACGGTGTGTACATGGGCCATTTGGTTGTACGGTGCTGTCCTTGTGTGTGGCTTGGTACGACTCGTACATGCGGTCGTGATGTTGGGGCATGGGGTGCGCTCCGTACTTAGGAGGTTGTGGTGGGGGTTCGACTCTGACGTACAGGGGTGTCCATTCAGGGGGGTATGACACGTACAGGGGTGGGGGTTCGACTCGAACGTACTGGGGTGTCCATACAGGGGAGTACGACACGTACAGGGGTGGGGGTTCAACTCGAACGTACTGGGGTGTCCATACACGGTGGTATGACACGTACACGGGTGGGGGTTCGACTCTGACGTACTGGGGTGTACATTCAGGGGGGTACGACACGTACAGGGGTGGGGGTTTGACTCTGACGTACTGGGGTGTCCATACACGGTGGTACGACACGTACACGGGTGGGGGTTCGACTCTGACGTACTGGGGTGTACATTCAGGGGGGTATGACACGTACAGGGGTGGGGGTTCGACTCTGACGTACACGGGTGTACATACAGGGGGGTACGACAGGTACAGGGGTGGGGGTTCGACTCGAACGTACTGGGGTGTCCATACACGGTGGTACGACACGTACACGGGTGGGGGTTCGACTCTGATGTACTGGGGTGTACATTCAGGGGGGTACGACACGTACAGGGGTGGGGGTTCGACTCGAACGTACTGGGGTGTCCATACACGGGTGGGGGTTCGACATGTACATGGGTGTACATACAGGGGGGGGTGTACATACACGGGGAGTACGACTCGAACGTATGGGTGCTGGGGGGAGTGTTGGTCGCGTATGCGGGCACATTTCTCCATGGTTGCTATGGGAGTTCGGTGCGGACGGTGTTTTTACCATACGGTTGTACAGTCGGACGCACGGGTAGGATCGTGATTCCTCGGTCGGACTTCACTTTTCACATTTGTACGGTGAATCGTCCGAGGACGTGTCGGACACATTTTCCGACCCGAGGACGTGTGGGGAATGATTCCCAATGCGGTTCGTATGGACTTTTTACCATGCGAATCGTAATTGGCAGTTTGTACGGCACTTGTACGATTCGTACGGTAAAAAGACCGGATACGAGTCGTACGGGGACATTTTTTACCGGATCGTAATCGGCACCTGGGTGTATCTTGTAAAGTGAGTAAACACTGGGTACATCTTGTAGTAAAGTGTGTAAACACTCAATATTTCTTGCACTAAAGTGAGTAAACACAGGATATATCTTGTAAATGGAGTAAACACTGGGTATATCTTGCAGTAAAGTGAGTAAACACTGGGTATATCTTGCAGTAAAGTGAGTAAACACTGGGTGTATCTTGTAAAGTGAATAAACACTTGATATTTCTTGCAGTAAAGTGAGTAAACCCTGGATATAGCTTGTAAAGTGAGTAAACACTGGCTGTATCTTGTAAAGTGAGTAAACACTCGATATTTCTTGCAGTAAAGTGAGTAAACACAGGATATATCTTGTAAATGGAGTAAACACTCGGTATATCTTGCAGTAAAGTGAGTAAACACTGGGTATATCTTGCAGTAAAGTGAGTAAGCACTGGGTGTATCTTGTAAAGTGAGTAAACACTCGATATTTCTTTCAGTAAAGTGAGTAAACACAGGATATATCTTATAAAGTGAGTAAACACTGGGTATATCTTGCAGTAAAGTGAGTAAACACTGGGTGTATCTTGTAAAGTGAGTAAACACTCAATATTTCTTGCAGTAAAGTGAGTAAACACTCGATATTTCTTGCAGTAAAGCAGGGGTCTTCAAACTGTGGGGCGCGACCCCCAGGGGGGCCGTGGAGTGATGCAAAGGGGGTCGCGCCTTCCCAGTCACACTTCTGCTCAGGCCCAAGGGCTTCAGCCCCCCCCCACACTTCCCCCGTACTGTCTCAGCCCGGCCTGCTGCAGTGAAACTTGAGCTGCTGGGGGCTCAGCTGGGCAGTGTCTGGATTCCTATCTCCGGCACCCCCGTGTTTTTTCACAGGTCTTTAAAGACCATTTAACATGCCTTTGTAAACTGCTTACAGAGGCTTAGGTTTTTTTGCTGGTTCCAGTACCCCCTGGGTCCCCACTGTGCCTATTCCTTACATTTGGATTTTCCATTCACTGCCGTAGTGTGAGAATGCATTTCATGGAAAGGAATACAAAGTTGGCTTCCTGGGGGCGCTGTGAGTGAAAGTTTATTGTGCTTTTGAAGCACCTGCTGCAGCGTTTCTTTCCCCAGCAATTACCAGGCCTCACATAAATGTCAAGATAACTTGTGTGATTAATTATCTTCCTGGAGAGAGATCAGAATGTTGTATAGTTGAGGTTTTGACTTAGGTGATGTTAGTGCAGAGGGTTAATATGCCTGCTGCAAAGAACGTGTACCAAGTAGATTACAGAGTGCGTATGATGTAAACAGATCAGCAGGTTACTGCTTTCAAAAGAGACATCCTTTTGTTACTTGCAATTTATAACTTAAAGTCCTAATAGAGAATAGTGAGCTATTAACTTTCATCCTAGAACAGCATGCACACTACAAAGAATACATTATTAGACCATTGATTAATGTTGCAAAAAGGGTTAATTTGGCTAGAAATCAATTCTTATTATTAAAGGAAACTCCCAACTATGCTGTTTCTTTTTCGACTCTGCGTTTGTGCTTCTCCACACCAAGCACTCTTGAACTATACTGCCTACCAGTATGGATGACATGTGACTCCTATACTTTTAGTCCTTTGGCTTATGTAACATTTCCTATACACTGATTTACACACTTATGATTGATTGTCTCTGTGTAATGTGTGTGTGATGCAAAGTGCTCGGACACCCTACACTGGTATGAGTGGCACTAAATTCAAATTCAAATTTATTTATTATGATTTGGCTCTCAAGGAGGGCCACATAAGCATGTACAAACAAAACAACACAATCATCAGAAATACAAAAATTATAAAAAACATAGTATTCAAACCATAATAGGTACACTACAAACCAACAGTCCCACATGGCCGAGCCGGCACAATCTTCCAGAGAATTTAATAAATAGCTAAAAATCCTTTAAAAAAGTTAAAAACATAAGCACAAAACATTTCATTTGGTGGGCAATAAAGTGCATGAAGAAAATCTTGTAAAGTGACAATGCTGAGGCGAAGACAAATTACTTTAAGCCATCGCTTGCGCAAGCTTCGTAACATAGGACAAATCAAAAGTACATGCATACAGTCCTGATTATTTAATTTACATAGATTGCACAACGGTGAAGTGCCATGCCATTTAGACAACAACACGTTAAGAGGGATTAAGTCATAACGTAATAAAAACCAAAACCTACGAATCCCATGTGGCAGGTTCCACTGGGCATATGGTTGGGGCTGTTTCAACCTATAGGAGGAGACCAGCAGCTCCACATTCCTTTTATCTCCAACTGTTTTTTTGTCGGATTGAAAACAATACTCCCACGAGGCCTCCCTGAGGACCTGCTTTAACTGCGTGGGAGAATAGGAGAAAAGAGCGCTTTCATCCAGTCTAAGGATTTTCACAGCCCTTCTAAAATTGGTAACAAGTTTAGAGAACTCCTTAAAATTGCCCAAAAGTTCATTTTTGAGTAAAACTCGCAGGGTTCCTTCTCTCGCTCTGGCTAAGTTGGCTACCCACCTTATCAAGGCGCACAGCCCCTGAACCCAGGCACTCCTGAGTCCGAAATCCAGCCTGCAAGCAGCCAGTGAACAGGCGTTATTAAAATTCGAGAGGGATCTTAGGAGTTTTCCCTCAGTCTTATGGCAAAAGTCCCAATATTTTATCTCAATTATTTCTATACCGTACAAGATGGTTGCGGGGATTTTAGCTCTAAATACTTCTAGAAGACTAGAAAAATGTCTTTTCCCCGTTGCCAGGTATAGGGACTTTAACCCATTGCCTTGGGCAAGAGCTTTGCAGGAGCAATGCTCTATATGAGAATTCCCGCTCATATTGGCTGAGAATATTTTCCCTAAAAACGTATAACAAGTTACGACCTCCAATCTAAGCCCTCCGATGGCCCAACCAAAATTTGTAGAGCGACATTTCTTCCTACCAGCAATACACATCACTTTACTTTTATTAATATTGATCTTCATATGATGCTCCCCAGCAAAGTCCTGAAGAGCCTGAAGCCTATTAGCCAGACCCACGGGAGTTAAATCGAGCAATAACACATCATCGGCATACATCAGACAGGCTATTGGCACCCCTCCTATCAACGGTGCAATCCCCTCACTACGGGACACAGCTGCAGGGAGGTCAGTTGTGTATAGGGAAAACAACAGGGGCGCCAATAAGCAGCCCTGTTTAAGGCCATTCTGAGCTGGTATTTTAGCCGACAGCCCCCTTTCACCCCCCATTAAGACCCTGCACCAGGTCTCAGTGTGCAGAGCCCGTACCAATTCCAGTAGGGGAGTAGGGACACCCATCCTCATCAATTTTCTCCACAGCGTACCCCGATCCACTTTATCGAACGCTGTGGAGAAGTCAATGAAGGCGGCGTATACAACACCCCCTCTAACCTGGACATATTTATCAGTAATAACCTGAAGGGCAGTCAGGTTGTCCAGAGTGCCATGTTCCCTTCGGAAGCCAGTCTGTTCCAACGGCAAAATGTTGTGCTCCTCGACCCAATCAGAAAGAGATCTCAGGAGGCATTTCGCAAAGACCTTTCCGATGGAGTCGAGGAGCGCAATCATGCGATAGTTACTGGGACTGTCCCTTACTCCCTTTTTGAAGATAGGGACCAGAATGCTTCCCCTCCACGATGCAGGGACACATTTAGTAAGATGGCATGCCCTAAACAGGGGGTACAAGATTTTACTCCAGGTTGAAGGGTCTTGTTTTAGGACCGTCATCGGAAGCTCATCCGGTCCCATAGCCCCAGAGGATCTCATATTTTTTATAGCCAACTCGATTTCCTTCTCAGAAGGAGAGAAGACCGAGTCATCAGGGGCAACATGCATGAAGTTATCCACACCTATGGTCCCAATCCCTGCATATAATTCTCGGATGTGAGAGGACCATAGATCTTCTGATATAGCTATGGGAGTAGGGGAGTGGCGAGTACCACATCCTTTCCCGATTATTGCCCAAAAATCTTTAATGTTGCCATAAGCAGCAGATTCCCTTAATTTAATCCATACTTCATCCTCCCTATCCCTTTTAATTTTTAGCTTAAGTCTGCTTCTCTTTCTTTTTAACCTAGCGATATCTTTCCCACGTTCCAATACCCTTTCGACGTACTGTGCACGGATTAGTTTGTTTAATTCCCTATTCAGATTACGGAGAGTTAGAGGAACTACCTCTCCTTTTTTCCTAGGGGGAACAGTTTTTTTAGCATTCAATAAAATCTTTGCCATGAATTCCTCAAAACAAACTATTTCATTTCCGTTCCACTCTTCTAATTCCTTAAGGGTATCGGTCAGTAACTCCTGGACCCCATTAATGGCAGCATTATTCCAGAAGCATCTTCCAGATATCGAGTGGAAGGTAGCCTCCCTGCCAGTTAGCGACCAAGATGCCATATTCATAGAATTTGATGAAATTAATAGTGACAATATACTATGGTCGCTCAGAGTCGTGGGTATAATCTTTAAGTCAAGAATCTGGGGAAACAGACTATAGCTGGCGATAGCATAGTCCAAAATGGATGACCCAAAGGGGGATTTATGGGTATGACTTGCAGGGGCGTCGGATGGAAATCTACCATTTAAGATAATGCCATCCCCGATCAGTAATTCTTTTAACAAAATCTTCCCCCTTTTATTTGTCTTTAAGTTTTCAGGGAAGAGCGTCTGGGGGATGCAATATGCTTCCTCCTTAGCTTTATCCCTGAAGAGTTTTAGACTAGCATTTGAAATTTTACAATTCAAATCACCGATAAGCAAAGTTACAGGAAAAGGAGGCGAATTTT
This sequence comes from Triturus cristatus, assembly GCF_964204655.1. Classification (NCBI taxonomy): domain Eukaryota; kingdom Metazoa; phylum Chordata; class Amphibia; order Caudata; family Salamandridae; genus Triturus; species Triturus cristatus. Next base: position 863,065,586 of record NC_140595.1, on the reverse strand, counting down.
TTATCTTATCCATATACTGGAGAACCCGCTGCAATTTATCATTAAAACATTCCTCAGGCGGAATGTACACATTAAAAATTACCATGGAATATTTTACATTGTCATGGAACATATTTTCTAATGTTATTGTGTGGAAGAGTCTACTGGAATCAATATAATGGGAAAATCTCCATTGGAACTTATTTGACAGTAAACAGGCGAGCCCCCCCCTAGCATGCCCTTTCTTAGAGGACGCAGCCGGAACTTCCAAAACATAGAAATCTTTTAAAGGCGTTAACCTATCTATGCACCATGTTTCCTGGATGCACAATATATCCGCCTCCAGAGTGGATAAAAAAGTCATTTTCTCCGGGCTACTATGGAATCCGGCCGCATTCCAGGAAATTATATTTAAGGCTGGGTTAAAGATGGTGGAACAATTTGGGGTTATCCTTATTTTTTGTTGAAAGTGCACTATGTAGCCAATTCCACCGGTTATTATCATCATTGAGTATAGAATTCTCAGCTAGTGGAAGAGGCTTCGCGTGCGATACTATGCGTTTTCCCCTGGATACCCAAATTTTCAGGTCACTCAGAGGAGAGGTTACCCCGTTTTGTTCACCACCCCTCAACCCCTGTTTATCGAAAAAATTTGGCTTGCCTGGGGTAGAGATAGGTAGTATATCAATACCTAAGCGTTGAAAATTTTCTGCCTGTTCTAGTATCAGATTTGTTATAATGGGGGAATAAAATTTCACCCGAGTACTCACAACCCGACTACTACCCAACAAAGTTACCAATTCAATGTCTCTAGACTGAATGTGATAGAGACATTCAATCTCACTAAAACACTTGAGAAGCCAGGCTCTATTTAATAAGAGGTCAGTATCAAATAATGGGACAAAATCTAATACACGCACATCCACAGGAGCCTTTGACGTAATTACAGGCCGGGCCGGAGGGCGAGTAATTTCAGAGCCAATTGTTACCACAAAGGGGGGGGCCAAAGGGTTTAAAAACCCCGATGAATTAGGAGTTGGACCTCCAAAAGCACTCCGAAAAGGAGAGCCTGGGAGAGAGCCCCCAATTAGTGGTAAGTCCTCCGGGGGAGGCAGGCTGCCTTGTTCAATTTCCTCCTCGACCAAAGCTGAAGAGGATAAATTCACACCAATGTCCACTTTTAAAGCAGTAGAAAAGGATTCCCCATTCCTTATTTCATTCTCCCTTGTCTCTATGCTTTTTTGGAAAATGATCCTCCGTTGCTTCTTCTTTCTATACTTTCGAGTGGGTTTCCTCTTACTAGCTTTGGTACTTTTTTGTTTACCATATGTTCTCTTTTCTTTATTGACCTCAGACTTATCAGCCAAGAGGTCTTTTCCGCCATCCGAGACAAAGATTGGAAATAGTTCCTGAACCGGTTTGGGTCCTGGCAAAACTTCATCCTCCTCCTCTATCTCCAGGACTAAATTCTTGATACAGTTAGAGGCTGCAGTATAAGGCAACTCCTTATGAGGGACCATAGAAGACTCTTCATTTTTCCTAGATTGTTCGCTTCTAATGGCTTTAAATTTCCTCTCAGATGCAGCTTGTTCAGACTTAGGGGGAGAGACCTTACTCGCATCCGGCACTTTCTGCAGCAATACCTTTAAGATCTGGGTAACTGATTCAAGGATACAGTCCGAGCTGGCTACAAATTTCCCTAGAAGCAACAAGATTGAAGCAAGGAGTTGTTCCAGCGCGATCATGGACTCAGAGATCGGCTTTTCTCGTGCTTCTGCAGAACAGATATTATCCAGGAGATTGAGGTCGGGGCTCTTGGAAGAGTTTAACAAGTCAGAGATCTCATGACTATTTAGCAACGGGGTGCTACTATACAGCATTAACCCTGATGGGGTGGCTCCCCCCTGAACTTTAAATTGCTCCAGGGATTCCACTTTAGCAGGGCTTACGTAGCGTCCCCAAAGTTCCAAATCAATGGATAGTGCAGACAGGTCATCCCCTGGCCTGTCATTCATTGAGAACTGAGGGGTCGATGGTATGTGCACTGGCTCACTTATATTCATCAACTTCCCAACTGTAGAGTCCCGCAAGGGAGACCCTTCTGCCATAGTTTGGGGGGCCCCCTGCTGGACCTGGGGAGATTGAGGCACAGAGGTAGTTGGTACATATGCTTCCAAGACTTTGGTGTCAGGATTATGTAGAGTTGCACATTTAGGCTCTTTTGTACCAGATGGGACCCAAAGTTCAGATAACAAACATTGTCTTTTTAAAGGTGGGATGGTTACAGCCTTGTGTCTTGTACGGGAGGTAGTTAAAGTCTGGGCAGGATTTTCTCCCACTACCCTTCCTGAGCGTAAAGTTTTAGACATTTTCCACAGTAATTGGTAAGAAATGTGACAATATAAAATGAATAAAATCTGGAGTTGAGTCAGTCACTGGCACAGCAGGAAGGGTGCAGGATAGCTATCACAGTGTTTGCATTACATTGCCCAACTACTCTAATGGGCACGAATGCAAACAAGTACTTACAGTGTGAAGAAAACAAGAAAAACAAATATGGGAGATAAGGGACCGGGCCCGGCCCGGCCTACCTCGGTCACTGAGGGCCACAGAGGGCCCGCCCTTTGCCCGGGCTTAGCCCGGCGCCGCCCGCGCGCGTCCCGCGACGCGGAGGGAGCCTCCTTCTCTTAAGCGCCTCCGTGCGCGAAGATTCAATTCAGCTGGTGAGCGCTCTGCCCTCTGGGAGCTGTAGTCTCCCCCTGCGATGGCCGCGCGATGGCAGGTAGCGGCTGCAGGGGAGACACACAGCGTCAGGGACCCGAGGGTAAGATATCAGGTAGGAGAGAATGCTTGTGATTCCTTCAATATCAGGACAGCGTCTGAGTATTCACCCGCTCCACCGAGGGAGCCTCCTTCTCTTAAGCGCCTCCGTGCGCGAAGATTCAATTCAGCTGGTGAGCGCTCTGCCCTCTGGGAGCTGTAGTCTCCCCCTGCGATGGCCGCGCGATGGCAGGTAGCGGCTGCAGGGGAGACACACAGCGTCAGGGACCCGAGGGTAAGATATCAGGTAGGAGAGAATGCTTGTGATTCCTTCAATATCAGGACAGCGTCTGAGTATTCACCCGCTCCACCGAGGGAGCCTCCTTCTCTTAAGCGCCTCCGTGCGCGAAGATTCAATTCAGCTGGTGAGCGCTCTGCCCTCTGGGAGCTGTAGTCTCCCCCTGCGATGGCCGCGCGATGGCAGGTAGCGGCTGCAGGGGAGACACACAGCGTCAGGGACCCGAGGGTAAGATATCAGGTAGGAGAGAATGCTTGTGATTCCTTCAATATCAGGACAGCGTCTGAGTATTCACCCTGAGTATTCACCCTGAGTGGCACTATATAACTAATTCAATGCATCTGAGAGTGTGGGGTTATAGAGACTTGGTCACTGTTAAAGGGTGCTAGAGAGAGAATCCGTGGTGGGGGTGGTCATTGTGGGGGGCACCAACAAACATTGTCGCACAGGGCACCACCAGCACTAAAGCCGGCCCTGGGAAGTATGCACAGATAAGCGCTGAAAATACCGCTTTAGGTGACTGCTTTTTTTTGTACCGACTGGGCCACCAAAATAATCTGCTGGCAACCCTAACCATAGGACTGGAAGTTTGTTGCAGGATCAGCACATTATTTATTTCCTTCACCCTCGATCCCCGATTAATGCCGCAATAGTTTAACTTAGATATTAAAGTCTACGCCCCCGTCAATAACATGCTGAGTTACTTCATGGGTCTGGGAATGCACCCTGCATTCAGACAACTCATTCCTCATTCTCGCCCTTCATTGTCACGCTCACCTTGCACTCACAGCGATCACAATGCACTCACACTGATCACCATGCACTTGCACCATTCATCCGCTCACCTTGCACTCACAGTGATCACAATGCACTCACACTGATCACCATGCACTTGCACCATTCACCCGCTCACCTTGCACTCACAGTGATCACAATGCACTCACACTGATCACCATGCACTTCCACCATTCACCCGCTCACCTTGCACTCAGTGATCACAATGCACTCACACTGATCACCATGCACTTGCACCATTCACCCGCTCACCCTGCACTCACAGCGATCACAATGCACTCACACTGATCACCATGCACTTGCACCATTCACCCGCTCACCTTGCACTCACAGTGATCACTCTGCTCTCAAAATGCACTTGTCCTGCTCACAATATACTTCAACCTGCAGTCACACGAGTACACTACTCATCCTGCACTTATGTGACACTTCACTCACCTGTCCCCCTCACTACTCAATATGCAACTCACTCAAACAAGCCCATCAGTAATTATACATTCATTCATCCCATTCTGAACTTGCATCCGCACCCAAAATGGGAGAGGACAGCAAGGGAGTGAGAGAATTTGATTGAAGAGGTCAGGGATGAGGAGAAATGTGAATTGCCGAAGAGAAGTGTGGACACGCAAGAAGTGAGTGTGATCCAAAGGTGAGGGCTTCTGTTAGAACAAATGGGAGATGTGGAAGAGGAATGGGGGGACTGGAGAGGTGTAAGATACAAATAGACAAAAATTTGAATGAAGAGGCGAGGTGAATGAGAAGTGCTGAGGGGCACGGGAGGTGACAGGGCCAGAGAGGCCATGAGATACATGTGAGAGACTGTTAGAGATGAGGGCAGTGAAAGGACAGAATGGCAAGAGGTGATTAAAGGTGAAGTGAGAGGTTGAATGGGGAGAGTTCAGAAGTTGTAAAAAGGGGTGAAAGAAAATGACCTGCAAAGTGAGAGAGGGATCCGGGGTTAGGAGAGGAGAGAGGGATGGAAGGAAGGGGGTGAGAGGAAAGCTGCATGGGTAAAAGGCTTAACTCTACACAAAACCGACAGGGTTTTAAGGGACCCCTGCTTCTTCCGGTCAGGGCCAGGTGAGCTTCTAATGTGGCAGCACGTATTGCTGCAGAGTGGAAGGCCCTTCACAAAGGTTGACTTGAAATCTTTCTGATGATAATTGCTGTATTTTGGTTATAAATGGGTACTGATTGGGTGAAATCTTTCCTCAGCGTTACGGTGTGTAACAAATATCAAAATAATGAAGCAATGCTATCCCAAAATACGCGGCATCACATAACCTTATTTACATTTTCATCCCACGCAATTTAGTCAACAGGTTTAGACATTTTTGTCAAGAGGGGGTCCTTACGCCTCAAAATGTTGACAGGGGGGTCTCGGCATCCAAAAGTTTGAAGACCTCTGCAGTAAAGTGAGTAAACCCTGGATATATCTTGTAAAGTGAGTAAACACGGGATATATCTTGTTAAGTGAGTAAACACTGGGTATATCTTGTAAATTGAGTAAACACTGGGTGTATCTTGTAAAGTGAGTAAACACTGGGTATATCTTGTAAAGTGAGTAAACACTGGGTATATCTTGTAAATTGAGTAAACACTGGGTGTATCTTGTAAAGTGAGTAAACTCTCGCTATTTCTTGCAGTAAAGTGAGTAAACACAGGATATATCTTGTAAAGTGAGTAAACACTGGGTATATCTTGCAGTAAAGTGAGGAAACACTGGGTGTATCTTGTAAAGTGAGTAAACACTCGATATTTCTTGCAGTAAAGTGAGTAAACACAGGATATATCTTGTTAAGTGAGTAAACACTGGGTATATTATGCAGTAAAGTGAGTAAACCCTGGGTATATCTTGCAGTAAAGTGAGTAAACACTGGGTGTATCTTGTAAAGTGAGTAAACACTTGATATTTCTTGCAGTAAAGTGAGTAAACACTCGATATTTTTTGCAATAAAGTGAGTAAACCTTGGTTATATCTTGTAAAGTGAGTAAACCCTGGATATATCTTGTAAAGTGAGTATACACTGGGTGTGTCTTGTAAAGTGAGTAAACACTTGATATTTCTTGCAGTAAAGTGAGTAAACACAGGATATATCTTGTAAAGTGAGTAAACACTGGGTATATCATGCAGTAAAGTGAGTAAACCCTGGGTATATCTTGCAGTAAAGTGAGTAAACACTGGGTGTATCTTGTAAAGTTAGTAAACACTCGATATTTCTTGCAGTAAAGTGAGTAAACACTCGATATCTCTTGCAGTAAAGTGAGTAAACCCTGGATATATCTTCTGAAAGTTCTGATCATCCTGCCTGCGCCCGCAGAGCGGAATAAGGGCAGATAAATCCTCTCCCAACGGGTGAACCGACGAAAGCTGTCCTCCTCTAGACTCTAAGGGTATTTGAGGGTAATTCTGTCTGAGTTAGGAGTGAGATGCACTCCTTGCCCCATCTCTTTACAGCTGCGCAGCACTTAGTGACAGCTGCAACGTTTAGATTTGCGTAAGTACGCACCCTGGTCTTTCACTGCATTGGCAGCAGCCCAGACATTCTGGACACAGGGCATTTGAGCCCCTTTGAGATGGCCAGTTGGCCAGGGGGACCGGGAGGTTTGTAGGGCGCCAGGCCCTAATGTGCATTTGTGGTGCTAGGAAATGTATTTCATGTAGTTTGATTTTCGGACCCTGTTCTGGCTACCTCTAAATGTGTTTTTATGATTTTGAGGTTGTCTTGCACACTTTGGTTTATGCTAGTGAGATTATGTTCCACCCTGTGCTTTATGCCCCTAATGTTGGAGATACTTAGGAGGTAAGCGTCTAATATTTGACTGTTGAGATTTTGGGCGTACAATGCGTTTGGGGCCTATTGTGATGCTGTGAATAAGGTGGTTTATGTCACAGGATGATGATAAGTACAGTGATTTTCCTCTTACACCACTCCTTCTTCAGTCCTATCTTGTTGAATCAGTCCTGCTCTGAAGTAACAACCTGTTCCTAATCGCCTCACTTTCCCGACTCCACATTAGCTCAGATCCCTTCACCCAACGTCTGATTATGTGCCCCCTTCTTGTCCTTATACTTCTCATCACCGCTGCTTTCCTAGCATCACCCTTCCCATATCCCCACCACCCTCCTCCTCCACAATTTCCCAACATTACCACCACTCGAGTTAAGTCTGGAATTAATTGCATTTACCCTTCTAACCTGACTAAAGCTGCAGCAAAACGTTTCAAGCATAACACCATTCAATGTTTCCCCGATTCCCTTTTTGTTGATCAGTTTTACAATGGTCGTTATGGGAGGCTCAAAAATGATCTCATTTTTTTCACTCATGACATCCCCTCTTGGTCTACCAGCTTTTACAACTCCCTTAACGTCACCTCCTCCTCCTCCTCTATCCCTCATGGGAAACAGCTAAAAAGTTCCCCCTCTGCGTGTTTCAACGGCTCCCTCACTGTCTCACTCTATAACAACAGTACTGTCATGATCCAAGCCAAAGACACTTGTCTCTCTCTCTTTGACCCCCTCTTCCCTTCCCTACTCCCCTCCCCTGTGACCGGGCTAACCCTTGACTCTTCATCTAGCTCCACCAATTACTCCCTTTCTCCTCCCCTGACCCCCCCACTCTCCAATAGGCTGCACCCTTGGGAGGCACAGGTCGACCCTCTTCTCTCCCCTCTGCCCTCCCCTCCCATTCTTCCCCCCTCACAGTATGCCCCCCTTCTTCACTTCAGCCTTACCTCTTGCTAACACGCTTCTCGTCCAATCTGCACCATCACGGTACTCCATTCTCATCTCCTCCCCCCTATCCCTACCGGCCACCCCCCTCCTTAGACCACCTCTCCTCCAGCCTTCTCCCCTAGTTAACTTTCCTTACGTTCCCCTTATTCCCTCCTCCTCTCTGCTTTTCCTCCCCCTCCTCCCCTCACTATGTACCCCGATTTCCCCACAAACACATTGCATCTCTCTCCTTCCCCACACTCCTCCAGCAATGCTGTGCTACCCCCTTCCCCCCCTGGTAACCCTTTCCCTCCCTCGGACCGAGCAGAACCACTTCCTTTCTTCAACTTCCCTATCTCCCAATCGCCCCCACTCTGCCGGGTACCCGCTCCCTCACAGCCACCTCACCTAGCTGCCAGGACCTCTCCAACCCCCTCCCCTCGCTTCCTCCCAAACCTCCTTCATCCCTATGACTCCACACACTCCTCCCCTCTCCTTCCGCCCCACCGCCTCACTCCTCCCCTATCGCCCCCTAATTTTGTCCTTAATTCCTATCCTTCTTGCAACGCCAACAACGACAAATCTCCTCCCACCCCTGGTGCACCAACTCCTGCTCTCATCCAAAACCTTTCCCCACCTCTGAACCCTATACCCCTACTCCCCTCCCGTTCCCCCACCTCTCCCTGTCTTCCACCACGAAGTGCACCCCCTCCTGTTTCCATCGAGCCACCCAACATGCCGTGCTCTGCCTTACTCTCTCTGGAAAATAAGCTAGGCTCTCTAATCACCTCCATCTCCCACTTTGAAGCTACCATTTTAGTTTTAAGCTCCAAGATCTCGACTTTTCCATACACCTCAATTCCTTTGGAAAACACTCACCCTCCCAAGAGATGCACCTCGCCCCCACACCCCATAATAGCTAAGCATAGCCTGTCGTCTGCATATTCACACAAGCACTCGAACGCCACCTGTCTCCCACTTTCACTTCCCAGTAACCCTGTTATCTACACTATTGCGACCATCTCCTCTGTCAGAACCACTCATCCACCTAAACCCTCCCGAGCGTCCTCATATATGTACAATATCCCCATCACCCCTCATAGCTCAAGTGCCCCCGTCACCAAAACAGTCGTGACAGAGCTGCGCTGTATGCTCCACAACTGCAGATCTGCAATAAATACAAACTTGAAATCTCCGATACCATCAACTTGCACAATATTGACATGCTCTTCCTCACAGAGACCTGGTTCAACGATACCTCTCACTCTATGTTTGATCTCCTTATACCCACAGGCTATTCTTTACTTAGAAATGACAGAATTGACAAAGTTGGGGGAGGTGTTGCAGTCATCTTTAGAAACTCCCTTCAACTTAAGGCTCTTCCTAACAGCTCCTTCCACACTTTTGAATGCCTATCTCTTGAGCTTCAATTGCACCACCGCTCACCTCTCAGATTCCATGTTATCTACCACCCGCCTGGTAGCAGCCCCTCGTTTATGGAGGAACTCACCGACTGCATCAGTGACCAATACTCGCAAAGTGACAATCAGATCTTCGTGGGTGACTTCAATGTCCACTTGGGCTCGCCTCAAGACACCTATGCGAATTTGCTGGCCACCTTCCTCTCTGCAAACGACCTTATCCAACACTGCACTGAAACAACACACTCTAAGGGCTCAATCCTGGACCTTGTTATTTCTAAAGCAGGCGTGCTGACTATCGCTACCCCTATTCATGTAGACTGGTCTGACCACCTCCTCATCCCATTCTCTCTTCACCTATCACACTCTATAACTCTTGGCCAGCCTAAGAGGGCTACTTCCTGGTTTCGTGACACTAAAAATATTGACCTCAGTACCCTCTGTGATTCTGCTTTGCTATCACTTCCAAGACTAGACCCGGACCTAGATGTTAACGAACTCACCTCCCAATGCCTCACAGTCCTTGCAGTCGAAATCAATAATGTTGCTCCTCTCCAAAGCAAAAAGAAAAGGCCCACTACCTCAGCACCTTGGTTCAACAAATCCCTCTATGAAGAAAGGAAGTACCTAAGAGCCCTTGAGAAACAATGGAGACAAGCGCCCTCCACCGAAAATTTGGCCATGCTTCGTTCCGCAAAATCCAAGTACCACAAGCACATCTTCCTTGGAAAAGCGTCGCACTTCAAATCCCTCCTTGACTCAGCCAAAAATAGACCCAAAAAACTATTCGACCTCATCAAGAACCCAAACAGCTCTCCCCCAACCTCCAAATTGGAGGATTCCACAAAGAAAGCAGCGGAATTCGCTATATTCTTTGACGAAAAGTTGAAATCACTTGTAGATCAGGTCATTCATCCTACCCCTACAGAGGAGCATAAATCCTTAACCATTTGGCAAAACTTTGACCCCATATCTGATGATGCCCTCCTTAAATGCATCCTCGACACAAAGCCCTCTAACCATTCTCTTGACCCCATCCCTAGTGCCATTGCCATTGACTTCTATACCCATTCTCTTTCCTATTGGACCACTCTGGTCAACCTCCCCCTCAGTCAAGGCTCCCTTCCTGTTTCCTTCACAGGCGCGTAGCTAGGGGGGGGCGGTGGGGGCGGACCGCCCCAGGCGGCACTGTTTTTAGGGCGGCCGCTCAGCACTGGTGGCCCGTTGCGGCTGCGGCGGCCTTTATAATTTATTTAGGGACAGATTTGACTGTCCCTAAATAAATTATAAAGTCAGCCGCGGCCGCAACAGCGCGCGCGGCCGGCGGCCCAGTTAAAAGTTAAACGTCTTCAAGCAGCGCGGTGAGCGCGCTGCGCACTGCACGCACCTGACGCTGACCAGCAGACCTACTTGTTTGTGGTGCGCCAGTGCGTCAGCGCCTGCTGCAGTGCTGCCTTGCCATCATGACGTCGGTCGGTTCCGGTTCGCCAAGACTAGAGCCAGGACTTCGTATTGGTCACCAGCCTGCTCCAGGGCCTCGCGATGAGAACGTTACGTAGTGGTGACGCGTCACGCGCTTCACCACTACGCACTCGTGAGGACCCAATTCTGTGCTGCAGAGGTCGGAGTCGGATTGTCGGAGAAAATACGTTTGTTTATTCCTATTCCCCTTTCCTGACCCCTGCAGCTGCTTATCGCATCAGGCTGTGACACAGAGTTCGACTAGTAGGTAAGAGAATGTGTTACTATTTTTTTTCTTTTAAAAATATGTGCAGGCCCAGCAGGACACATACTTCTGTGCACGTCATTTAAACAGTTTTTATCCTTCTCATGGCCGATGCAGGACACAATATGACAACGCAATTCAGAATGCCCAGATAACGCTAGTGATTAATGATCCTGCTGGAGAGCAATCGTTTGTCTGTTGGTAGTTTTTAAGTGCAGATGAACTGTATTTTATGTGGATAGCTCAGTGGGTTACTGCCTTTGTCACAGAGATCCTTGTGTTACTTGCAGTTCAGAAGTCACAATCCTAACATAGGACAGTGACCAATGAACTGTCATCAAAGAGCTGCATACAAACATGAATGGTATCGTTTTTTTTTGTTTTGTGATATAGTTAGAGCTTCCTCAGTCTTTCATCATTCTAATGTTGCTAAAATGAGTATGTTTGAGCAGAGATACATTTTTATCAGTAAAGCTGATCCCCATGGAATACTCTTTTAAATCCTAAGGTTGTGAAGGTTGTGTTTCCCCAGACCAAATCCTCTCAAAATATACTGCCCACCAGTATGGATGACATGTGATTCCTACACCTTGTAATCCTCATTGGCTTATGTGACATTCCCTGTAGACTGATTTACATACTTGTATGATTGATTGTCTCTGTATAATGTGTTTGTGGTGTAAAGTGCTGACACACTACACTACACTGATATGAGTAGCGCTAAACAACAAATGCATATGAGAGAGGGGCTACGGAGCGATGAGAGGCACTGGTGGAGGGTGGCAGTGAGGGAATCTGAGGAGGAGGTAGTTGGAGGGGCTGTGGAGCGATGAGGGGCACTGGTGGAGGGTGACTGCAGGGCTCGAGTCGGGGTACCAGGCGGGTGGACGGTGTCCCCTCACTTATTTTAACGGGAGCTCGATTACTGGAGCAAATGGAGCCACACATTTACTCTTTGGCCTCTCTGGGGCGAGATTGGAGCTCATTCAGAACGCTGCTCACGCGCTGGCTTCTCTGATGCAATGGCATCTAAGGGGTGAGCGAGGGGAGGCAATGAGTCTGATGGTGCAAGCCACTTTCGTGACATTACTTCCTGTTGTGACGTCAGCGTCCCCATACTTCTTTTTTTAGGACTTGTGCCCTGGGTGACAGTGAGGGAATCCGAGGAAGAGGTCATGGTGTGGAGGGGGAGCTAGGGTGAGATGAGGAGCACTGGTGGAGGGTGGTAGTGAGGGAGTCTGAGGAGGAGGTCATGAGGGGGAGAGGCTGCAGAGAGATAAGGGGCACTGGTGGATGGTGGCAGTGAGGGAGTCCAAGGAGGAGGTCATGAGGGGGAGGGGCTATGGGGAGATGAGGGGCACTTGTGGCGTGAGGCAGTGAGGGAATCTGAGGAGGAGGTCACTAGGGGGGCCATGGAGGGACGAGGGGCACTGTTGGAAGGTGGTAGTAAAGGTATTTACAGAGAAAGAGGTTATTAGTGTGGCGCCAAAAAAGACTTTCGCATCAGCGCTAAAGCCGGCCCTGTCATGGCCTTTCTGTTTTTGTTTATTTAATTAGCAGTCGGGTCATAAGGGCTACTGTGGAACATGCTTTAAAGTGCTGCTAATTATATTTACTGCTATATTCAATGTTTTAAGTTTTAAGGTGATTTTACTAATGTTTTTACCGGGAAAAAGCAAAGTGGAGCTCGATAGTGCCTGATATGGGGCTGGGGCCCAAGGACAGCTGTGAGAAAAGGTGCACTGGAGAGAGGAGTAGTGGATAATCAAGCCTGTAAGGGAGAGCGTTGCCGAGTCCGGGGTCAGCTGGAGGTAGTAATGAAGAGGGATCCTCCATGAAGGCTCAAACAGATGGAGCCTGAGTAGTATCACTTGCCTGATACTCCCACCTCAAAAAAATCCTCTTCCCATCAAAGGAACATTACATGGAAAAAGCACTTTTTGTGAGTGATAATATTTAGAAAGAGATTTGGAAAAGAGTGAGTTTTACTGGTCCTTATAAGGCTAAGAAGAGATAAAGGAGGGCTCTGAAGCAGGCCTGCCCAGACATATATGCGACAAATCGAGCCCGCAGTGGCCCACCCAAATGCACCCTTGGCCCACCCAAATAAAAATTCCTGGAGCCAGGCCTGATGTGTGGCAAAAATATTTGTGCATGTTTGTTATGTGGCATTGCTCTGTGGTGGTGACTGTTTTTAAGCTGCCTCATCTGGAGGCATCCGACTGGGCCTCAGTGGGTTTATCCTGCTGGCTACGATGCATGCTAGTATTTTACAATGAACATTTATGTGCGATGGGGATAGTGATATGTATGGTTAGGGTTGAATGGCCACACAGTGTTAAAGATCCTCAACCCTTTACGTTCAAAGAATGGGTGAGCACAGCTCTAAACGGTTTGAAGCTGAAAGGCTCTCCACAGAGAAGAGGTATGGGGCTTCAAAAAGCATTCCATAAGCGATCAATGACTGGGTGTATAATAATGTTAACAGACAAATCTTGTGGTTCCAGCAACTGAGCAGTACTTCCAAAATTAAGACCCATTACACACATTAAAATCCCACTCCACATTGAGGAAGAATGTAACAGCTTGGACCCAGGGGCTTAGTTGATCCTCGACCATTTACATTCAAACAATGGATGTCTGGAGCTGACAGCATGGCACTCCACAGAGCAGCCCTGCCCTGGCACTGCCTCCCAGCCCGTGTCTCTCTCGGCAGTGGCTCCCTTCCTGTGTCCTGGGTAGACTTGGGGGTAAGTTACAGGCTCAGCCCACAGGACAGGCGGCTCTCGGCTTCCCACCATTGGCTGCACTTCCAGCCCATTAGGAAAATGAAGACCCCTCTCCGGTTGCCCGAGCGGCTAATGCCGTTTTCTGGAAACCCTCCTCATTCTCTTTATCACTCCCTGGCCTCTCTCCCTCACACTGGCCCTCCTCATTCTCTTCCTGTCTCGCCTGTTGGTCGCCCCCCTAAGTATGTGCATCTACAGTCCCTCTACCAATTTGCCTGCCTCTACTCCTTCATTACCTCCCGCTGCTCTCTGACACAAGCCTGACCATGTAATTGCACGTTCTTTTTTCTTCCTGCATCGCGTCCTCTTCCATGAGGTTCCCTCCCTGTCCGGAGTGTGTCTTGCTGTGCATTGCCCTCCCAGGTTCTTTTGTGTCCTCCGTCCCCAGACGTGAACCAACCCCTGCCATAGAGACCCTGGCTCTGGCTGCCACCACTGTGGAGTGCTGCTGGAGGCTGAGTGAGGTAAGAGCTAAACGTTTTCAGAGGGGATATTTAGTGAGTGGCAGAGTGGCAGCATAGCTGCCAAGGTTTCAGATGTGTGACATTTTCTCATAACTTCAGTGTAATTATGATTGACATTTCAACGATTATGAGCATAGCTCCCAAGGTTTCAAATTGCTATGTGTGACATTTTCAGAATTCAATTGTAGTTGTGAGTGACATTTCAACGACTATGAGTGACACTTCTTTGCGAGCAAAACTCAAGCAATGAAGACGAGGGAAACATATATATATATATATATATATATATATATATATATATATATATCAGTAATTACACCCATTTGAGCAATGAGAAACTCTAAGAAGACTAAAACTGGTACAAATGTCTGCGGCGGCGGACTCATAATTGCAATAAAATTATGAAAATATCACACCCAGCAATCTGAAAGCTTGGCAGCTATGCACTTTGAGGCTGCTATTTACCAACTGACGTTGGAACTACTCAAAACAACAATGTACAGTAGAACTCTTCTTACTGTGTATCATCTGTGACTTGTCCATGCACATCAAGGGTTGGATCTCTTTGGCAGTACCCCCATATAAGTCATATAGATTGCACAATTTTCTTCTCTAATGTATAATTCAGATGTAGCTTACTCAAATTATTTTAACTTATGTTGGTAATAGATTTTAATGGGCACATATAACAGGGGGGCACAGTAGTATAGCACAATACAGCCCATCCCATAATCTCCATGATTATCTCATGTACATCCAGGGTTCGATTCCCTGGCTTTACATCCCTTAATTTTCAGTTTGATTGTTATTGTCTTCTTTAATTTAGCCATAATGTATGTGTGGTATTAGTTTGGCAATATATTTAAATAGACACACCTAACAGCATCTCATGTAAGTTTAGCATAATGCAGCCTACCTGGTATGCTCAAGACTCACCTCTGTACATCTACTTCCTTTAATCTAGATGTATTTCACTTAAATTTTAGCAGCTGACAATCACACTTAACATGCTTGATGTCGTCTTTGTCTTGTATCTATTTATTTGCCCTGCACATTTCTTTATTTCGAAACATTGACCATTCTTGGCCGACATCACTGTGGTTTAATATTTCTTGTTTCTTCTGAATATTCAAGGAGTGCCGCAGCGCCGGAACAGTTTGTCCCGGGTCTTGGATAGAGTTGAACAAGTCCCCATGGCCCCCACAACTGTGTTTAAGGATTGTGATCATAATGTGTCGGCCCTCCCTGTATTTTAGCTTTGGGCCCCCAGGCAGGCTGTGCACCATGTGTGTGCTGAGGCTGCTGTGAAGGAGAGATGCACTATTACAAGCTGGTTTTGGGTACCAAGAGCACACGTCTTTTCATTCCCAGGGAGTTGGTTGCTGCTGCTTTGAAGTAATGACAGGGAGCGGCCCCTGGATGTTGCCTTTGGGCCACCAGAGTGGGCTTTGTATCTGGTCTGTGTTGGCAAGGTGGAGCTGACTGACCCCTTTGTGCTGCGTTTAGTTTTAAGGGCACACAGTGAGTCATTCCCTGTGAATAATTAATTTGCTGTTTTTGAAAGATAAAGAATCACAGGCTTCAACACTGTTAAGTTGGTTTTGGGTCCCCAGAGCACATCACGTTCGTGCAGGTCCCCACTGCTTTAATGGTGGGACCATGATGTATGGTCATTTAATGTCAGCTGTAGATGAAGGTTACATGAACAGTGTCATGTGTGTGCATGTTTGCATTGTGTTGAGGGGATTACCAGGTAATTGTTCACGCAGCTCTCTGATGGATGTCATATGAGGTTTTTCTGAGTCCCCAGATAGATCATGCAGTCTGTGTGTTCTCTTTTGTACTGCCAGTCACCGGTGTATTCAACTGTGTAGCCTTGGACCGTGTCATGTATGTGCATGCAACTTGCATGATCAAGGTAACTATTCGAGGCGATATTACGTTTTTTTCAGACCTCTTTGAAGTGCATGCCCTCCCGCCAGGGGGGGGGGGGGGGGGGCGGCAATCTGAGGGATAGCCCCGGGCGCCACAAGCTCTAGCTACGCCACTGTTCCTTCAAAACTGGACAGGTCACCTCTCTGCTTAAAAAACCCACCGCTGATGCGAACGACCTCAACAACTACCGTCCCATCACTAACCTACCCTTTCTTGCGAAAATCACAGAAAAATGTGTAGCGAAACAACTCTCTCGCCATATCAAGGACAATGATCTTCTTGACAATTTCCAGTCCAGCTTCATTCAAAACTGCAGCACTGAAACAGCCCTGCTGCTAGTGATTGATGACGCGCTGCGGATACTCGATTCAGGGGAGTCTTGCCTTCTAATTCTTCTTGACCTTTCTGCAGCCTTTGACACTGTCAATCACAACACTCTCCTTAACACTCTTCAACAGAGAATGGGCATGGAGGGCACTGTGCTCAAATGGTTTGCCTCCTTCCTCTCTGATAGATCCCAAATGATCAAAATAGCGAACAGTCTTTCATCTCCTTTAGCGGTCGGTCAAAGTGTTCCTCAAGGCTCTATACTTGCACCCACACTGTTCAATCTCTATTTAGAACCGTTGGGAAATCTCCTGAGTAAATTCGGGATCCACTATCATCTATATGCGGACGACACTCAAATCTACTTTAAGGTGGCCTCCACTCACGATCTCTCCTTCCTAAGCTCTACTCTCGACTCCATTCAAAACTGGTTGTTAACTCATCAACTGATCCTGAATCCCTCCAAAACAGAATTCCTCCTCCTCTCCTCCTCACTTTCTCCTCCCCCAGTGCAATCATGGATGGATCAGATTAATCTACTGAACAATAAACCCATCATTGTCGAGAGCGCAAAATCCCTTGGTGTCATACTCAACAAAAAACTCAATCTACTCTCCCACATCGATGCCATTGCAAAGTCTGCTCGATACCAACTGCGCCTTCTTTGGGGGATTTGTCGCTTCTTCCTGGAGCACGACCTTAAAACCCTGGTCCAATCGCTGGTTCTCTCCAGATTGGACTACTGCAATTCTCTTCTTTCTGGCCTCCCCAAATCCCACCTGTCCCCCTGAAGTCTGTTCTCCATTCAGCAGCTCGTTTCATATATGGGGCCAAATGAAGCGACCACATCACACCCATTTTATCCACCCTCCGTTGGCTTCACATAAAGGCAAGATCTATCTACAAGACTGCCTGTATCACCCACAAAGCCTTGCACTCCTCCTCCCCTCGCTACCTGGCGAATAAACTGAAACTCTCTGGAGGTTCCAGACCATCACGTAATGCAGAAAATGTATTGCTTGAACCTCCCACTTTTAAGAAGGAAAGATCGATGGCCCAATCCTTTTCAGGCAACGCGGTGAGAATCTGGAACTCACTTCCGCCTCAGCTCCGGACCACCACCTCTTCCCAGTCCTTCAAAACTGACCTCAAAGCTCTCCTCCTTCAAAGACACTTCCAAATTTAATTCACCCTCTATTTTCTGAAGGAAGTCCTAACATTATAGGAAATTCTGTTCTCCATGCCTATAGAAGTGCCTTCCCAGTGTGTTTTTGTGTTTTGAGTGTCTGACATTTAATGCAGTATTATACCTCTACTTGTACTTTGTACTCTTTTGTAACATGCACACGTCCCCTTTCCTTTTGTAATGTATCGTTTGCTACCTCTTGTATTTTGTTTGCTTTTGATATATGCACAATTCCACTATTGCCTCATGTAACGTAACTTTTGTTTTAGTGTTTTGAGTGTCTGCCATTTATTGCAATCTTTTTACCTCTACGTGTACTTTGTATGCTCTTGTAACCTGCACACGTCACTTTTTCCTTTTGTAACGTATCGTTTGCTACCTCTTGTATTTTGTTTGCTCTTGATACTTGCACAATTGTCACTATTGCCTCATGTAACGTACTTAACGTTTGATTTTGTAACATGCTGACTTGTAATTTTTCTCCTTATGTATCATTACTGTTCCTATTGTGAAGCGCTCTGACACCTTCGGGTAAAGCCCGCGCTATATAAAAACGCATTAAATAAATAAATAAAGTTCCGCCAGTGTGCGGGCGCCTCCTGCAGATGGCTGAGCTTCGCGTGGACTTCCGCTTCCGGGTCGCTGGAGGCAGAGTCAGCACCGGCGTCCATTACAGACACGCGACCATCTCGGTTAGAGGGGACACAGGCAGACCCTGGGGGGCCGCACCCCGGTCCCAGGTCGAGAACAAGAGCCCGGAGGCGTCTGCGCCGCTCCCGCCCAGGTAGGACGCGAGCGCCGCTCTCAGCCACGGAAGGGGCCGGTTCATGGACCCTCCTCTGTGCCCCAAATCCTGCCCCGGGGTGGGGGACAGCGGGGACCCTCCTCTGTGCCCCCAGGCCTGGATCCGGGGTGGGGTGCCGCGGGGACCCTCCTTTGTTCCCCCAGGCCTGGCCCCGGGGTGGGGAGGGGGGTCTGGGGGTGTTGGAGCGTCGCTTGTCAGGGGCCTGGGAAGCTTTCAACTATATTCGGGTCTCTTTGAAACGAATGTAAAACTCGAGTCCAGGTCAGAATCTCCGGCTCCTGGTAAACCCCTGCAGGCGGGAGGGGTGGGGAAGCGCGATTTTAATTTGTTTTTCACAGGTTTTTTTGCTAGTGCTAACATATTACTCTGCCCTTTTTAACGTCCCCGCTTCGGGGATCCTGCTCTGGGACGCCAGGGTTCCTTCTTAAGTGATTCAAGCCCTCCCACCTCAAGTTCACATATGAAGGATGGTCCGACGTCCACGTTGGCCTCGTTCTGTCGCCTCTTCCCTGCAGGGCCTTGTCCTCTTGATCTGCTGCTGGGGTTTCGCGCAGCTGCAGTCACCCAGCAGATCCGGTTTCTCTTCTCGTTTTCAGGGGTTCAGTCTTGTATTTTCTGTACCCTGCCCAACTCTCCTGATTTCACACGGTTCCTTCGTATGTGGGCTACCTTCCCATGGCTTCCTTGCACGGGTTTCACGACTGTTGTTGTCAGATGCTACATGTAATGGTTAAATGGCAGTCTGTCGGCTTTCCCCCAGCCCTTCTACATTTCAAGGATTGTAGCTGTGTTAGCCTTCATTTTCACTCCTTTCCCACTTTGAGCCACGCCCCCCCTAAAAAATACCTTGCTTCCTGTGGTTCTGATTTGATCTGTCTGATGCAAATGTCATGTTAAAATCATTTATTCAGCGCAGACAATTACCCTGGGATATTATATTCACTGTTCATTTGCAGGACGGCGGATGCAGCTCTTTTCTGGATTGTGGTGTTGTATGGCAATTTTCCTCTCTCCCAGAAAATTATTACATTGAGTTTGAAATTCGCTAACCTTGCTTTTGGTTTGAGTCATTGAGAAAAGGTAAAGACCTTAAGAGTGTCCAAAATACATTAAAGGAGGGTGGTCTAGAGAGAAATCACTACATAGGAACAATCAACCTTACTTTAAGATTGGTGGTGAATTATCTCCTGAGCAACATAATATGCTGTTGAGAGGAGACACATTTATTCCCCCAGCTGTTTTAAGGTTTAAGATGATAATTCTGGAATGTGCAAAAAAAGATTCGAAATGTCAATTGTATTGCGTCTCATTTTATTTATTTTACAGAGTGTTATATAATGTGAACTTGACCCGGTATCGGGTATCAGAGCGCTTTACATAGCACCAGTTGCGTTACATGAGGACACATTCACTTTTTGTTTTTTTTGTTAGACACAGGAGATTAAGTGATTTGCCCAGAATCCCAGGATGATCAGCGTCATTGCTGAGACTCGAACCGGGTTCCCCAGATTCGAGGTCGACCGCCCTAGCCGTTATGCCAACTCCTCTCTCCATGTTGAATAACTACTTTTTAAGGCCTCACAGTGACCCAAATTGCCATTTTTATAGACTTTTCCTCCTACTCAGAAGCTAATAAACCATGGTGTAAAATAGCATTTAATTTTATTGTCTTTTTCAGTTCTCTACTATGGTACCCTAAGTTTCCCACAGTTCTAGTTGATTATTATATCAAATGGCGAGAGACAGAATTAATTGAAAAACCCAACACTAAGCCAACCCTTCATAAAAAGTTGTGCTTTTTTTGTGAAAGTTTTTTGTGAGGGGAAAATGTGAAGCATCACCATATAACACTCAGGCTAACGGTTTGGTAGAGAAAATGAATTGCACAATGAATTGCACAATGGTTGTGTGTGTCCAGTGGACAATAAAAGACAAGTTTGATATATCAGAATTGTTGATAGCATGTTTTTGTCACATCACACTAGTCCAAGCAGTGTCACAGGTATATGTCCTTTCAGGGTCATGAGATGTAGCATTCAAGATTAGACAATCATGGTTAAGGACATGGTATCCTCAATCTGGATATTAACACACAATGGGCATTTTGATTCAACCCATTAACCCTGAACAAAGCACGCGGGGACACCACCATGAATAAGAATGCCTCTCTATTGGAGAGGGAGAGCGGAGCGATGTGACGGGCTGTTCTCACAGGCTAAAATTACCAACGGTCTCTCGACCCACGTCAGTGCATCTACAATACATTGCAGATGCATGCCGTGGGAGAAAGACGAGAATGCAACACCACACATCTTCCCCACTTTACAACACTGATACAGAATGAGAAAATAACAAAGCAGGGAGAAGTAATGGTTAAGAACAGATGGTTTGGAGGATTGCAGCCAAGTCAGGAAAAAAAACATTCTAAGGACCAAGGGTCCAAGAAATACATGGTAAGTGCACACAGCGTGCATAAATAAGAATGAGCACAAGGAACAAATTCCTAATAAATTATTGTGTAATAAATATATGATAAGAATAAAATAAATACAGGATAATTATAGACAGCGACCATAAATAAGAATGCGCAAGAGGAACAAATCCCTGATAATTAACTGGGGAATAAATAAATGGTTAACAATGGTTTCAGCATAACGCATTTTAACCGACATAGAATATAGAGCATGACAAAGTTCAAGTAGGTTGCATGTAAAATTCATCATATCTTTTTGGTAACACAATCGTCCTACCCCTTCTGCTGAATTTAGGAGAGGAATGGTGTGAGTGTTCAACTCCTTCCGGGGATTCCACCTCAGGTTGGGTGACAACCTCCTCATTAGTGTCTAGGTCAGAAGAGGTCATTGCGTCTGAATTGTCAATTGCACTAGGTTCTGGATGTGGTGTGCTGGGTGTGTGATTAGAATCGTCTGTTTCCTCTGACTAACGGGAACTGCCCCATGCTACGCTAGATGCTAATTCCCTGTTGTCAGCAGTGGACCCTAGGCCTTTACATCGGACCACCATCACTCTCCATTTCTCTCTGTATTTCCCATGTCCTTCTTCCACCATAACATTTTATTGCATTTTGCCATTTTCGCTAGAGACCATATTTTTCCGTTACTTAGCATAGCTGAGCGGGAATAAAGCTCCTTGATCTGTAAAGGTTCACTGAACCTACTGCTCCCTTTCCTGCAAAGAGTGCCTAATTTGACTCGGAACTAATCCCCCACATTTAGGGAAAAGTCTTTCACTCCATGTTTCTTGACGTAGTACTCCTTATATATCTTCTGTGCTTTCTCAAGGTTGTTTTTACCATGGAAGGGGACCACATGCTCTGTAGTTTGAGGTTCATCCATACATTATAGTCTCTGGTGTAGGGCTCCCTTCCATGCAAAATCTTAAAAGGGCTGCATCCGGTCAGGGTGGGCGTTATATGATATGCCCATACCGGTTTCTCCAATTCCGATTCCCAATTCTTTCCAGCATTTATGGCAGCTTGGATCAAACCCATGATGACACAGTTGAAATGTTCCGCTGATCCATTCCGCGCTGGGTGATGAACTGGGGTGTGTTTTCCCTAATTCCGTTCCTCTTCAGGAAAGCAGTCCATTTGTCCGATGTGAATTGTAGGCCATTATCGTACATTATGCTCCGGATGCATGGCCACCCATTCTTGCCAATCTGATTCTAGGAATCTCGAAGACTTCCTGAGTAGACGAGCGCAATGCACGGGTGGGTTGATAGAGACGTACCAGATTTTGCAGATATTCGGGTGCAGTGCCATTCTTGATTTTAAACATGTAGCTCAGGGCCTTGAACTTTGTTCGATTTTCCACCCTGAGCCAGTGCAGATCTCTCACGGCATTCGAAATAGAAGACATTCTAGGAGTACCGCAAAGAAGTCTAGCTGCAGAATTCTGCACCAACTGAAGCTTAAGCATCACGTCCTTGTTAATACCCAAAAAAAGAATGTTACCGTAATACAGCCGTGAAGTTACCAGTGCCTGGACCACAGTCTTTTGGGAACCTGCAGGAAGCATCCAGATTTTTTTTAACCATCGGAGAATAGTAAAACAGGTGGCTGCAGTTTTTACTGCATGTAGTCTCATTGACAACTTGTCATCTATGATGATGCCAAGATTGCGAACCTGAGAAGAGGGCACAGGTAGAGGCCCCATTTCAACAGGCCAATGTTGCGAGCCCCAGAGATCTGTGTTTTTTCCCAGAATGAGGACCTCCGTTTTTTCCCCATTGAGATTGAGCAGATTCAATTGCATCCAAGATGCAATATTACGCCGGCCCGCTTGCAGGGTAGAAGGTCCAGAACTCTTTTCAACCGATAAGGAAAAGATTATCTGAGTGTCATTGGCATAAGAAAAGAGTGACAGCCCCGCTTCTTCCGCAATCACTGCCAGGGGTTGTACGTAGATATTGAAAAGAAGTGGGCTTAAGACTGAACCTTGTGGTACCCCATAGGACGAGGGATAAATCTTGGAGGCCGCCCTAGAGGAAAAGTGCGGTTGTCTAAAAAAGAAGACAACCAGCCAAGTGCCAATCCCGAGATACCTAGGGACCGTAAAGACTTAATTAATACTGTGTGGGAGACCGTATCAAATGCGGCACTTAGGTCAAGCAATATCAATGCCACTGTATTGCCTGCATTCAGACGTTGACGCAGCATTTCCGTTACGCCAAGAAGTGTTGTCTCCTTTGAGAACCCTGCTCTAAAACCCGACTGAGAGGGATGTAAAAATGTCGATGCTTCAACGATCAGTGACAGTTGGGTGTTTACATGTTTTTCCAGAACTTTAGAGAATACTGGAAGAAGAGAAATGGGCCTAAAATTGGTAGGCTGGGAAGGATCTGCATTAGCCTTTTTTAGCAGGGTAAGTACCATTGCATGTTTCCAAATTGATGGCATCAATGCCTCATCGAGTGAGGCGTTAAGTAATTCCATAATAAGGTTCAAAGATGGCTGTTCGAATTGCAGAAGCACCGACGCCGGAAGAGGGTCAGAGGGAGAGCCCGATTTAATATTGGCTAAAATGTTTTTAAAAGAGCTTATATTAAGAGGCGCCCATTTTCTAGATTTATATAGGGAACATCCTCAACAAAGAAACAGGAAATCCTGAA
Source organism: Triturus cristatus (assembly GCF_964204655.1). Taxonomy (NCBI): domain Eukaryota; kingdom Metazoa; phylum Chordata; class Amphibia; order Caudata; family Salamandridae; genus Triturus; species Triturus cristatus. The sequence continues at coordinate 863,042,253 of NC_140595.1, read as the reverse complement.
TAAGTGACGTAGACTTAGTTCCGTCTAGCGTCAGGTAAATTTGTTCCACTTTATTTATGAAGAAGTTAGCAAGAATGTTGCATTGCAATTCATCCAGAACAGGAGAGCAAGGTTGCGTGTCCGAGCCTGCTAACTTCTTAACCATAGAGAACAAAGTGCGAGGGCAATGCTGTGCCCTCGAAATGGAAGAGGCAACATACTCTGCTCAAGCAGTTTTGCATAGAGTTCGATATCTTTTTAATGCAACTTTATAAGTGCCTTTAGATGCAGGGGAGTAATTCTTCCTCCACTGTCTTTCCATGACCTTGCACTTACTTTTTTCCATTTTCAATAGCTCAGTAAACCAAGGAGCCAGGGAACGATGTTTTTTTATTTTTTTAATAGAAGGTGGAAGACAGGCGTTAGCTGTCTCTATAATCCAATTATAAACATTTTCCACAGAGGAAAGTGATATAGAATCAGAGTGAGGGGCGCTATTAGACAATATTAAATTACATTTTTCAATGTCCAGTTTACCCCAGTTCCTAGATTGGCCATATGTACCTATTGGTGGTGAGTTTGGGAATACTAAAGTTGTAAATTCAAATTTAACAGCAAAATGGTCTGACCAACATAAGGGGAGTGCAGGAGGGCAATTAATGTGTGATAGATTCGAAAAAATTGGGTCCAGTAAAGGCCCAGCTGTATGAGTGGGGCCATTATTACAGAGAGGTAAGTTCATTGCAGAGAAATCTGCAATCAGTGTCCTGCTTGCAATGCAATCATTATTTTCCAGGTGAAGATTTAAATCGCCCAATACTGAAAAATATGCCATTTTAAGTAAGAAAGGAGCAATCAAATCGGGGAGTAAAGACACCCAGGGACCAGCTGGGCCCGGGGGTCGACAAATTAATACCACCGAAAAAGTGAACTGGGCTGTTAGAGTAAGTTTGAAGAGGTCTGCACGTTTGGTCCCAAGGGTCGCTAGTATCTTTGTTAATCAGTCACAACCGCTTTTCCGAGCTGTAGGAAGGTTCAGTTTTTACCTGTTTTCTGGAGCGCCTGTAGTTTTAAGTCCATGCTGTTATTTGTGCAGTCTAATATATTGCGTATTTTATCCACCGGTACTAGAGCGCTCTACAATGAAACGCAGCATTTCATGGGAGTTTAGGAGTGACACGTTATATTGTTTACATCATCTCGTTCATTCCAGCCACCCACCCACTACACGCTGAGCTACCGGACACCGTTACTTTGCAGCACTCCAACTTCAAGTTTATTGTTGTTGCAAATTGGCGCTTTACAAAACAAACAATCTGAGTTCATAAACTGACACACTCTCGCTCTCTCCTGCGAACTGGGTGTGTTCACGGGCCCTAATTATATGCTGCTGGACGTTTGTGTGTTTCTCCATCTCAGTCTGGGGAACTCAAATTAATTAAAATATTTTTAATAATGTTGTACACATTGAGCAGAAACTATCTTTTAACTCTAAATTGAATCCCAAAGTCGGAAAATATCACCCTATTTTCTCAAGCGGTTTTCCAGCCCCTGCCATTCCCAGGATACATTGCACCCTGTGAGTTGTGAAAATAACGCGGATTTCTGCGCTCAGGAGTGTTCTGCGTTCTTACAGTGGGTACCTCAACTCATGGAAGCTGTTTCCAGCATGTTGAAATAATTATCCGCTCCTTTGCTTTGGAGAATGTAAGTGTAGCAAATTCACGTGTCCCTCCTGCACCCCTCTCTGTCCAGGAGCGGTCATAAAATGTTTATTTCACGGCTCGAGTTCTACTTGTGTCTTAAAAAGTGCCTTGATGTGTCCACTTGATCTCTGACATGTGTTGACTGAGGGACACGCCTGCAGCGGGCACGGGTCGAGGCCTGGAGCTGTTGTGCCCTCCTGTTCGGAGCTGTGAAGTGCTGTCTAGTTCCCTAAACTCAGCCCCGGCCTGCCCACAAGAGGGAAGTTTAACAGTTTAAGATTCAGCTCTTTGCATAATACATGCAAACAAAGCGGCTCGCGGGGAAGTGAAATTGATTTTATTTATGCTTTTTGCATTGTCTTTATTGCTATTAAAGTCTAAACTCTTGGAATCTGGGGTGATGAAAGGCGGCTTGTCGGCCTACTTCAAAGCGGCGAACTCCGTTCGGCATGAGCGGCTTCACAAAGAAAACAGGCAGCCTCCCCGGTAGACGATTGGGGGGGAGGTGGGGGGCTCTTGCACTGTTGATGAGGACTTTGTTGAGGGAGGGAGCAGGTCACCGACAGTTCGTTTTACCAACGCAGGTCCTTAATACACATTTTTTTTGCCCAGCCTTATTTCAATATAGCCTTTCCCCTGCGCCTGTTATGGCACATACTCTTCTGAAGGGCCCAGTACAACCCCAGCAGTCCATAGGGAATACATTCAACACTTGAATGCACCTGGAATCGCTTCTAGGCGCTTCTCCTCGGAACAAGCTTTTTACCTACATTGCATACTTACTAATTTTACATTCTAAATCCTCGATGTTGGCAAGTTGTATAATTGGGGCAGAGGGATGCAAAAAAACACACTTCTCGACGCTATACGGGGGTATGTAGCGCTATATCATTTAAGGCTCGCAGCCCTTCGAAAAAGGGAGGACTATTGAAACAGCAAGCCTTGATTATAGTGCCCACTTACACTTTATTTATTTTATTTAATTTATTTAATGCGTTTTTATATAGCGCGGGCTTTACCCGAAGGTGTCAGAGCGCTTCACAATAGGAACAGTAATGATACATAAGGAAAAAAATTACAAGTGAGCATGTTACAAAATCAAACGTTACGTTACATGAGGCAATAGTGACAATTGTGCAAGTATCAGGAGCAAACAACATACAAGAGGTAGCAAACGATACGTTACAAAAGGAAAAAGTGACGTGTGCAGGTTACAAGAGCATACAAAGTACACGTAGAGGTAAAAAGATTGCAATAAATGGCAGACACTCAAAACACTAAAACAAAAGTTACGTTACATGAGGCAATAGTGGAATTGTGCATATATCAAAAGCAAACAAAATACAAGAGGTAGCAAACGATACATTACAAAAGGAAAGGGGACGTGTGCATGTTACAAAAGAGTACAAAGTACAAGTAGAGGTATAATACTGCATTAAATGTCAGACACTCAAAACACAAAAACACACTGGGAAGGCACTTCTATAGGCATGGAGAACAGAATTTCCTATAATGTTAGGACTTCCTTCAGAAAATAGAGGGTGAATTAAATTTGGAAGTGTCTTTGAAGGAGGAGAGCTTTGAGGTCAGTTTTGAAGGACTGGGAAGAGGTGGTGGTCCGGAGCTGAGGCGGAAGTGAGTTCCAGATTCTCACCGCGTTGCCTGAAAAGGATTGGGCCATCGATCTTTCCTTCTTAAAAGTGGGAGGTTCAAGCAATACATTTTCTGCATTACGTGATGGTCTGGAACCTCCAGAGAGTTTCAGTTTATTCGCCAGGTAGCGAGGGGAGGAGGAGTGCAAGGCTTTGTGGGTGATACAGGCAGTCTTGTAGATAGATCTTGCCTTTATGTGAAGCCAACGGAGGGTGGATAAAATGGGTGTGATGTGGTCGCTTCTTTTGGCCCCATATATGAAACGAGCTGCTGAATGGAGAACAGACTTCAGGGGGACAGGTGGGATTTGGGGAGGCCAGAAAGAAGAGAATTGCAGTAGTCCAATCTGGAGAGAACCAGCGATTGGACCAGGGTTTTAAGGTCGTGCTCCAGGAAGAAGCGACAAATCCCCCAAAGAAGGCGCAGTTGGTATCGAGCAGACTTTGCAATGGCATCGATGTGGGAGAGTAGATTGAGTTTTTTGTTGAGTATGACACCAAGGGATTTTGCGCTCTCGACAATGATGGGTTTATTGTTCAGTAGATTAATCTGATCCATCCATGATTGCACTGGGGGAGGAGAAAGTGAGGAGGAGAGGAGGAGGAATTCTGTTTTGGAGGGATTCAGGATCAGTTGATGAGTTAACAACCAGTTTTGAATGGAGTCGAGAGTAGAGCTTAGGAAGGAGAGATCGTGAGTGGAGGCCACCTTAAAGTAGATTTGAGTGTCGTCCGCATATAGATGATAGTGGATCCCGAATTTACTCAGGAGATTTCCCAACGGTTCTAAATAGAGATTGAACAGTGTGGGTGCAAGTATAGAGCCTTGAGGAACACTTTGACCGACCGCTAAAGGAGATGAAAGACTGTTCGCTATTTTGATCATTTGGGATCTATCAGAGAGGAAGGAGGCAAACCATTTGAGCACAGTGCCCTCCATGCCCATTCTCTGTTGAAGAGTGTTAAGGAGAGTGTTGTGATTGACAGTGTCAAAGGCTGCAGAAAGGTCAAGAAGAATTAGAAGGCAAGACTCCCCTGAATCGAGTATCCGCAGCGCGTCATCAATCACTAGCAGCAGGGCTGTTTCAGTGCTGCAGTCTTGAATGAAGCTGGACTGGAAATTGTCAAGAAGATCATTGTCCTTGATATGGCGAGAGAGTTGTTTCGCTACACATTTTTCTGTGATTTTCGCAAGAAAGGGTAGGTTAGTGATGGGACGGTAGTTGTTGAGGTCGTTCGCATCAGCGGTGGGTTTTTTAAGCAGAGAGGTGACCTGTCCAGTTTTGAAGGAAACAGGAAGGGAGCCTTGACTGAGGGGGAGGTTGACCAGAGTGGTCCAATAGGAAAGAGAATGGGTATAGAAGTCAATGGCAATGGCACTAGGGATGGGGTCAAGAGAATGGTTAGAGGGCTTTGTGTCGAGGATGCATTTAAGGAGGGCATCATCAGAGATGGGGTCAAAGGTCAAAGTTTTGCCAAATGGTTAAGTATTTACGCTCCTCTGTAGGGGTAGGATGAATGACCTGATCTACAAGTGATTTCACCTTTTCGTCAAAGAATATAGCAAATTCCGCTGCTTTCTTTGTGGAATCCTCCAATTTGGAGGTTGGGGGAGAGCTGTTTGGGTTCTTGATGAGGTCGAATAGTTTTTTGGGTCTATTTTTGGCTGAGTCAAGGAGGGATTTGAAGTGCGACGCTTTTCCAAGGAAGATGTGCTTGTGGTACTTGGATCTTGCTGAACGAAGCGTGGCCAAATTTTCAGTGGAGGGCGCTTGTCTCCATTGTTTCTCAAGGACTCTTAGGTACTTCCTTTCTTCATAGAGGGATTTGTTGAACCAAGGTGCTGAGGTAGTGGGCCTTTTCTTTTTGCTTTGGAGAGGAGCGACATTATTGATTTCGACTGCAAGGACTGTGAGGCATTGGGAGGTGAGTTTGTTAACATCTAGGTCCGGGTCTAGCCTTGGAAATGATAGCAAAGCAGAATCACAGAGGGTACTGAGGTCAATATTTTTAGTGTCACGAAACCAGGAAGTAGCCCTCTTAGGCTGGCCAAGAGTTATAGAGTGTGATAGGTGAAGAGAGAATGGGATGAGGAGGTGGTCAGACCAGTCTACATGAATAGGGGTAGCGATAGTCAGCACGCCTGCTTTAGAAATAACAAGGTCCAGGATTGAGCCCTTAGAGTGTGTTGTTTCAGTACAGTGTTGGATAAGGTCGTTTGCAGAGAGGAAGGTGGCCAGCAAATTCGCATAGGTGTCTTGAGGCGAGCCCAAGTGGACATTGAAGTCACCCACGAAGATCTGATTGTCACTTTGCGAGTATTGGTCGCTGATGCAGTCCGTGAGTTCCTCCATAAACGAGGGGCTGCTACCAGGCGAGTGGTAGATAGCATGAAATCTGAGAGGTGAGCGGTGGTGCAATTGAAGCTCAAGAGATAGGCATTCAAAAGTGTGGAAGGAGCTGTTAGGAAGAGCCTTAAGTTGAAGGGAGTTTCTAAAGATGACTGCAACACCTCCCCCAACTTTGTCAGAATAGCCTGTGGGTATAAGGAGATCAAACATAAGAGTGAGAGGTATCGTTGAACCAGGTCTCTGTGAGGAAGAGCATGTCAATATTGTGCAAGTTGATGGTTTCGGAGATTTCAAGTTTGTGTTTTATTGCAGATCTGCAGTTGTGGAGCATACAGCGCAGCTCTGTCGCGACTGTTTTGGTGACGGGGGCACTTGGGCTATGAGGGGTGATGGGGATATTGTACTTGTATTAGGGCGCTCGGGAGGGTTTAGGTGGATGAGTGGTTCTGACAGAGGAGATGGTCGGAATAGTGTAGATAACAGGGTTAATGGGAACTGAAAGTGGAAGACAAGTGGCGTTCGAGTGCTTGTGTGAATTTGCAGACGACAGGCTATGCTTAGCTATTATGGGGTGTGGGGGCGAGGTGCATCTCGTGGGAGGGTGAGTGTTTTCCAAAGGAATTGAGGTGTATGGAAAAGTCGAGATCTTGGAGCTTAAAACTAAAATGGTAGCTTCAAGTTGGGAGATGGAGGTGATTAGAGAGCCTAGCTTATTTTCCAGAGAGAGTAAGGCAGAGCACGGCATGTTGGGTGGCTCGATGGAAACAGGAGGGGGTGCACTTGGCGGTGGAAGGCTGGGAGAGGTGGGGGAACGGGAGGGGAGTAGGGGTATAGGGTTCAGAGGTGGGGAAAGGTTTTGGATGAGAGCAGGAGTTGGTGCACCAGGGGTGGTAGGAGAGTTGTCGTTGTTGGTGTTGCAAGAAGGTTAGGAATTAAGGACAGAATTAGGGGGCGATAGGGGAGGGGTGGGGCGGAAGGAGAGGGGAGGAGTGTGTGGAGTCATAGGGATGAAGGAGGTTTGGGAGGAAGCGAGGGGAGGGGGTTGGAGAGGTCCTGGCAGCTAGGTGAGGTGGCTGTGAGGGAGCGGGTATCCGGCAGAGTGGGGGGGGATTGGGAGATAGGGAAGTTGAAGAAAGGAAGTGGTTCTGCTCGGTCCGAGGGAGGGAAAGGGTTACCAGGGGGGGAAAGGTGGTAGCACTGGAGGAGTGTGGGGAAGGAGAGAGATGGAATGTGTTTGTGGGGAAATCGGGGTACATAGTGAGGGGAGGAGGGGGAGGAAAAGCAGTGGCTTTTGCTAACCCTGTTCTCTTCAAATTAACCAAGAAAGAGGCAAACTAAAATCTGGAGATGGGGAGAATCCACTGTTCTCCTCGGTCTGCCTGTACACCCTCAACTGTTGCTTTACTTTGGGCAGAGAAGGGTAAACCTTCCCAACCTTAAAGATAGTTTCTTTCCATTTCGTAACTGCATCAGTGATGGAAAGATCGCTCAGTGGGTTTGTGCTGTCACTGCAGCTGTTTCTTTGCAACTTGAGGGGACCGTTACTACTAACAGCATTGCTATTACTTTTCTAGTGTGTCCAGGGCCCCCAGGTCCAACACCGGTTGCTCTTCACCCGCTGACGCAACAAAAACAGTACTCCGAGTGAAAAACAGCATCCACGTGCAGTAATTCAGATATCTCTGTATATGCGTGGACAAACACAAAAACAGTTTGTACATTTGCGACGCTAGCCCCCATGAAAAAGTTGGCATACATACCCAGAGCCTTTTGAAAGAAAGTTTTTATAGTTTCGCTTTTGTTTTTACAAAATTAGAAAAGACGGGTTTGCCATCTGTCCCCTCTTGAAAGTTTAGAACAGACTTTAGGGTGCAAGGATGTGGGCTGGGGTCGACGGAAGGGCAAGAGGTGTTGGCACAGTGTCCTTCACCCCTCCCGAAACTACAACTCAGAACCTATGAACATAAGTGTCTGTAGGAAGAGTGACTGTGAACTGTTGCCTCAGACCTGCCGGCCAACAAATATGAACTGGGCTGCCCTAAAAAATGATGACCGTTGTGCCCTATTCAGAAGGAACAGCAAATAAGCGAGTCCTTATTTGTGTAGATACGGTGTCACAACCAGAACGCAGCAGCATGTGCATTAGCCCCCTGAGCTATCCCTACCGTTGGGAGAAACATTCTCTTCTGAAAAGCCTGACTGCTCGGCACTGAAGATGGTGTCCATCAGTGAATAGCGAGATTTTTTGGGAGCGAGTGTGAGGGGGTGTCGGTTGGGGGCAGGGTGGAAGGCAGCATGCAACTTGAATTTGAAAGCTAGCTAAACTGCTGAATGGTGGGATTAGTGGAGGAGAAAACTGCACGAAAAGAAGAATCGCTTCATTGTGTCCAGTCTTTACTACAGGGTGGGGCGTAGAGAGGGGGTGTTGTGTGTTTTCTTTTTCTTTTCTATGACGGGTCTCTCCTGACAGAAACTGTGCTTCTGCCTTCCAAAAGTGCAGGCAAAAGACACCTTATAGACTGATTTCTCCACAGATCAACAAAACTCTCAAATTTGAGTCTGCCCAGAAATTATGGGAACAAAAATTATCCAACGTTTTTTGTTTCTGCTGCTTTGCTTCATTCTAAAATTTTCAACATCTTTCCTAAAATCATTGCTTTATGCTTTCAGCACCCCTCCCCAGTCTTTGCGCGCTCCCCGTGCTTATAAATCGGCTTGTTCTTCTTCAGATGCAGAAGCAGCTAAGTCTTTTCCTCAGTCCTAGAAGCACGCTGTAGTGTCGTCGGAAGTAAGACTCAGACACTAGGTGAGGTTCACAGTAACTTTATTCCTTGCGACTTACTTCACCGCTTGCCTACTCTACTCTGTCCTCCTTTCCCGGGCATTTTCTGACCCCTCCCTGGTCCCGCCCTGTCCACGCCTCCATGGCCGAGGCGGTCCTGATGTCCCCTTGCTCAGCGCTACATTACATCTCCCCCTTTCTTAAGCAACTTGAAAACGCTCATCATTTCACTTTGCATGTATACCCAAATAGTGTCACAATGATTACAATTCTTCGATCAGGCGACTCGGCCTCTTGATGTGCCGGCGGGGGCGAACATTGGCTTCAGTACGATCATCGTCCCCTCCATTAGGGGCCGCTCTTGGTGGCAGAGCGCTGATCTCAGTTTCACGTGGACATATTTCCCCTCTGATGGGAGCATCGAGAGATTCTTTGACTTTGGGGCTACACTTCTGAAAGTGCGCCACGTTCCTGGTTATTCTCTTATCATCTGACTCGGCAGTGATCATAGTCCCTTTTTGTTTGACGACCACCAGTGGAGTCCCGCTAAAGCGACAGTCAGTCTTTCTCTGCTGCTCCTGTTTTACCAAGACCCAGTCACCTTCCTGAATCCCGGACGGGGCAGCTCGCCTGCGATGATCCGCATATGTTTTCATTTTCTCCTTCCTGAGTTGGTCCGTGTGAGAGATGTCATCAGTATCAGATTCTGGCCACACTGCTTTGTCAGTCCAATCAACCATCGGTATCCGAGTGCGTACGGACCTGCCCAACATTAGCGTGGCAGGACATTTGCCCATCGTGGAGTGAGGTGTGTTCCGGTACGCACGCAGGACTTCATTTACCACTTTCTGAATGTCTTGTCGCGCCGCCTCTGCTTGTTGAAGAGCTTTCTTTAAGGTGGACATGAATCTCTTGATCATTCCGTTAGCTTGCGGCCACAGAGGTGTGATTTTGCGATGTTTGAAATTCAAGTGCTTGGCGAAGTCTGCAAAGTCCTGACTATTGAACGGGGGCCCATTGTCCGTTTTCACTGTTTTGGGGATGCCCCAGGCAGCAAACACTTCATCCAGCACGGGTATTGTGCTTGAAGCTCTGGTTGATGAAATGATGTGGGCAATAGGGAAACGAGAGTATTCATCCATGATAGCTAAGATATATTCAGGGCTCGACAAATCCACTCGACCGCTCGCATTTGCGAGGTAAATTTTAAGAGGTCGAGCTATTTTTAGGTCCTACTCGCCCTTTCTGGCGAGTAGAGAAACATACTAACTTTTGTCCTCCGTCTTTGAAAACGGAGCAAATGTGACAAGATAACAAGATTTAAAGGCCTTTTTATTGCTCACAAAGCAAATGAGCAATAAAAATGCCTTTAAATCTTGTTATCTTGTCACTTTTGCTCCGCTTTCAGAGACGGAGGTCAAGTAGGTCACTGCTAGGGCGAGGAGATTTTTCAAGGTACTAGTCCTGCAGGACTAGTACCATTTTTTAGATTTTTCGAGCCCTGATATTGTCCCGACTTAAATGGTCTAAAGAAGTCTACGGCCACTTGCTGCCACACACCTTCCGGTAATCGGGACATTTGTAGTGGAGCGGGAGGATCCGGTCTGCTGACTAGTTGGCATTGGGGACAGTCTCTTAACGTGTTCTCTACCATTTGGTCGAGACCCGGGAACCACACTCTTTCCCTCAGAGCTCTCTTGGTGGCCACGATGCCTCGGTGGCCTTCATGAGCTAGATTGACGACGCCCTGGCATAGACGTCTGGGGATGACTATTCGATTGTCCCTTAACAGTAATCCGTTTGGGGCCACTGACAGGTCCTCCTTCACGTGCTTGAAGGCAGCAAGATCAGTTTTGTCGACCACGCTGTTTGGGTCGTCAGCGTCCAGATGTCTCCATTCATTGTTTTGCGTTCGTCGCTTCACTTCTATCAGAGTAACATCCTCAAGAGTAGCATCTATGATGGCTTCTACCGGGACCGCGGGCGGCCGGGCTTGGTCCACCACAAAGCATATGTATTCTTCTGCTACTGATGATCGGCACTTTGTTGTCACTTTGGGGTGCCTTGACATGTAGTCAGCAGGATTTTCCGCTTTTCCCGGCTTGTGCACGATCGTATAGGTGTACTCTTGTAGGCGAAGGCCCAACGTTCTATTCTTGGTGGCATTTTGGCCCGTGAATTGCCAAAGATGGTGATGTGGGCTTGATGATCGGTGATTAATGTAAAGTGTTTTCCATACACAAAGATGTGAAAGTGTTCACAGGCCCAGACAACGGCTAGGCTTATCATTCTCGGGTTGCGAGTACGTTTTCTCTGCCTCCGTCAGACTCCTGCTCGCGTAAGCGATTATGTGCCGTTGGTCACCTTCCGATTCGTATTGGGCGAGGATTGCTCCCAGCCCAACTGGACTGGCATCCACCGTAATCTCTGTTTTCTTTTTTTGATCAAAATACGCCATGTTGGCGGAATCCACGGCTGCCTTGATTTCCTTGAAAGCTTGTTCACACCCTGCTGACCTCTGGAATGGGTGACCTTGTCTCGTTAGCTGTCTAAGAGGATAGCTGATTGTCGCATAGTTTTGGATATAGCGAGCACAGTAACTGGCCATCCCTAAGAAGGACCGAACGTCTCCTACATCTCTGGGGCTGGGGGTGTCATTCAACGCCGCCACTTTCTCTGGGTCCGGTCTTATTCCCGCTTGGGAGAAGATGTGGCCAAAAAAATTCAACGTGGATTTGTGGAACTCACACTTAGCTTTGTTTAATGTGAGATTGGCTTCCAGTAGTGCATGGCAGACTCGCTCCAGAGCAGTGTCATGTTCCTGTGTGTTGGACCCATATACCAGGATGTCATCACTGTAGTTGAGGGCATTAGGAATATGGTGAATGGTCTTCCTGATGGCTTCTTGGAAGATTTCCGCCGCGGATGATACACCAAAGCTAAGCCATTTGTAACGGAAGAGGCCAACGTGAGTGGAAAAAGTTATGTATCGTGATTTCTCATGTAGTTCTAGTTGATGGTACCCTTTATTAAGATCCAGTTTGGAGAATATCGTGGCTCCATTAAGTGACGCAATCATGTCACTGATGTGCGGACCTGGGTGTCTCTCTCGCTCAATGGCGGTGTTGGGCGCCCTCATGTCGACACACAACCTGACTTTGTCAGGTTCACCCTTCTTTGGCACTACGACCACCGGAGAGACCCATGGTGTAGGTCCATCTGTTCGTTCAATGATGTCCGCATCGAGCAGATCTTGTAGCTCCTGTTCAACGGCATGTTGAAGATGGAAAGGAATCCGTCGATGATGTTGTGCTACGGGAGCTACCTGTTCATTGATGTGTAGTCGAATTTGGCAGTGAGCCATCTTCCCCAGGCCAGTGAACAACTTTGGAAATTTTCGTGTCACGTCAAGTTCATCACCCACGCGGTACAGGATGTCCACCAGGCGTAATCGTTCCGCAGTTGGAAGACTCAGGAGGCAGTCAGCTTCCGGCCCTTCGATGACGTGGATGTATGCAGTAATGGTCCGATCTCTGTACGTAAGCTGCGTTGAAAACTTCCCCAGGCATGGGAGTGGCTTTCTCGACATCCATATATATACTTTCACATGGGCAGGGCTCAGTGGTGGACGCGATTTGATTCTCTGGTATTCGGCTACTGGCATGTAGTTTAGGGAAGCTCCGCTGTCCATGACAAACTTCGTCCGGTGTTTTCCTACTTGTATGCTGAGCCGGGGATATCTTTTGAGTCGGTCAGGATCTGCTACCATGCAGACATACTCGTCACTATCTTGTGAGATGGGCGATAGTGACCTGGAGTCTTGAGATGACGTATGCCGAGGTCTGTAGCTTTTGCTTGATTGACAGCTAGAGTGAGAGGAGCCCGTTGAAGAATCCCGGTGATACCGTACTGCTTTGGCTTGATGTCGCGTGCCTGCAGATCGAGATGCCCTTTCATGATCTCTCGGTGTACTTCTGTGATTTCCGCATACATTTTCGAAATGATTCTCCCCTCCAGTCATAGCCACAGCGATAGCACTTGAGACGCCGATTTCTCCGTCTGGTGTCACAACTGGAGCTACGATGTCTCCTACGCACTGGCTGTTGTTCCCTCTTGGCTCTCGACGACCTAGGTTTCGCCGGCGAGCGTCTACGTCCGTTGTGAGATTGAAGTCTGAAGGCTTGCTCGCGCTTCTCACCTCTCCCAGCTTCCATTTTTTTGGCATGTTCTTCCGCTTGGTCGTGCACGCGCGTCATCTCTTCAATTTCATCGAGAGAGTAGCTCTTCTTCAACAGCTTCCGTCTCGGTGATTCGGATTGACACCCTTCAATGACCCTCAGGCGAAGGGCATCCTCGGTCGAGAAGGAATCAAATTCGCAGTAGCGAGCCAAACGTCTGAGACGGGTGATGAACGTGCACATGGGCTCATCTTTTTCTTGAGCAGCAAGATTGAATGTGTATCTCTCGTAATCGATATTTCGTTTGTGAAGGAATTTCCTGTTGAGTGCTGCGCACACATTGGCGTAAGATGTCGCGTCTGCAGCAGGTAGTTCTTTTATTATTTGCCCGACGTCTTTGCCTATTAGGTTGTGTAATGGTATTAGCTGTTGACCAGGATCCGCCACTTGCGATCCTTTCATAAAGTCTTTGAAGTCCTTGAGCCATTCTTTCCACCGGAGGCCCATGCCTCCGCCTGTTTCAAGGACCAACGGTTCAGGTGGGCGCAGGAATGACACACCGAGCATTCCCATCTGACCAGCGGTGGCCAACTTAGACCCAGATGGGCGGACCGGTGACGTAGACATGGCGGGAACCCAAGCCTTTAGTTGAGATTAGCACGTTGTCGTCAACTTGCAGCTTACAGTCCGGTGAGCTCGTCAAGGCTTGATTACTTCAATTCTTCCTTTTTTTTTGTTGTTGTACTTTTAGGCGTGGTTGCAGTTACTTGATGCTATTCAAGTTCGTCTTGTTACGTTCGCCAATGCTTATTAACTTTAAGACTCTTTTCTTTTGTGTTGGCCAATGCTGCTTGATTTTCTGGGCTTCCAGTTGCATGAGACTATGCTTATTGCCAAATTCTAGCTTCTGCCTGACTTAAAGATGGCCGCCAAGGTGACCTCGCAGGGGATTGGTGCAGGCGCCTGACTTCAAGATGGCCGCCCGCTCAGACACGCCCCTCAAGGCTCGATCTCCCCACGCCGGTTACAGCGTCCTAGCCAGTCCAGAATGGCTCCACACGTGCCACAATAAGGAAGGCACTCACCACGAGTCTTCCAGCGCAGGCAGCGCGCGACTGGGGTGGGCTCCCAGATCGTCACCTCTGTCACCAGAGCACCGGACCTCCACGCCGTAGCTCCTCCGGGAGGGGCACCTCAGACGACCCTCCGACTTACTGCCACTTCGGCACAGGCAGCGCGTGACTGGAGTGGGCTCCCAGATCGTCGTCGCTTTCCCGGGAGCGCGGGACCCCCACGCTGATTCTCACCGGGGGGGCACGTCCGCTGCCCTCACGCAATCAGGTTTCGCCACGTCGGGGCTTGCTGACGCCGCCACGGCGGGCAGCACTGCATACGCGACCGGGGTGGGCACCCGCGTCGCAGCCCGCTCAAGTAGACGTGATCGGGGTAGGCTCCCGACTCGCGCCACGTGAAACCTCTAACCTGAGCGCTCTACGCTCGCGCAGCTCCTCCAGTCGGCTGCGGACACCAGGGCACGCACCACGCGATTCGTGGCCTCCCTCGTCGCCAGTTGTAGTGTCGTTGGAAGTAAGACTCAGACACTAGGTGAGGTTCACAGTAACTTTATTCCTTGCGGCCTACTTCACCGCTTGCCTACTCTACTCTGTCCTCCTTTCCCGGGCATTTTCTGACCCCTCCCTGGTCCCGCCCCGTCCACGCCTCCCTGGCCGAGGCGGTCCTGATGTCCCCTTGCTCAGCGCTACATTACACAAGCTTCTTCTCCTTTAACGGCCCTCATTACGTGTTAGGCAGAGCGGAATCGTCTAGAATTCTGCTCCACTAGATTCTAAATAGGTCTGTTTTTCCACACCCGTGATTTCACATGCAGTAATTTCACAGAGTATAAAATAACACAAAGCGTGGGCTTCACCAGCAGCTGCCAAGTCTCATTCACCATTTGTTTTTTCTGACAAGGGCAAGCATACAAGCATGCCGAAAATAAATCCCCTTTCCTCCCCTAACTCCCTTCATCTCCCACACTCACCCTCCCACCCACCTACTGGTCCACACAAATATTACCAACTCCAATGCATTAAACTCCACAGAATGAGGTTTAATGCATGCAGTACTACCGAACAGAAAATCTGTTTCAAACTGTAATTCTACATTCCATGGGGTTTAACCTGTAATTGCATGGTACTGGGTCAGATTTACCACATGGTAATGGTAAATACGCCCCAGTACCGTACATATCGCAATGAAGGCGAAGTTGTGATAGACCAAGATTCTGCATCCAGTCCCATCTTCTTTCTACACAGGTGTACAGAGAACCTTGAAGTAATAGGTGAACAATAATTAGTCAATGTAGTCAGCATATTTCCTGTGCAGTAGCAGTTGATTGGCAAACAAATGTCCACTCAGATCCACAGTTCACTCCAAACATTTGTGGGAACCCATCATAACTTCATGCGTTTTCCTTTCAGTGCATCATAGCGTCATTGCCAACTTTTGTTTATAACTTTCACTCCCAGGTGTGAATTGGCTTATTGGCAACCTTCTGGCCAATCAAATGTTGGTGCAGGCATCTCCTGTCTCCAGTACAACAAGACAATGGATGAGGGGGAAGGCAGCCTATCTCTTTGCATTAGGTGAGCACTCCTTGTCCTTTATTTGCACCCCTGCATTATTTGTTCACGATAAATCTTTTATTAGGCCACAGGCTGGTATGCATGAAGTGGTTTGATGCAAGCCCATTGTGCACAATGGTCTTTTCTGCTTCTCTGAATAGTTTGTGTAGTCAAAGCCAGGCAGATGCACTTGGTTTTACCAGGTTTTTAAATGTAGGTAAGAATCTCGAGAGAAGTGAGAAAGCGGGGCAATGCAGGGTGTAGGGGTGCCAGCAGCATTGACTCGTGACCTGGATCTCGCGCATCTGGAACATTCCTGTTCATTTAGAATAAGGAATGAGGAGTAGGTTATCATGTTAGCCCAGTGTAATGGACTTTTAACTGCACCAGATACAGAAATGCTTTTATGTGCCCCATTTTATAATGGATTTCTCTCATTTCCTCCATGAAGTGAGATTTTCCAATGCCCAAAAAGCTGAATGTACTTCATAGCCCCAGGTTACAGACATTTGACTCCTTGTATAGTTAAAATACAGATCCCTGGTTGCTGCAATCAGTACAATCGTGCTCAAAAAAGTTGCTCCAGTGGAATATTGATATTCTTTATCCGAGATCCTCTCATTCCCAGCAGTGCAGGTGCTGCACCCGGGCAAAGATTATCTACATAGGCAGACTGAAGACCGTGTGCATTTAGTGAGTGCAATGGAGCAGCTGGCTATGGCCAAGCTCAAATATATGGAGATCAGGCAGCGGGCATTTGGGGCGGGTAACACAGCTTGGTTTCGGAAAGCAACAGTGGGCTCTATTTGATGTACAGCAGCAGGAGGAGCGCCCTAAGTGGGGCAGCCCACAACAAGAATAATAAGCACAGCACTGCATGCAAGTCCTAAATCCAGTGTGTGTCAATGGCAATGAGCAGAGCATCACTTTAGGCACTTAGCGGTTACACAGTTCCATTTATTTTTATAATTTGCCTTTGTTCCAGTGACCCTGCAGGCAGTAAAAGCCATTGCGATAAAGGGCACTAATACTCAACTGTACTGAGTCGATGATTCATCATCTGTTTATTGCAAGAGAGCATTCATTTTCCATAGGAGGGATATGCAATTGAACATAAGAAACGTGTGCTAAGAATCTAGCAGTTACTTTCTGCCGAGAAGTTAATGTTTTGGAAGTATACACTCCAATAGTTTCCACACTGTGGCATTTTCCACAACTAAGGTAAAACACAAAGAAGCGTTGGCAATGGCAATTGTTCTCACTTACCTTTATATACAAGCGAAACTGGTTGGGATTATCACTGCTGGTTTACAGTAGTCTGATTTGATCAATGTTGTATCTTCCACATTTCTGCTGCAGTTTTTTTTAGTGACCACTAAGTGGTAATTAAATGATGTGAATGGTGTCGTTTAAATGTGGCTATGTTTCAAATGCTGCATTCGGAGCAGGAGAAATGACGAATATACCAATAATGAAAGCAAAGGGTTACTATGGAAGGGTTAATTTACAAAAAAGGGAGGAAAGAAGCAAATAGAAGCAAGGCAACTGAGAGCGACACGAAAGCCATCTATTCTTGAACAAGGACTGGCTCGGTGGAGTAAGGTATACAATGCTGTTTGCTGACAGACAGCTGGAGCTAAACACTGTAAGATTGCAAACAAGCATTTGCAATGCAATCGGTCTTGCCTTTGGGAGAGTTTGAGCTATTGCCATTGTAAATGACAATGCCTTTCATTTATGTGTTTTGAAAACATGTAAGCCGTCCGTAAACAGGCAGTTTGTACTAATAGCTGGCAGTAAAAAAGGCGCACTTACTGCCAGCCTTGCTTCTCGTAAGCAACGACTATAAGTACAAAGTGTGGGTTTACGCACCGCTTGCAGGTTTTCAAAACACATAAATAAAAGGCATTGTCATTTACAATGGCAATAGATCAAACTCTCGCAAAGGCGAGACCTATTGCTTTGCAAATGCTTGTTTTACCATTTCAACGTACACTCTCAACCCATCTGGACCTAAATTATGCAACAGAAGTTTCTTTTTCTTTTTGCTAGTGAATTCTTCAGTACTCTCCTCCTCGAGGGCAGATAAATAATTAAGAAAGTAACATTTCAGTCAGCCCATTTCATTGCAGGCTACCCTAGCTTTGCTAGAAGAGGAACCGAATTTGTCGAGGAGAAAGTTTATGCACACATGTTGAATGCTGTGGTAGGACAACAGTATCCATTTATGATCCAACCAGTACCATCACAACTTGTGAACATCCACTTACACACAATGTACAGGCCCGTCGTTATTATTGCCTCTAACTTCACAATCCCCTTGGCATTGCATAAGTGTGTGTCACTGTAAAGTGCACGGCAAGAGGGACACAGCAGTTCACTGCTTTATTTTCCACAACACACTGATTCCTCAATTGTGGGTAAGGGTGTAAGATGCTCTTCGTGGTGTGCACATCACCGAGTGTGTGCTTAAAAGGATACTGAGAGCCTTTGATGGGGAAGACAAGCTGGATCCCCCTATGTTTCAGTAATTAAACTTCCTACATGCCAAAGGCTAATTATGGTGTGCGCATCACCGTGAGGAAATGCGCCAAACTCAAAACTTAAAAACTGCTCTTAAAGTATGAGGAAATCTCCACAGAAACGCTCCTCTAAAATGTCTGCTGCTCAAGACCTAAAATGGCCGCCGCTGCTCCACACGTCATAAAATGGCCACCAGCGTCCTGCGCATGGATTTCCCACAAGTATTTGATGACTTGACCGCAGAATTAATGGCGCACTTTTCAATTTTCACATGCGCCGGCCCCGGGATGAAGCATAAGCAGGATTGAAGCCTTATCTTCACTTATATAAATTTCCCACAGTCTTATTATGTACTTGTCGCCGCTCTCCCTCTCCCAACTGACTAAAATCCACTAGTGCGCTAACTAAGCATTTGACCTGTTCTTAGTAGAACACTAACATAATTTATACATCTGTAAGGTGACCCATCCTGTAATTGGTGGCTTATATCGGGCTAATTACATTTCTCCCTTCACGCCTCAGTCAGGCAAAGTACTTTATTCGGTTATTTAAAACCATAAAAGCATGCTATACATGAGGTTAAAAATTGTTAAAAAATTTCTATTTAGCAGCAAGAGTTTTTTACACCAAACATAACATGAAATGATCACAGATAAACGATTTAAACTGTAGCATAAAATCTGTCTCGTTTTTATCCCCCAAATTCATAATCTACACAGTTAAGATCATTTTTTTATTCTTAATCCTAGTTGCTGCGGTGAGAAAACTTGCTATACTAAAGATCTCCAAAACATTAGACAGCAACTGTAAATACATGAGTGCGGGTTTAATTTGTAAAAAACCTTTGTCTTTTAAAATTGGGACAATAAAACGCTTCCGAATGTGCAAAAAATGCTCACAAAAAAAGATAAAATGTATTGTATCTGGTACAGAAAAGTTGTCACATGAACACACACCCAAGTCCTCCACCTTTCTCTATCCCGGTGGTTCAACAAGGAGAAAATTTAACTGATTTAATCTAAATCTTGTTAGGAGGAAACGGTGGTTAGGATTAGATACCACTATCAGATATGGTTCCATTGCAGGGGACGTTTTTAATAATTGATGATCACGTACAGTTGATTTTATCAACTCCCTTTCTTCTCTCTCCATGGTAACCATAAATATAGATAAGAACGCTTAGCCCACAGCAAATCACCCTTGACTATTGTGGCTGGTGAGTTAAATAACTCTGGCCTACCCAATTTCATCAACATGCTTTTAACATGGCTCATCCAGGGAATGTGGCTAACTTGATCTAAAGCCAGACAATCATTTAAAATCTCCCGGTTTAGTTCTAATTCAGGGTTTAACCAGTTTGTAATCCATTTCAAGAGGGGTGCTAATGCAATTTGGTCCTCTACAAAACCAATCCCTAACTCTTGATGAATTATATAAGTGGGTGAGGAGTGTGACACCGCTAGCAAGTTTCTTAAGAATTTGTTCTCGACAACTTGAATCTCACTTGCCTTACGAAAACCCCAAATATCCGAACCATAAGTTGCAATAGAGATACATTTTGCTCTATATAGTTTTAGAAGGGCTTGCATTGGTTTTGCCCCTAGTTTGTGTGCGAAAGCTAAAACTGCAGATGTGGATCTTGCCAGGACATTCCTCTTAGCATGTAATTGCGGTAGCCAAGTGCCACGTTCGTCAAATAAGACGCCCAGATAGGGAAAAGTTGTGACCCTGGTGATCACATTGCCCTCACAATGAAGTGTGTTAACCTTTTTGGGCTTAATGCCAATTATCATTGTGTGTGATTTAGCAAAATTTACGCTTAAGTCCAGGGATTTCATAAAAGTGGCAAATGAGTTTAAAAGCAGTTGCAAACCAACCGCCGTTCTGCCTAACAATGCGGCATCGCCAGCGTAGAGGAGTGCCGGGATCAATCGCACACCCACACGCGGGATGTCTTTACTGGCTTGCCCTAAAACCTGATTATTGATGTAAAGGGAAAAAAGTAAAGGGGCCAAAATACACCCCTGCCTCACACCGTTGACAATACATATTCTCTGAGTACAATTTCCCTTTTGATCGTACCTCACGGTAGCAGTCGGGTCCCTGTGCAGGTCAGCAAGAAAATATACCATATTTTTATCAATACCTAAATCAAGGAGCATTGACCATAGTTTTGACCTATTTACTCGGTCAAATGCCGAGGAAAGGTCCATAAACGCAAGGTAGAGAGTTCCCTTCCTAGCGAAGGTATATTTCCCAATTAAAAGATGCAGATTGAGGCATTATTCAATGGTACCTCTTCCTTTTCTGAAACCATATTGCAGGGTCGAAAGCGTATTGGATTCAGCTGACCATGTTGTCAATTTGCCAAGTATCACCCTGCCAAGTACCTTGACTGCGGAATCAATGAGCGATATTGGTCTATAACAGCTTACGTCCCCTCTATCTCCTTTTTTAAAAATAGGGACGATTACTGATTCTGACCATGAGCTCGGTAGTCCTTTTTTACAAGCAGAGTTAAAAACTTGAGCCAGAATTTTCGACCAAAGCGTTGTGTCAAACTTAAAAAGGTCAACCGGGACTCCATCTGGTCCCGGGGCTTTGTTACCGGTCATTTGAACTATTGCCTCCGCAACTTCTACCTCCGTAAACGATAAGGAATAAGCTTGAACTTCAAAAGTCATGGCTGAGGATCCCTGCACTCCATACATCAATTTAAAATGATTAAACCAGTCCTGCTCCTGGATATTACAAACCAAGGGAGAGACGGTAGACTCTTGAGAAACAGGTTTATTGATAATCTCCCAAAATTTGGCGCTATTTTTGATGACATCAATAGATAAGTCATTCCATGCCTCTTGTTTAATCTCATTTTTACGATTGTGAATTGCCAATTTATATGATTTTCTTAATGCTGCTATGGCAGACCTATCTTCTGAATTAGATTTTAAAGCCGCTAGCAGCTTTCGATGGGCGACTGAACAGTTATGGTCAAACCATCTCTCCCCTTTAAAATGGTGTTCCCTAGCCGGGCGTTTAAGATCAGAGGCCACCTGGGTACAGATTTTAGAATATGCCATAAGGACACCCCTGTCCCTTGATATAACATCTAAACAGACGTTCATCTCTCCACCGACAGTGTGTATCAAGTTAGCCTGAAATTCCCCTGTACTATCATACACCGTTTGAGTCTACGAGCCTGATCAATAGGCCGTAGATCCACGATGCGAGCCAAACTAACCGGTTTCAGGGTTTTCTTAATACCGCCTGCCAATGTCAGGCTAATGGGATTATGATCGCTATACACTGACCACTCAATAGTGTAATCCTTTACCCAAGGAGTCAGTGCAACACTGATAAAAATGTAATCGATGGTAGTGTGTGCACCCCTGCCTTTAAAAGAGGGGATGTCCTCGGCCTCGCGCCTTATGTTAGGATAAAACAAATCTGGATCCGCTAGGATGCTATCCAAGAAACCGCCCTGCGGTGTATGTTCAAAGTGGGTTTCTGAATAATCTACAGGACTCAGACCATCCGAGATATGACAGTTTAAACGACAACGGTGTATATTAAAATCACCTAAGACAATAACCGAATAGGGAATAGTTTGTTTCTTGCTATAAGAGTCAAGAAAACAACTCAAACTGACCAAATGTTCATTGATTGTAATTTTATCAAATGAATTATAAAAATTAGCAATGAGCAAATTTAAAACATTGGGGAAACTGATCAGTACCACTAAGCAATTGGGTAAGCCTAAATCCGATTTACAGTGAATACCTGCCACTTTTAAGGAAATCAAGGTCATAAGGCCGCCCTTTGCCCTGCCTATAGCTGTAGGTTTAGCTGGTTCCATATAAATTGTATAGCCATCCAACCAGAAGTTATTCTCGGTATCCCAGGTTTCTTGTAGTCCTATGATGCCAAATTTGCTTAAAAAATCTAACCACCTAGCATCATTAGACTTGTTTTTAAGACCTGCTATGTTCCAACTTAAAATTTTGGTAAATTGGCCCGGATTACTCCGGGTCTCCTCGATAAATTTACTTTGGCATCTCATACTGCCAGCTTCGTCCCCATTTCCACCTTCAGGGCAAGGGGCTAGTCAGTCATTACTATCCAGCTGGTTAAGTGGGGCAAATCTATTTGAAGTCACGAGTCTGCTCTCTAGAACTCTATGATCTACAGTGGTGTCCTTTGCTAAATGACCTTGAATGGGAGCCATGAAGTTCGATCTCAAAAACTGAGTATCTTTGTGCAAGGAATGGGGAGCAAAACCATGTGCACCGATACTCACTCTATGTCTCGATACCCCCATACTGGCTCTTAGCCTTGTGCCCGTACCTGGTGGATAGAAAAAGCCCAGAGGTAAGGCTGTAATCCCTCCTGTGACCCTGTCAGAGCTCCCGTGAAGGACCCACCCCGCCACCCCTGCCCGATCAAAATTAATCACAATGCAATCACCATCCTTAGTTTTTGGTCCACTCCCCACCCGTCTTGCCATGATGATGTGTGTGGAGGCGCTTAGGCCTCCCTCAGAAGCCCTGCTACACCAAAATGTCACTTTTCGGATAAGCTCTTCAGTTGACTCAGTACTATTACATTTAAGAGGAGGTACCCCTGCTAGTACCACTACCAAAGGGGAAGCTTCCTGGGGCAAGTCCAGAACTGTATGTGTGACAAAAGCTCCTGGGATTGATAGGTGAGGCCCTGTAGGGGATGATATAGAGGGCTCCTGTGCCGTAAGGCTACCAGCACCTTTAATTGAGTTTCCTGGTTGGGTACTACAGACTATAGAACTAGTAATAGGCTCCCTAGGTATTGGGGTCAAGATAGTATTTTTGTCAATGCTCATGCTACACGATATAGGTTGGCTCCTAGCTTCCGCAGCTACTCCTGTTTTAATACCCCCCCCACATTAGAGTTGTAAACCTGGCTCCCACTCATACTAAAACTTTCAAGTTTGGACTCAATTTTACTTAGCCTGGCCATTACACGGTCCAAACCGGATTTAACGCATTTAAATAAATCATCTTTAAGTGATTCAACAAGATTGTCAATGTGTGTGAGGACTGGGTCCAAGTCTACAATGGTTGAGTTGATGGGAGGCAAACTCTCCATAGGACGTAGATCAGCACACATCTTCCGCGATGGGGGCCTTTTAGTCGCAGAGCCCGTTTTTAGATATTTTTTCCTCCCATGCTTTACAGAGGCTACAACCCCCTCACTTCGCGAATCCTCACTTCCCTTATACTCCGGTCCCCTGCTGGCACCGGCTGGGGTAGCAGCTTCAGTGTTGTTTATAGGAACTGCTGTATTTAGACTTTGATCAATGTCTAAGCTAATGCCATCCTCGATGACAGTTTAGGGTATAATGACAGTCCCCATCCCCAACTGGGCCTCCACATCTTGGATCTCATTCGTTATAGCCCCGACAGCAGTTGTCAAGTATGTAATAATGGAGTCGCAGTTACGTGGGATTTTAGCCTTGGATTTGATAGATGTAGCGGAACAGGGATCCTTTCGCTTACCCATTCCAAAGGCCTGATGTGAGGGGGAGGGCCCGGTCCGGTCTCAGCCGATCGCGGACTGGCGCGGCCCGGGCACGTCTGCGCGCGTCCCGCGCTGCGGGAGGGCTAAACGATCTTTAAAGCCCCCGGCGCTGGGATGACGCGTTCAACGTGCGCTGCCCAGAGCCTGCTGTGAAATGTAGTCCGTGGGAGGCCGTTTCCCTCACGGCGTGGCCCGATGGCCGGGATTCGCGCTGGCCGTTCCCCTCACAGCGTGGGTGAAGAGAGCAGGAGTAGTCTGTGCCGTTCCCCTCACCGCTGGTGAGTAAATGCAAAAAGCGTCCCGCGCTGCGGGAGGGATAAACGATCTTTAAAGCCTCCGGTGCTGGGATGACGCGTTCAGCGTGCGCTGCCCAGAGCCTGCTGGGAAATGTAGTCCGTGGGAGGCCGTTTCCCTCATGGCGTGGCCCGATGGCCGGGATTCGCGCTGGCCGTTCCCCTCATGGCGTGGGTGAAGAGAGCAGGAGTAGTCTGTGCCGTTCCCCTCACGGCTGGTGAGTAAATGCAAAAAGCGTCCTTTCACACCTCCTTTTCTCCCCATACATCAGTCTTGTTTCATTCATACCTGCTTGCCGAATAACAGAGGGTTCCAACTTTCCTTGAACTCACTTTTACACCAATTTAAAGCTTTTTCTTGGCTAAAATACACTACATACACCCCAATACGCCATTAATTTAACTAATTGATTTATAGGATTCCTTTAAAAATCACTATTAACGAATTCTTCAACCTCTGCAAATATTACCCTTTACTTTATTTTCACCATCATCGCTTTCAATCTCCTGACATGGCACTTTCTGCCTATCGCCACCCTGCACACTGGTAAAGTATTTTTTCCTTCCACGTTGTCTACACTCCTGTGCTGTAACCAGACGCAGTGAACTGCTCACTTCCTGTAATGCATTGTCGCACCCGTACTCCCACTCGAAAGCGAACTCCCTGTAATGCATTGTCACACCCGTACTCCCGCTCGAAAGCGAACTCCCTGTAATGCATTGTCGCACCCGTACTCCCGCTCGAAGGCGAACTCCCTGTAATGCATTGTCACACCCTTACTCCAGCTCGAAAGTGAACTCCATTAGACGTGTTACAAATTGGTTATTAGTTTCTGTTGATTTTGGGACTGGCTGTCGAATTAACAACATTGGTGAAAACTTTGAATAAATTGTTTCCAGTCTTTTCATTCTTCTCAATACATCTCTCTAAAACATAACATCCACCAGTAAAAAGTTATGTGCAGCCTTTCTGACTCGAAAGCATTCAAGAGAGAAGCTCTCCTTGTTGGCATGGAAATTCTGCCGATTGGTCCTTGATTTTAATGCTGTAAGATACCGAACCACTGCTGGTACAACAAGGGCGACTTCTCTTGCTGACATAATAAGCAGATGGCTCTACAGATCGCATGTGAAAAGGCAACCGAGCAGACCAGTGCCCACAGCAGTTGATGGTGAACCAAGAAATTTGGAAAATAAACAATTGCACCTACAGATGGAGATAGCACTGTGATCACACACAAACCCAGTTACAGGCTAAAGTTACACAAGGTAATCCTCCTTTAGAGATGTGGCTGCTTATCTAATGAAATGGTCACTACAAAGAAAGTTTTTGTTCAAAACAAAAATGTAGGCCTTGTCTTTCGGTATTGATGTATGTTCCTCCTCTGTCTTTAACAGGTGAAGAACAGCGCCATCTGTCTTTCAATGCACGGTTAAGCAACATTGATACAGTTTCGTGCTGAAGCAGCAGAAACCGTGTAGAAATGGTAAGTCTCTGCAAATCCTCATAATCTGCCATTATCATCTTCTAGAAACAGCACTCTTCCCTAGAGTTGGAATAGTCAGATCACAATGGTGCTGTCACATTGTGCAATCCGTTTCAAAGACTGGAATAGTGAGGCATTACTTACTGTGTTTCATATGACTCTGATCTATTGGTGCCGGTGACTCTTTAGCCAGTTTCTTGCACTGAATTGAAAAGCTGGTGGACAGCTATACAATCCAAGCTGAGCAATCAGAGGGTCAGATTCAGGTTGTAGCTTCTATGGCAGTGTGCTGCTGCCTAGACCCTGTGTTGCTACCTATTGTGTGTGCGCTCAGGTATGGGGTTGACAGAGTGAATGCCTAGCACCCTGTAGTCTGCAGCTGCTGAAAGACATTGATTGGTAGCAGTAATTTATAGGAACACATTTTAACTCCTTGTATTCTGTCTGTGCTTGTCTCCACCCTTTCGTCTTAGCATTCAGTGTGAACGTCTTAAGTAATCTATCAGCTTGAATTCCTGGAAATCCATATCAGCATTCGGTCTGTCTTTCAGTATATTGAGTACCACTTAAATGGGTAAGAAAATCACCTGTTCTTTACAGCACTTAGCACCACACTTCTGCCCTTTCTAGCTTTCTAAGTGTATTCGTTGTGTCCAGATATTCCCTCCCTCTTCTGTTATTTGCCCCCCCCCCCCCCCCTTAACATTCCCATTATGGTTCATTTAGCGGGGTTTGTATATGAAGAGATGTATTAAAACTCTGCACAACAATAGCTGCCTGCAAATACCTGTAATAACATGTTTATTATAAATGTCCTGTTAAAAGGCAAAAATAAAACGTGAAACTGAAAAAACGTGGCTATAAAAACTTACCAACGTGTGAAAAAAGTAAACCTGATGGGGGGGGGGGGGGTAGTGTAGTTAAACAGTGTTGTGCAGTATGGGGATAAAGATTTGAAGAGCGTGCCAGTAGTTGTGCATGGTAGCACTGATGCTGTGCATTTTGTGGCCTGCTGCTGTGTTGGATGTGGCTAGCAGTTGACGGAGCTCGTAGAGGGTTTGGTGTGGACCAGTTTGCAGAGAATGCCTGTTGTGTGCATTTTGGGGTTGAGGGTGTGCGGGGTGTGCGGAGTGTTTGTAGAGCATGCTTGAGGCAGTGCAGCATTTCAAGAGGTTAAATTGAAGCTCTGGAAGATTGATGTGGCTGCTCAGCCAGTAATCTCTGTGGAATTGTTTCTCAGGTCATCTTTGCTTCACACCAAGCAGCCACTTCCGTGGTACAGCCGGTGCCCCATACCATAAATACCTATGCATGTCCTTTCCCTTGTTTCCTTCTCGTATGTGTTACTGGAAGCCAGTATATGTTAAACCTGTTCTTCCTGATTTCTGCTTCAAGTCCCACATTTGTTGACATCCCCGACTCCTTCGGTAGTGTGGCCTGATGTGATTCAGTATATTTTAGGAATGGAAGGAGAGCGAGATTGAGAGAGAGAAATTGTTTGCCCTGGTCCGAGTATGGCAAAACCAAAGGGGGTGATGGACGCAGTGTTGAACATTGCAAACACTCACCTCCAGTCAACTGATCTGGGTTTAATCCATCATCATTCTTTAGCTCACTCCGCCACCCCAGTTCAGACATGGCCATATGCAAATCAGTCCGACCCTACCGGTTTCTGGCTAATCAGCTGCCATCAGACAGGCTAGCTTGAATCCAGTGGCAAAGTGAGCAAGGGACCCACGTCTGGGCATACCCTGCCAAATTAGGGCGAAAAAAGCAAACCCAAAGGGGATGATGGACAAACTGATGAGCGAGAAACCGGTCCCAGGATACTTGTTTCCGGTCCAGGGAAGACATGGCTTGGTAGTTTGGGCTGGACTGTTCCTATGAGGCACCGGATCAGACTGATTTGCATATGGCCATGTCTGAACTGGGGTGGCGGAATGAGCTAAAGAATGATTTTGAGAAGTTGGCCTGGTATATGCTGTCCACTAGTTATAGTGGGCACCTTGTATCGGTCCAAACAACCCCTTATTGGTTATAGGTTAAAGACAACCATTATTCAAAGCTATCCTAGTGGTAGCTATGGGGAGCAGCCTTCAGGCTAAGTCTTCAAGGAATGTAAATCAGCTTGTTTTACCAGTCTATAATCTCTTGAGTGCTTAAATGAAAGACCACCACACCATGGAATATATATAAAATATATGTATTTATTTCTAAACCCATCCTCCTAGTCTCTTTATGAGACTAGAGGTCAAAACACATAAGTTACACTTCAAATATCACAGTAATAAGCACAAATACTCGTCAGGCCCTAGGGGCGAGCCAAACCATATACTAAAATAGTGGTATAAGAACCACAACTTAACTAGACACAAGGCCTAGAGCCTGTAGAATTGCTGGGACCCCAAGGAACCACCCAAGGTAGTGACACAGGGGACCCACGGGGGCCGTGTGCAGTGTGAGAACACAGCCACGAGCTCCCGTTAGATGGGTCCCAAAGTTAGTCCAACCACTTCCTTAGGTATAAGTAAGAAACCTCTGTAACCAGAACTTTAGATATCCCTGGACGAAACTCTGAAGTTGAATCCTGGAACTTCAACGCTCTACTAAAGACTAGAGGACTGAAGAAATCTCCCTTGGGGTCAAGGAGTGACCCCCCTGCTTGGCAGGCACCAACGAAGCATTTTGCCGATCTGCATCTCCGAAGCTCCCATCGGACTCCGAAGTATTTGCAGCCCAGGAAGAGGATTTACGGACATCTCGGAGGCTGACCCGAGTCCCCAGCAAAGCTGAGACCCGCAGCCCTCGTGAGTAGCGTGTAATTGGAACTCCTGGTCACCGTGCACTTTGGCAAGTGCATTGACTTCTCGACTTCTCTTGGAAATCGTGCTTGGGCTCAATTGTAGCCCCCACCTCAAGCAGAGAATCCACCGAAGATTGTCGGCCTAGTCACCCCGAGTGACCCGTGGGCCGCCCTTTTGTGCTTCTTCTCGAGGTCCCTTCGCGATCCCTGGTCCGTCGACTGGTGGGTCCCTGAGGGGTTAACTTTGAATTATCCTACTCAAGAAAAAAATAATTCTAAAAATGAATTAATATGTATGTTCATACTCGGACCGGGGCAAAACCAAAGGGGATGATGGACGGAGTGTTGAACATTACAAGCACTCACCCCCAGTCAACTGATCTGGTTTTAATCCTTCATCATTGTAGGAGAGTAGGATCTGCTTCACATGTTTACCCCCACTTTTTGCTGGTGCTTCACTGTTTTTCGACTTTAGTCTGGCTGGGACCCTGCTATTCAGGGCCTCAGCCTAGCTGCTTCCTCTCTAAATTGATTGCATGTACTTTAGGTACACTCTAGATTGGATTCTGGGGTACCCTTGTGAGTCCCTAGTATATGGTATACTATGCACCCAGGGCATATGTACCCCAGAGGTCTACCAGGGGCTGAAGCATGTATTATGCCACCCATGGGAAGCCTTCTGAAATGACACCACAGGTCTGCTACTGCAGCCTGGGTAAGGTGGTGCATGCACCCCTTACTGAAGTATAGGTTCACTACACCTCACCAATCACTGCACATAGTAACCTATCAGTCACCCTTATGGCAGGCCTTATCAATCCTGAAGGTAGAGTGCTTGGTTATATGTGAGAGGGTGCCCAGGCATGAACTGAGCCCCTCTGCAGCCTTCGGAATCTCTTCTCCGGGGTTGTCAGTGGTGCAGCCTGACCATATACTCTTAAGTGCATTATATCTTAAACGGTTAATGTTAACTTTGGACTGGCTGCACGGTAACATGTTGTGTTTGTTGTCAAACACCTTGGAATCATACCCCCACATCAGTTCTTGATGTGAAAATATGATCCCACCCTTCTAGACGGAGAGACAGGACAGTACTGGTATACCCGGTAGAAATCTAATAGAGCCCTGTCATCACAAAATGGATGCTTCAGCCACAGACACGGGTCTGGCCTCCTGCTGCTGACCGAAACTCCGGCAGGGGAGGCCTGGACAATAGGTTTCCTGTCACAGGGAGGTGTAACCACCTCCCAGACAGGCTTATGTATATTGGGGCTGGGTGGGAGCACTCAGAGTGCTTTGAAGTGCTGCACTGGGGGCACATTTGGTGTCCCTGTGCATAGTCCAGCTCACTTACCTTTCCTCAGTTTCTATCGGCTGTAGCACATTACCCTGCATTTACCAATGCTTGTTCCTCGCCTGCTTCTCTTATCATTTTCCCTTTGCCGAAATACTATTAACATCTGATTTGGTGGAACTATATTTTCATAAAGTTTTGTCTTTTACTCTTGCAGCATATTTATATAAAACAAATTACACCCTGGCAGATTAAGTGATTTTCATAGAATCGCAGGATGCTGCTCAGTACCGCCAAGATTCGAACCGAGATCCCCAGCTCCTGAGTCAGTAGCTCTTGCTGCAGCACCACATCCTCTCCACTCCCGTGCCCTATGTCAGGGAATTCTTTCTCCCGGACGATGATCAATGAAAACAGCTCTCTATTCATTATATAGGCAGAACCGATGCATTACGAATGCTTGTTGCTTTGAGCAACAGCTCATCCTCTAAACTTTCTTTCCATAGTTTTTCAAACATGCTTTTTAGGTCTCGGCTAGCGATGGCTGCGCTTGCGCAGTCTCGCTCGCGAGAGATAATGACTTGGGAGAAGAGGGGCTTGAACCCGCCCCTCTTCTCCCCTGTTCTCCATTGGCTGGCCTAGTAAATGCTGGCCAGCCATTGGAGAAGAGGTCCCGTCACTCCAATCATGCCCCGTCCTTTTCGGATCGGGGGGCGTGTTTTTTTGCGAAAAGTCTCAGGGAGGAGACAACAGCAAAACACGCCCCCGAATCCGAAAAGGACGCTCCCTTTCTCCGAGGCATTTCTGCTGTGCCTCGGAGAAAGGCGGTGGTGTCCCGGCGTTGCTCCCTTACCTGATCTCCTTGTTCAAGAGGCCTGTGGCTTCTCTACCGAGGCATGTAGAGTCTCCAATCACCGGAAAAACCCCAGTCGCTGCGGAACCCGTATTTTTCCCGCCGAGGCTGCGAGAGTAGATGTTTTTCTTTCCTCAGAGAGTGGCCCCGGAGGAAGAGTCCTTTATACTCCGCTTTGGCACCACGTGTCTTTTCTATCTCACTAAGGCACCTGTGGGAGAGCGGCGTCAAGGAATAATGTTTCCTGCAGATAACCAAAGCAAGAGCTGATAATCGCCCTTCAGACCCACCGCTTGATCACTTTTAGAAAGGCCAAAGCATGGTGCTGAATTTCCAATCGGGTAGGGAGAGAGAGAGAGAGGGAAGAAACACTCGGCGCCAAATCCCGCTGCGCGGGTTTGCTTTTGAACAAAAGTGTTGTTAATTACCCGATTGATGTTTATGAATGGCGGCCATGTTGCGGGATTTTCACATGTGTCTGACTGAGCCTTGTTTTGCTGCGGCGGCCCCTCGGCTGATTGTCGCGCTTGGTTTGGACAAATCTTTCACCTTCTCCTCGTTCTCCTGCTCTTTCATTCCCTCCCCATTCACTTCTCCCTCCTCTCTCTTGTCTCCTTATCGCAGTCTCTCTTTTTCTCTTGCTTCCCTTGCTCGATCCATTTGATTCTTTTCCTCCTCTCTTTTTCTCTCCCTCTCCTCCTCTATTTCCCTTCTCTTTCTCTGTCTCTCTCCCCCCTCCTCCCAGCGAGCCTGTTAATTTCATTATTGTTTTTTTAGCTCTGTGAAGTCGCACCGATTTAATGAGCGATTTTATACCCTCCGTATCTCCAGTGAAACCGAGCGCGCGCGGCGTTGTGCTTTCTCGCCCCTCTCGTTCAGCCGTGTCATCGTTTTTCACTACAAACAGCCGTAATGAGTCTGCACGGGACAAAAAAAGGCAGCGTAAGCTTTATTCACCCGGTTATCGAAAGTGAATGGCATGGTTCAAACAGCCGTGGGCACCAGGGATTATAAATAAACAAGTCTCACGCATCTTTCGAGAGCATTTGCTCTGGGCGTGAGCATACTTATAGAACTAATAGCCCTTTACTTGCTTCAGGTATTTCATACAAAGATGACAGGCCTCGAGGGGCAGCGCGGGGCTGCAGAGAGAACATTTTTATTGCAGCAGGAGCAGGATGGTGTGTGGGGGTACCCCGGGAGACCGGTTTAGTCGGGACACAGAAGAGACGAGGAGCTGAAACACTACTAGACAGCACATTGTCGTTTTTCACATTTAGAATTTCAAGCAGGGCACAGAGTGATGTGCCCCAGATCACACGACTGGTTGGTCTAGTGCCGGAGCTGGGATTGTTACGCAGGGCGCCAGATTGAAACTGAGGTCCGGGCAGTAGTTTTGCCAGAGAACACATGTTTTACCTGGGAAGGAGATTCTCAGTGACACATTGTTAAATCCCTTATCACATCCCCAATCTTCACGTTTGCCTCTTTTAATATGTTCCTCAGAACGTGTTCCCTTTTTGTGGTGAGGGCTCATTGCGTGCTTCAGGGCGCCTCGTCGCGTTACCCCAATCCAGCAATCCTGTAATGTCTGGCATTGTTCAGGAATCTTAAACTCGAAGCTGCCACCAGGAAGCCATTTAACCCTCACTTCTTATGCGTGTCTCGCAGGCGCGCAACACCCATTGGACTCAAAGGGCTTCAGCCCCCTCCCCCCCCCCGTCGTGTGTGGCAGCCCGGGAGGAGACAGATTCCCGGCGCACACACAGCCGCACCCGAGCACTTCACAGGTCTTTAAAAGACCATTTGGCTGTTAATGAGGCCTCGCTGTTGTTTCACCCCTTCTAAGAGCCCCTGCAGCTCAATTCTGACTATTGCTTAAGGATTCAGCCCCCCCCCCCCCCTGAAATTTTTTCTTAGCGCCCCCCCCCCCCCCCCCCCCCCCCCCGCCGAAATTTGGCTCTAGTTGCGCCTCTGGTGTCTCGTGTATATGTTTACTAAGAAGTCTTGTATAGCGCTGAGTTCAGGTATGCAGTCATTGTAGAGCGCTAAATTCGGCCACACATGCGCTAAGCAGTCCTCCCAATTTGGCTCTAGTTGCGCCTCTGGTGTCTCGTGTATATGTTTACTAATAAGTCTTGTATAGCGCTGAGTTCAGGTATGCAGTCATTTTAGAGCGCTAAATTTGGCCACACATGCGCTAAGCAGTCCTCCCACCCGCCAAACAGACTAGTAAACACACAGCCGTGTAACATGACTACGTTTATTGAACACACATATGCTTGTTAAAGATGAAAATGGAGTTGATATTATCAGTAAGAACTTAATTTACAATGCAACGGTCTCGGCATTGTTAAAGTTTGAGCTATTGGCATTGCTCATGACAATGCCGTTTCTTTAAATGTTTTAAAAACAAAAAACATAAGCAAAAATAATGTCATGAGCAATGCCAATAGCTCTAACTTTACCAATGCCGAGACCATTGCATTGTAAATGCTTGTTACTGTATTGTATATATGAATTATTGAAGTGGCAGCTTTTTAGTCTCCTAACTTGTGAGCGTGGTTATTAATGACCTCTCTGACGTTGCTGTGGCCAGCCTTGTGTAGGTCCTGCATTTGATTACTGTGTTTAGTTGGGTTAGTGGTAATCCTTTTCAACAATTTTGTGTTCTGTTCTGGTTCATCAGAATTGTATCCACATTATTGTCATATACTTTAGGATAGTCCCATCCTGTTCATACGTTTTGTCCCATACACACGACATAACACGTGTACGCATGTGACCTTATACATAGTAGCTTACTTCTGTCTCTTCGACAACCAGACTCTCGGTACCCTATCTTAATCCCTGTACCAGACGTACATAAACATGTCCCCAGGCCTGGTAGATTTATTCTGTATACGGGTCACCACTTTTTTCATCCATGGCCATCAGCCAGCTGTGAGTGATCATGTTTGTTTAGAAAAGGATTAGCAGAGAATTCCTTGCAGGCTGGACTGAGACTCTGCAGGCTGTTCCTTAGACAGGCAGAGAGACCCGACATCCCTTGCGGGGTGTCATCCTCGACTCAGGGACTGGGTCCTTAATCGGGACCATCAGGTGAGGGGTTAGCACTTCCCCGGGGAATTTTTGGCTCCATTAAGAGCTATCCTGACATTTACATACACATAATTCACCTACATATCTAGGTTAGATACTCTTGGGTAGGCTCAGCATCATAGGAGTACGCCAATGCTATTGTTTTATATAATATGCTTTTATTCATCTTATTAGCACTATGGTAGAAATGTATCTAATTTTTACGATATAGGTACTAGCGATTAAAATTGTCTGCTCCTGTCTTTTGCTTGTTGCAGCTAACATGTTTCACACTAGACTGATGATTGACCAATAAATAATTGTTGAAACCATTCCAATTGTCATTCTATGTGTATTTTCAGAAAAACAAGCACGAGTAACTGAGCGAAAGATACCATATTGTTCCCACGATGCCTGAGGAATCAGGATTGTCATGTTCAGTGGTTGGCAGAATCTACATACACGATTGTAGAATACAAGGGGGTGGTAGTGGCACCGAAGAGCTAGCTGGTCTAACGGCTGACTCATCCTGTGGGGGGTGTATACAAGTGTAGGAGAACAACAAAGTGAGTATAGGGACATGAGTTGATGTTTGGGTTCAGATATCATTTAGCTAATATGTGGAAAGTCCTCATTGTGAAAAACGAAGGGTTTGTAGAGGGACCAATTAGACTTACGGGAGCACTGGCCATGGAAGGAGAAGGTCTAGGAGGGGTTGCATCTTCATGGAGGAAGGAATATGTTCATTAGTAGTTGTTTTACTCTTTGTTTGAAAAGGGCAGTTCAGGGGTTGGATCTGGTCTCGGGAGGCAGTGGGTTTCACATTTTCGGAGCAAGTCCGGAGAAGGAATTCTTGTATGTTTTCTCTTTTTTAAAATGTGTAGGTCTTCAGTGTAGGAGAGTGGGATCTGCTTCACATGGGTACCCCCACTTTTTGCTGGTGTTTCACTGTTTTTCTACCTTAGTCTGGCTGTGGCCCTGCTAATCAGTACCCCAGCCTAGCTGCTTCCTTTCTAAAATGGTTTCCATGTACATTAGGTACATATCTAGTTGGATTCTGGCGTGCCTTATAAGCCCCTAGTATATGGTATACTATGTACCTAGGGCATAGGTACCTCAGAGGCCTACCAGGGGCTGCAGCATATATTATGCCACCCCTAGGAAGCACTCCAAAATGGCACCACAGGTCTTCTACTGCAGCCTGGGTAAGGGTGTGCTTGCACCCCTTACAGTGGTATAGGCTACCTATATCCACACCTATATACAGACACATATAAACCTATAAGCCACTCCTATGGCAGGCCTTGACAATCCTGAAGGCATAGTGCTTGGTTTTATGTGAGAGGGTGTCCCAGCATGAACTGAGCCTCTCTGCAGCTTTCGGAAATACTTCCTTATGGCTGTTCTGTGATACAAAGCGGTACAAAAGGGTGTGGTGATGGACGGAGCATCAGAACTGTTAGACCTGTCAGCCCTTTGGGTGGTCCCTCCTCATCATTATTTATTTTGTCCCACTTTTGCCTCAAACCCTGTTTGAATTTTTCCTTTTTGGGAACCACCAGACTTTTTCGTGTTGCTGCAGATTCAGGGAGCCATTTTACCTACCCCTGAAACTTCTGTCTGAGGGCCTGGAGCACAAAATGGTGGCCATCTGTGACATCACCAGCATCCACTGGAACCTACCAGCACCTTCCAGAACATTCCAGAACCCTGTGACAGTTGGAGGCGGTTTAGAATGTTGGGAAGCTAAGACAGAGAGTTGGCAGTTGGAGCTGGCAGTTGGCACCTGACTGGTGAGGAGTGAGCAGCAAAAACTTGAAGGAGGAAGGAGTGAAGCAGCAGGGGTGGAAACTTGTGCCTGGAGTGGGGTCCATAAACCCACCCTTGATACTAGTCCCTACTGACTGAGCCCAGCCTGGAGCCCTGTGTGGGAAGAAGTCAGAAAAACCATCCTAAGGACCTGGACAGCAGGAACAGGCCTTAGGAACAGAGAACAGCAAGATCCTGACCTAGAAACTGGTTTCCCTGAAGTCCGACGTCGAGTAGCCTAAGACCTGGAGCCCGAGGTGGAGAAGCGGCGCTGACTGGAAAAGCAGACGTCGTACCCGGAGCCGCCAGAGGTCGAGAGAGGGCGCCGTCAGAGGTCGTGAGGAGTACCAGAGGTCGAGGAGGAAGTCACCCGAGGTCGAGTGAGCGGCGTCATCGGAGGAGTGAAGTCCGCCCTCCGGAGTCGTCGGAGACCGAGGTGAAGTGTAACGGAGGTCGGGAGTGAGGATCGCACTCCGGAGTCGCCGGAACCTGTGAGAATCGTGCCGGAGGTCGGGAGTGGAGGTCGCACTCCGGAGTCGCCGGAAACCTAAGGAGAGGAGCACCGGAGGTCGGGAGTGAGGATCGCACTCCGGAGCCGCCGGAAGTCGACATCGAGGCAAGGCCGGCCGACGTCATCGAATCCGAGGTCGCCATCGGACCGGAGCCGCCCGAAGTCGACATCGAGTAAAGACTGCCCGACGCCATCGAATCGGAGGTCGAGATCGAGCCGAGGCCGCCGACACCGAACCGGAGCCGCCTACCGGCGTCGTCAAGAACTGACATTGTGCCGAGGCCGCCGACATCGAACCGGAACCGCCTCACGGCATCGACACGACTCCAGCGGCGTCGGAGCATCAGAAAAAGGGCAGTAAGTGGAGTAGATGGCGCCTAAGGCCCTGTGGAGACCTGAGAGACTGCTCTAAGGGGCTAGGGAGGTGCTAGAACCAACCTGACTGTGCCAGGGGTGAACTGGGACTAATCTAGAGAGGTTGTGTGGAGAGAGAGAGAGCCAGGTCTCTGGTATTCCCCCCTTTATCTACCTCCGTTTAGGCCTCAGCCTTGTCCAAGCCAGGGAGTAGACACCCTCAAGCCTTCCACATCCCCACAAGCTGTGCCTGGGCCAAATCAGCCCTTAGGAATTCAAAAGTGATCTGATTCCATGAGTGTCACTGTCAGCTTTTAAGTATTTATTAGGGGCACTGTATTTATTGTATTTAACCTATTTATTGTTCCACTGTATTTATTGGTCCACAGTATTTATTGATGCACAATATTTATTGGTTTACAGTATTTATTGCCTCAGAATATTTAATCGCCTGTATGTATTGCACTTATATTTATGTCTTCATTATTTATGATCACCCCTATTTATCGAATCATTAAGCCAGTATTTATTTGACCTGCACTATTTGTATATTGTGATTGTTATTTATTTTATCCAATCAGCAACTAAGAGAAAAAGCAGATAAAGAAAGATATTTTCATAATTTTTACGGTGTAGAGTCGTTTTTGGAACGGATGCACGCATGGTTATTGTTTGGGTATGTCGTATGCTTAGCACGGAGCCTGATTCCTGACCACTCGAGCCAAGCTACCACAGTGTGTCCGGAAGATCACCACCACCCTTTCAGTGTGGGAGTGTGGTTTTCCAACAAGAACCAATCAACCACTCGCACCCAATCAACAGATCTGGGTTTGATCCATCACCGTTCTTTAGCCCACTCTGCCACCTCAGTTCAGATATGGCCATATGCAAATCAGTCTGACCCTGTGCCTCATGGGAACAGTCCAGCCCAAACTGCCAAGCCATGCCTTCCCTGGACCGGAAACAAGCTTCCTAGGACCGGTTTCTGGCATTTCAGCCGTCTTCAGCCAGGCTTGCTTGAATCCAGTGGCAAAGTGAGCAAGGGACTCACGTCTGAGCATACCCTGCCAACTTATGGCGAACAAAGTGGTACAAAAGGGGGTGGTGATGGACGGAGCATCAGAACCAATCAAACACTCACACCATGATACAGCCATACCATATACAGTTAAGTGCATTATAACCTCGCGGTAAATGCTAACTTTGGGATGGCTGCATCAAAACATGTCGTGTTTGGTGTCAAACGCTTTGGAATACTAACCCCCCGCCAGTTCTGGTGGCGGGGGTAGCATTCCACCCTTCTAGAGGGATAGACATGTTCACACTGGCTAAACCCGGTAGGACTTTCCTGAGCCCTGGCATCACAAAATGGATACCTCTGCCGCAGACACGGGTCTGGCCTCCTGCTGCTGACCGAAACTCCGGCATGGGAGGCCTGGACAATAGGCTTCCTGTCACAAGGAGGTGTAACCACCTCCCAGACAGGCTTATGTGTATTGGGGCTGGGTGGGAGCACTCTGAGTGCTTTGAAGTCCTGCACTGGGGGCACATTTGGTGTCCCTGTGCATAGTCCAGCTCAAACCGGTTCAGAGGCTTCCAGCCCCTGCTCTGGCATGAAACTGGACAAAGGAAATGGGTGTAGCCACCCCTCTTTCCAAACCCTCCCATAAGTGGGTCCCCAGAGCTAGTCCAACCCCTTCCTTAGGTATAAGTAAGGAACCTCTGTAACCAGAACTTTAGATTACCCTGGACGAAACTTTGAAGCCGAATCCTGGACCTTCAGCGCTCTGCTAAAGACCAGAGGACTGAAGAAATCTCCCTTGGGGTCATGGAGTGACTCCCCTGCTTGGCAGGCACCAACGAAGCAATTTGCCAGTCTACATTATCGAAGCACTGGCTAAACCCGGTAGGACTTTCCTGAGCCCTGGCATCACAAAATGGATACCTCTGCCGCAGACACGGGTCTGGCCTCCTGCTGCTGACCGAAACTCCGGCATGGGAGGCCTGGACAATAGGCTTCCTGTCGAAGGGAGGAGTGACCACCTCCCCAGACAGGCAGATGTGTATTGGGGCTGGGCTGGAGCACTCTCTGATGCTTTGAAGTCCTGCACTGGGGGCACGTTTGCTGTCCCTGTGCATAGCCCAGTTCAAACCTGTTGCAGGGGCTACTTGCCCCTGCTCTGGTGCGAAACTGGACAAAGGAAATGGGTGTAACCACCCCTCTTTCCAGGCCCACCCATAGGTGGGGCCTTAGAGTTAGTCCATCCCCTAAACTTACTACAAGTATAGGAATCCAGTTCCTAGGACTTTAGATTACCCTGGACGCAACTCTGCTACATATATCCTGGACCTTCGACGTTCTATCCTAACTAGAAGACTGAAGAAATCTCCCTTGGGGTCAAGGAGTGACTCCCCTGCTCGGCAGGTACCAAAGAAGCGACTGACCGGTCTGCATCGCTGAAACTCCCGCCAGACGCCGAAGTCTTTGCATCACCAGAGGTGGATTTCCAGACTTCCCCGAGGCTACCCTGAGTCCACAGCAAAGCTGTGACCCCTGGACACCGTGAACTTTTGCAGCAACACTATCTTCCTGGTTCTCCTCGAAGTTGTGCTTTGGGCTCTGAGTATCCCCAGCCTTGAGCACCTCCTGCACCGAAGATTGTTGGCCTCCACTCCACGAGTGACCCGTGGGCCAGCTTCAAGTGCGACAGCTCGAGGCTCCTTCGCGATCACTAGTCCGTTGGCTAGCAGGTCCCTACGAAGGCAACTCCTTTTCTGCTTGGGCTTTCCTGGTTGCTCCAGACGTGCCCTGACTTACCCTCGCTGGGTGAGTCCCTCAGACCTTGCTGGTCTGCACCGCAGTCCTTTCTCTAAATTCCAGTGACTTGCTGTTGCCAAGGCTTGTTGGGTCCATTCTGGTTGCCGACACCGCAGCACTCGACAGACTTTGTGGGACAGCTCAAATCCGGCTCGTGGACTTCGTCGACGCCTCCTGGACCTCGTTGCTGAAGAGTCCAGACACCCATCAACTCACCTGAAGCACCCGACATCTGTGGGCATTGGTCCATCCTGCCCTAGGTCACTGACAAGTGACCCAGACTCTGTCCCCTCTGCTTTCAGGTTCCTTCCATCCTCGATCCGGCCTTGGATCTCTTCGGACACTTCTCTTCACGGCTGCAGCAGTTCTTTGCAGGCTCCCATTGAAATCGACGACACGACCCGACACCTAAAGACACCTATGCACCCGGCTTCCCTGGGTGAGGTAACTCGAGTACTCCGGTGCTCACGTGGGTGCTAGCCCTAGAACTTCTTCAGTCCAAAAGGGTTTGGTCCTGACTCGATAGAAGTGTCCCTAATCTTTAAATTTCCAACCGCGACATTGTCCATAGAAGATAACAGGAACCCGCGGTGGGGTTTACACACTGCATACAGTCCCCGTGGGTCCCCTGTGTCACTACCTTGGGTGGTTCCTTGGGGTCCCAGTGATTCTAGAGGCTATAGGTCTAGTGTCTATTCCAGTCGTGGTTCTTATACCACTTTTTTGGTATATGGTGTGGTACGCCCCTAGGGCCCAAACGTGTATTTGTGCTATTACTGATAATTGCTGAATTGTAAACTAAGTACTTCGAACTCCAGTCTCATAAAGAGACTAGAGGGGTGTGTTTTTATACTAAATACATATATTTTAAATATATACCCGGTGTGGTTGTCTTTTCATTTGATCATTCAAGAGATTATAGACTGGTAAAACAAGCTGCTTTACATTCCTTCAAGGCTTAGCCTGAAGGCTACTCTCCATAGCTACCACTAGGATCGCTTTCAATAAAGGTTGTCTTTAACCTATCGCCATAAGGGGTTGTTTGGACTGATACAGGGTGCCCACTAGAACTAGTGCACAGCATATATCATGCCACCTTCTCACATTCAGTAGTAGGGATCCTGTGCTTCTTAAAGTACTATTCTCGCATGATAGGACACGTTGCTTGGCCAAGTACGTTGGAATGTTGTGGTGAAGAGCTTTGAGTCAAGCAAGCAATTTTTAGGTGAATCTTAGTTAATAGGATATCCAATTCAGTGCTTTGAGGTCTGGGGTGATGTGAACTCTTTTTTTTTTTTTTTTTTTTAACCTGTGCTGAGTCCAGCTGCTGCGTTAAAAGTTTCCTTCAGAGGTACCAGTTTTGCTTTTGATAGACCCACGAGGGTGGCACAACTGTAATCTCGTTTGAAGATCACTAGTGCTTGAACCAGCGTCTTGAGATCCGCAGCCGGAATGAAAGGTTTTCATTTGCGTAGTGCCTGCAGTTGACGCCTCTGGTGGTGGAGCTGATGTGATCCTGCATAGAGAGGTGATTGTCCAGGATTATTCCTTGAGGTTTTGATGTGGGGGCTACAGGTCAAGGCTGTAGGTGAATGGGCCATTCTTTGATGATAGGAGTGTGGTTGGGTGAAGGGAATAAGAGGAATTCAGTTTTGAGGACGTTTAGTTTGAGGTGGTTATGAGTCAGCCAGTGATAAGTTTTTGTCAGCGTGTGGTTGAGGATGCTGATGTCTTCTGGAGAGGCGATTTTCAAGTATTTGAGTTTCCTCAGCAATACATTTGGTATGAAATGTTAGAGAGTTGGAGGAATCTGGAGTTCCATGAGCAGGTTGAAAAGGGTGGGGGAGAGAGGATCCTTGAGGGACGCCAGTTGTGACTGGCGTCTGTGTAGATAGTGCGTGGTTGAACATAACTCTGTCATGTAAGAATGAGGAGAACAATTTTAACACAGTACCCGAGACACCCATCATGCATTCTAGGAGGTTCAAAAGGTTCTCAAGTTTAACGGTGTCAAACGCAGCTCACAGATCAAGCAGGATAAATAGGCAGGATTTTTTCTGGTCGAGAAGTCTCAGGGCATCGTCGACAATATGGACATGGGCAGTTTCAGTACTGTGACCCGACCTGAAAGCAGATTGGTATTGGTCGAGGAGTTGGAGTTGCTCTATGTGATTACGAAGTTGTCGATGTACACATTTTTCCAAGAGTGGCTGAGTTGGTATATTGGAGATAGGGCAGTAGTTGTTAGGATCTGACTGGTCAATGTTGGATTTGTTTTTAAAATTGGGGAAACCTGGCCAGTCTGGAATCGAACCGCTCTACAGAGTTCTTCCAAGGTGATTGGGATATCAAGAGCATCCCCACCTTGAGGGGATAGTGGAGTCCATTCGTTTGTCGACAGATCTTTGTCTATTAAGGCTGGCTTAAGCACTTCGGCTGTATACAGGGTCTGATAATAGTCCCAAAACATCCTGTATCTCGTTCCGCAGTCACCCAGCGCCCATACCCTGTTTCGCAGTTTGTGCTTTAGTGTGTGCCTGACATAGCCGAAGAGCCAGGAGTGTCCCTACTTTATTCCTCCCCTCATAGTTGCGTTGCTGCAGCGCTGGTAGGAAACATTCTGCCTTGCTCGTCCGCTGTGGTCTAAGTTGGCCCCTAAGATAGCAAGCTGGCTCTTATTTCGATGGGTAAGTGCATGTTTATCCTGCTGTTCTAGAGCTTTGATGTCTCTGTCAGCTTAGACTCAACCAGTTAGTCTTCAATCCCTGGGCAATCGCCAATGAAGAGATTACCTCCTGGTTTGGGGACTTAAGCCGATCCCATCTCAGATGGGGTGATATGTCCGGTAGGGTGGAAAGTGGAAGTATTCATTAATCTATTTGCGAATTTCCGCTTCATCTACTGGGTTCATGGAGGATGTGTGGGTCAGGTGCCAGTGCAGGGGACCTCGAAGCAGAGAAAGGCCATCCGATCAGGTTTCTTCAATGTGGGCATGATCGGAAAGAGATATGTCGGACACCTCTATTGACGTGAGGTTGCAGAGAAGGGAATGGGTTATAAGCATAAAATCAATGCAGGGTATGAGATATGCACATAGGTAAAAAAAAAATCCCGTATGTCGGGATATCTATATCACCAAGCATCCACGAGCCCCAAGTCCGTTATATCTTTCTTAAGGTCTGCTTACATTGCCCCGGTGTTTGGATAGGTGGTGGTGCTTCTGTCCATACCCCGGGTCCCACACGAAGTTAAAGAACCGCAGGCTATAACATCGCCCCCAACCCCTGCTAATTGCTCCCACAAGACTAGTCAAAGGTATTGATCCTGGGCCATATTTGGGTCATAGATGTTAAGGAGGGTGAGGGGTGGCTTACCCCACATTGTACCACGTCAGGTAGCGACCATCTCTGCCCTTTACTACTTTCGTTGTGTCAATATTAAATCTAGTTTTGCAGAGGATGCCCACCCACAGCAGATTTGTCTCTGCATACGGCCAGCTTCTGATGGGATATTTAGGGTGTGCCATTCTAAGCCTGTGTGCTCTCACGAGGCCAGTTTTTCGTAATAATATGACATTGGTGTTTTGCTGTACAATATACCTCCACACCTGCTTACGTTTGTTCAAGCAGGTAATTTAGTCTGCAGACATTCAGGGATATTAACTTGACGTTTGCTATACTAGCTAAAAATGTGAGAGATGAAGGGCTCTGAAAAAGAGTGTTTCACCAGGTGTGTGTGTGTGCTCCCTCCAAGGACGAAAAATCCTTGGTTATTAAGGACACAAGGCAACTCATGTTTGCAATGGGACATGTGTAACTACCTGTGCTTCGTCTATGTGCTTCGTGGTACCAGTGTGAGACCTGGGGAGAAATGTGATAAGAGAAAACAATAGTAATAACATGGACCAACAGGGTCCAACATAGTTGTTCAATTCTGCGGAGACCGGCACTGATGTGCCTGCTTCACGCTGGAGGAGTTGACCTCATAGATTGTGCAGCAGAGGGGGACGACCATCAGCATGGTCTTGCAGGATTCAGAATACTGAGGTTTTAGAGGTGGCTTAGGACGAACATCAGTCAGATTATAAACTC
Source organism: Triturus cristatus (assembly GCF_964204655.1). Taxonomy (NCBI): domain Eukaryota; kingdom Metazoa; phylum Chordata; class Amphibia; order Caudata; family Salamandridae; genus Triturus; species Triturus cristatus. The sequence continues at coordinate 862,999,508 of NC_140595.1, read as the reverse complement.
GAAAAGACATGTTCTTAGTCTATTGCGGCACAGAAATCAGTCCCTGAAAACTTTCTACAGACCCCTGGGACCCAGGAGCGTGGGTCCACAGAGCTTCAATTAAAATGAGTGTCAGAAGTATCACAAAGACTCTAAGGGTCGGGCTTGTCCTGCCCATGCCACTATTGCGAAGATACGGAGCCCTTTCAAGGGCAACACCACCTAGACCCCTGCTGTGGCACATCTGCACCCACTGACCTCTGAGGAAAAGAGTAATGTCACTTCCACATGCACGTTGACATCGCATGCATGTGGCAGTCTTGCGATGTTCGGCAGACATGTTGGGTGAGGCCGGGAGTGGGCGGCTTTTAAGGCGTACCCAGCCAGTGCACAGTTCTTATGGTACTGGCCTTACTAGGAATCTCAAGCGTCCGCATCTGACTCTCCTGTTCCTGATCTTCTTATTATCCTCAGTGGTGGCGCATCGCCTGTCGAGTCCACGGTTCCTCGCTGAGCTCTGGAGGAGAAAGAGAAAATACACTGGATTAACAACAAAGAGGTGGTAACGCACGCACTCACCAGCAGTATTCTGTTTCAGACTGACCTTCCCAATTCCCATTGTCAGAGCGCTGGCTATTAAATTGTTCTCCTTCTTTGTGAAATGCGGATACCTGTGATTTTCAAGAGGCTCGTATCGGTGTGTATCCTCCTGGAGCATGCCATTGTTATGAATGCATGTAGAACTATTGCAGTTCGTTGAGACTTGGTTATTTTACTGCATGCTTTATTATTGTGCATGTTCTTTGCGGAGTAATACTTGTGAGTTTGGTTAACTTACGGTGTTACTGATAGCACTATAAACCTTTTAAAACTCAACAAAGGGATCTTGACTACCTAGAAACTGAAACTATGTATGCTGTGCTTTTGGTTGTCTGTATATGACATTTGTTGGGTAACCTCCCTTAAATCTTTAAAGGCTCTGGTTCTTAAGTGCCAGGTGTTGTCCAGTAGCCTTGTGGTATGTATTCAATTCCGTACTTTCCACGAATAAATGAAATGTATATATACACATTGCCTCGACAGAATGAGAACCCTTTCCTTTGTTTTCTAACGTCAATGTCTTGAGTTGAAACTAAGTAATTTGTTACATAAGCTATATAGTGCCATTGAAGAATTTGTCTATTTGTTTTGTGACCCAGAAATGATAGGTTTATAATCCAAAACAAAACTCAGACATTTCGTTTTCTTACTATCAGAGGCTTGTTTTCTAGAGGGTTTTATTAAGGCATCAGATTGTACCCAAGGGTGCTGTTGGTATTTGGTGTGAAATGGGACCCATTCTCTTTTCTGGTTTTGATTTAAAAAGTTGCAGAAGATCCTGCATTAAATATGAATGCCTTCTTTTAGTATTTTTGTGTCTTGTTCAGATCTTCCTCTTGGATAAAGCGGGGTGTCAACATATTTATGCACATTCAGATCTACGTCTTCAAGTTCTTATTGAGCAGTTCTATTCATAGGTTGAAAGGTGTAGTGTCCAAAATGGAGTCTTTTGGGACCATTTGAGATAAAGGCGAGGGTAAGAAGCAATGATTTGGATCTTAACTGTATTGACCCTGCCTCTCAGTTTGTCTTAACCAATTTAAGTCCTTGCTATTGATTTCATCTAATTTCACCAAGTGTTTAGATATGGTATTGTTCCGTATGAAAAGCCACTATGTAGTCAAAATGAACTACGATACACGCCTCTCTGTTGCCCAGTAAGTTGATGGCGTCACCTATTACAATTATTATTGTTTCTTTGCTACAGGCCTTCCTGAAACTAGATTGGCGCTAGTCTAAACGGTTGTTTTTATTGATGTGATTTTTGTTGTATTATTGTGGCATTTTGTTAACTTCTTCAGAAGTGCTAACTATATCATGCACCCTCCACCTCCTACTTGCAAGCTCTTATAAGAGGGATGCAACCCCTTCCACTTCATGTCCCTTGAACAAACCCAGTACCATCTCACCAAAGAACCAGTACCAGTGCCAGTACTCCGCCACAAACGGATCTCCCATTAATCAAATGGCACCACCAAGGTCTTCCGGCAACTATCCCTGATGATTGAATATACACTACACACCGAGCAATTGATGGCATTACTGGTGTACATTACTTCTCTAAAGAAAGGAGTGCAACGGTTTGCTGCGGTTGCCCTGCTTGTTGCGAAACAGCAGGCCTCTCTACATTGGGGTAGTGCGCAGACCCCCACTGCGAAGGCCTAGATCCGTGATCTGATAGACTGCGACACCACGAGTGAGCAGCCACCGACTGCGTGCCCGAAAAAGATCTGGCAGCCATTAAAGTATTACTTACGGGCTCATCCCTTGGAGATTTGATTAATCTTTCTATATGGATGCCGAATCATAAACGGTATCCCTACAGGACAGGGGTGTGATGTACTAACACACGTTGTCCTTTGATGCTGCCGATGTACCCATACTGGTTAGGAGGGTGGGAGATGCATGCATGCAGTGCCCAGCCTGCTCCTAACTAGTGAAGGGACTCTTATTAGGAGAATGTTCGCAGAGCTGGAAACGCCCTTAATACCCACTTTATGTAATTTTAACAGTTATAGGGGGCTATGAATGTGATATAGACCAATAGTTGACTGATAGCTGACAATGTTTAAGCGTAATGTGTGACCGGGATGCATAATTTATTTATTTAAGGAGTTCTATATAGCGCTGGCTGAACCCGGGGGTATCGGAGTGCTTAACAGCAGTTTTTCACAGGAATCATATAATAGAGCCTGTTATCTTGTTATACATATAGGATAGGGAGGTCCAAGTGTGCTGTGTAGTATTGAGGTACTACGTGTGACCTGAGATAACCTCGATTGGTGCACTTAGGCTTGGGATGAACCCTAGGGGGCGGGGGGGGAACAGGAGGTGGTCAGAGAACAGGTAGGAGGTAGGGCATTGTGATACAGTGTCAGGGCGCAACGGCGAGTAGGGATTTGTGTTGAGGCGGCAGCTATCCCTTCGGGAGGGAGCGGCTGTGTACAGGGTTTGTGCATGAGGCAGGCAGTTCTGAAGCTGGCACGCAGTTCGGCTGGGAGCCACTTTAATTCTCTGAGTGCTGGAGAGATGTGCTCGTATTTCTTAATTCCAGTGACCATTCTGGCTGCTGCATTGAGTGTTGTTTTGAGGGGAGCTAGATGGGATTTTGTTGTACCAGTAAGAGGTGCATTCCCATTGTCAAGCCTGGATAGTGCCAGTGATTGGGTGGCTTGTTTGAGGTCTTTGGTTGGGATGAATGGTTTAATTTTGTTGTGTAGCTTCAGATTGAAGCTCTTGGTAGAGTTTTTGATGTGTTTGGCCCTGTCGAGTTTTGGTTCTAGGGTGATCCCTAGTGATTTTACGGAGTTTGCCAGAGTGAGATTCCCGTTCAGAGCATCCATCACTTTTAGCCATTCTGAAATTTGAGTGTTCTCTTCTTTGTTGGTGATGAGGAGGATCTCGGTTTTGTCTTGATTGAGTTTTAAGTGATTTAGAGACAGCCAATGTTGGATTTCTTTTAGGGTGACATTTAGTCGGTGGATGGTCATATAAGGAGGAGGTTTCTAGATAGATCTGAGTGTCATCCGCATATAGGTGGAAGGGATGTTGGCATTTTTAAGAATGGTGGTGAGGGGTTCCATCTATATTTTGAACAGTTGTGGTGAGCGCACTGAGCCTTGTGGGACACCTCTGCTGACGGGGTGTATGTCGGAGGCAAAGTATTTGGTTTTTATCCTTTGCAAGCGGCTGTGTAAGAAGGAGGATAACCAGCGTAGGACCACCTCATCAGCACCTACCCTTTCTTGTAAAGCCTTGATGAGAAGTTGGTGATTTACCGTGTCAAAGGCTGCTGATAGGTCCAGGAGAATGAGTAGGCAGCATTGATCGGTATCGAGGGATTTGTGGATATCATCTGTGATGTTGAGGATCGCGGTCTTGGTGCTATAGCCTTTTTTGAACCCCGATTGGTGGGGGTCCAGAAGGTTGATGTTGTCCATGTGTTGAGTCAGTTGCAAGAGGACGCATCTTTCGAGGATTTTGGATAGGAGGGGGAGATTGGAGACGGGTCTGTGTTATTCAGGTCCTTGGTGTCCAGGCCTGTTTTTTTTAGTAGTGATGTGACTTGGCCAACTTTGAGGCATTCAGGTATGATGCCGGTTTCCAGGGAGCTGTTTATGATTCTGCACCAGAAAGGGGATATGGAGAGTTTCAGTTTTTTCGTCAGTTGGGTGTATAACGCATATGTTACGGAAGTACTCTGTATCAAGTTTTTTATTTGGTTTTAATTAGTTTTTCTGCTACACCGACTTGAGAATATCTAAGACTGGTCTCTTGATTGATATTATGCTGTACCCTTATACAATGCAGAAATCTCAATAAATAAAATATGGCACCACCTGACGGACCCGCGCAAATGAACGCTCCCCTGTCTCATCATCACTATTCAGAGGCCGAAGGGCACCCTCCGGAAACGCAGATCCTTTTGTCCCTCAAACCTAATCCACATAAAACAGTTCCCTGCACCATCTGCAGTCTCCTTCGGTGCGCTGACTGCTAGAAAACTGTTGATTTTCTTTTTTGAATTTCATAGCTCGATCATTCTTTATTCATTGTTATGTCATCTCTAGGAATCTTTACTGTGCCAGTCTGAAAGTTCACTGAATTTCTAAAGCTAGATTTGGTATCCGGCGTTCTACTATTTTGCCATTTGGATGTGTAATGCTCTTCCCATTAATCTTAAAGCGATGAGTTCTTGTTACACTTTCAGAAACATGAGTTTATTTGGAATTCTGTTTCAGTGTTCCACTCCTTCCTTGCCCGAATAGATCTCTGGAAACCGTGCTCTATGAAAGCCACCATAATCTATTGAATATTGATCACCAGTTCCAAAAGCCAGGACATTGAGCTCCCTATAAATTGATTGGTGCCGCTGTAAGCTTGCAAGACTTGTCCAGCAGCCACAATATAGACAGAGTTCAGCAAACTTGCTCATCTTTGAATTAAATGAAAGGTTCTACCATTGCACTTCTAAATGCTTAGGAAAAAAAATCTCCTGCTGCTCCCAGCTACACTCACTCATACTAAGTAGGAGCAACTGCAGAAACCATCTGCGTAAAACCAAGGCTGACTTCCTTAAAACTCTAACCGAAACAGCAGGAACATTTTCAGAAATCTATTCTAAGTGGTAAACCATGTACTCTGCTCTCCGATCATACGTTTTTTGACACCAGATGCAGTGAATTTGCTAATTTCCACATAAACAAGTGTCACAGCTCCCCCACCCCAACTCCATCACCCAAGTGTGTACGACAAACTCTGCAAATTGGGCCTCACTCATCTTATCGCTGCAGAAATAATGCAAGAGGTCCTACATGCCTCCAAACATGATGTAAATTCCTCTGCAACAATGGCATGGATAGATGCACCACTCACACCATCATGTGCCAGACTCACTAAAAACTGCTCATGTGAAACCACTGCTCAGAAAGCCAGGCTTTGTCCTCAATCTAAATTACGCACATCATCCCATTACCTCCTTTCTTTCGTGCCAAAAAGGTGTGTAGACACAGAGCTTGATTGCTGCTTGTAAATGAACAACCTACTTGGTAAATGCCAGACACATTTCTGAACTCGGCAGAGAACAGAAAATATGACACTTAAGATTGCCCAAACTGCCCGTCTCACTTGCAAGGTCCTCAATCTTAGTAACTCCCGCTTCCTAATCCAGAAACTTGCTTTCTTAGGTGGGTTATCCAGAGGTTTGAAGAATGTGCTGCCTTGAAATGTCCAATTTCAATGTGAAAAATGTACTCTAGTGCTTTCATTCTTAGGATGTGCCCCAAGAACTATGCACCTCTCTCCTGATGTGCAACAAGCACTGCAGTGTATCTGGATAGGAACACGCACACTGTCTTTAGCTTAAGATTCCAGCACCGGCTGAAAGACCTTCCTGAAACGATCAGAGTGTCGTCAGTAATGCATTTTTTGCAATGTGTTCCAGAATGGAATTAAAGCTGCAGAAATTTGCATGACTTGGGAGGTTTACATTTTAGTATCTCAGAGGGACCAACTCAATTTTTCATCCTTCCAATGTCCATAAAATTAGTCATTCTAAACATAATACATTTATAGCGCCTACAGTTTTCTACCTCAAGTCAATTCACTTACAGTGTGCCAAACAAATTATGTTCATTTCATCTAGAGTCCTTATCCCGCAAGACTTCTGCTGTTGGCAGGAACATGGTAGTAGCATTTTGGGTGTACTGATCTTTAGACTGCGGAATACCTTGGACCCCCAGCTCAAAGGTAAACTGAATAGCCACTGATTCAGCAAAGTCCTTAAAATGTTTTTCTAAATTTATGCACTTTTATATAGCAGAAGCAAAACCTAAAAGGGTATGTGAGAACTTCACATCAGCACAGTTACTACGCAAACAAGCAGTTACAAAAGCGCCATTACATGAGAACGATTTAGTCAGTTACATACTTTTAAACAAATGTGTCAACAAATTACTGCAGAAAGTTAGCATTTTGCCTCGTGGCTTTGTGGTGACTATCAAGCAGTAAGCAAAAACTATAGGAAAAAAGAGATGGTTTGACATTCATTTTACTTCTAGTATGGCTGTTGTCATACCAAGATGACGTGATGTGGGTGAGGAGGGTTTATCAGTCGATTTGTTCTCTGGTTGATCAATCAGGCATTTGTTAAGCGCGACTGCTCGCCCGTAAGGAGAAGAAGCGGCCTCCCGATCTGGTCTTTCTGGTGCGGAGAACCACAGCGTAGGAGAGTTGGGCTGATCGTAGGGTCCTCTGGAGTGCGTGGAATTTGTCGGCCGTTCAGGTATGCTGGTCCGGTGTCATGGAGGGCCTTGTGGGCGTGGGTGAGCATCTTGAAGGTGACTCTAGCTTCGATGGGGAGCCAGTGGAGTGTGCGCAGGTGCTGGGAGATGTGGCAGTGTCTTGGCAGGTCGAAGACCAGTCTTGCGGTGGCGTTCTGGATGTTCTGTAGCTTGCGGGTGAGGTTTTTGTTTATTCCGGCGTTAAGTGCGTTGCCGTAGTCAAGTCTGCTGTTGACCAGGGCGTGAGTGACAGTCTTTCTGTGTTCGAGGGGGATCCATTTGAAGGTCTTACGTAGGAGGCGGAGGGTGTGGAAGCAGGAGGACGAGACAGAGTTGATCTGGTGGTCCATTTTGAGCTCAGAGTACAGGATGAGTCCCAGGTTGCGTGCATGGTCCGTGGGGGTGGGCGGGCTTCCGAGGGCAGGGGGCCACCAGGTGTCGTTCCAGGCGTTGGGGTTTGGGCCCATGATGTGTACTTCTGTTTTGTTGGTGTTTAGTTGTAGGCAGCTGTTTTTCATCCATTTGGCGACGGCTTCCATACCTTCTCGAAAATTGTGTCTGGCGCTATTGGGTTCGTTGGATAGGGAGAGGAAGTGTTGGGTGTCGTCTGCGTATGACACAATGTTGTGTCCGTAGGTTCTGACGATGGGGGCAAGCAAAGCCATATGACGTTGAAGAGTGTAGGGCTGAGGGAGGACCCCTGGGCGACTCAGTAGGTGTAGGGTCTGAGAGGAAAGGGGGGGGGGGGGGGTCTGACCCGCTGCGTTCTGCCGGAGAGGAAGGAGTGGATCCAGTTGAGGGCCTTGTCTTGGATCCCTGCGTCGTGGAGTCTGCATATTAGGATGCGGTGGGAGACTGTGTCGAACGCCGCACAGAGGTCGAAGAGCACGAGGGTTGCTGTTTCTCCTTTGTCCAGTAGGGTGCGGATGTCGTCTGTTGCAGCGAAGAGGGCGGTTTCTGTACTGTGGTTTTTTTCTGAAGCCAGATTGGGAGGAGTTGAGGATGTTGTGCGCTTTGATGAATGTTGCGAGTTGGCTGTTGATGGCTTTCTCGATGACCTTTGCTGGGAACGGGAGCAGGGAGATGGGTCTATCGTTTTTTAGGTCGGTGGGGTCCGCCAAGGGTTTCTTCAGGAGGGGGTTGACATCAGCATGTTTCCAGTCGTCGGGGAACGTGGCGGTTGCCAGGGAGCAGTTGATGGTGTGGCAGAGCATGGGTGCGATGGTGTCGGCAGCTCTGTTGAAAATGTGGTGGGGGCAAGGGTCCGTGGGGGCCCGGAGTGGATTGACTTCATCATCTTCAGTGTCTTCGGTGTTGAGGGCTGTCCAGTTGTCGATCACTGGCTTAAGGGTGATGGGTGAGGGTTCAGTGTGTTGGTTGTCTTCATCGAAGTTGTCGTAGATGCTCTTGATTTTGTGGTGGAAAAAGTGTTTGTTGTAGAGGTCTTGTGACAGAGGGATGTCGGTGGACTCGCTGGTGGGTTGGGCGAACTCCTTGATGATGTTGAAGAGTTCTTTGCTGGTGTGTGCGTGAGTGGAGATTCTGTCTTCAATCGCTTTTTTCCTTGTTTTTCTGATGAGTTGGTGGTGGGCGTTGGCGGCGGCTCTGAAGTTGTTGTGGGCTTCTGTGGATTTGGTGTTTCTTGAGGGGGGCTATGGTGTTGTCGCTGTCGGAGATCTATCTGTGCAGGGTTCAGACTGCGGTGTTGGATTCGTTGTTTTCTGCGATGATTGGGGTGGAGTTACTGAGTGATGAGGTTAGCTGGTCGTCTGTGATTCTGATCCACTTTCTTCGTGGGAGCAGGTGTCTGTGAATGGTGGGTGTTCTGAAGGTAAAGCAGACTCATCGATGGTCAGTCCATGGGAGTTCGGTGGTGTGGCTGAAGGTGATGGAGTAACCTGTTGTGAAGAGGGGGTCGGAAGTGTGTCCTGCTGAGTGCGTGGATTCGGTCACGTGTCCAATGTTGTGGAGGGATGTGGTGCTGGGGTCCAGTTGGTTGTCGAGGTGGAAGTTGAGGTCTCCCAGTAGGGTGTAGTTGGTGGACGCGATGGCATGCGGGCAGATGATGTCCGTGATGGAGTTAGCGAAAAGTCCGCGGGGCCAGGGGGTCGGTAGATGAGGGTTCCTCGGAGGGTGGTGGTAGGGCTGGCCAGTATCTTGAAGTGAAGGTGTTCCATCAGGTTTGTGGGCTCGTCAGGGAGAGTGGTCAGGCGGAGGGTGGATTTGTGAACAACATTGCAGCCTCCAAGTGAAAATGAGGGATCATTGCAGGGAAAATTAGGTTTTTGCATACACCCTGCTGGGGATCGCCCTTCCTCAAGGAGGACTCGGGAAAAGACTGCACTGCCAGCCCAGGAGAAAGGCGGAACCCTTCAGGCGACTGGAAGCGTACTGTCTACTCTGGCGTGCCTGTGTCTCTCAGCCTGTGACGGTGGTAAAAGAGTGTATGGTGACTGAGGCCACTGTGGTGGCATCTAAATGATGGAGTGGAATGGGAGGTGCCTGAAGAAGTCTGCAAGTGCTGGCCACTCTTGATTGCAGATAAATACACCATGCGAAAGGCCCACAAGGCTAGGGTGGGAATACGACCATATGAATGCGCCGCCCAACAGAGGGCAGGCAGCTACCACTGCCCATTGAGCCCTCTCCCACGTGCAGTATTGCACAGAGCACCACAGGTTCAGGTGCAGCCGGAAAAGTGGCTGTTTGCAAGGGGGGCAGCAACAGGTGTATTCTCTTGCTACTGCTGTTACATGACATATAGCACATTTTCCCTCATCCTGCAAAAAACAAGGGAGCAAGGTGGACACTGTGAGCCCCAGGAATTAGTGGGGAACCCACAAGTCCCTTACCTTGCAGGGTGCACAGACTATTTTTCAAGACTGCTGCTACCTCAGTAGAAGCAAAATGGCATAGATGGTCCAAATGCAAACCTTGTGTGGATCCAGGCTAAGTACACTTTCAAGTCCATGCCTTGGTATGAAGGTCAGACTCTGAGGGGTGTTTTGTGTCTGCAGAGCAAATGGCCTTGAAAAATAATCCACATACAATTGATACATTTGGGGGACTTCTAAAGTGTAAAAGACTCAATCTGTCCACCTAAAATGTTCAACTTAAGTGTCCTGTGACATCAAATTATATTCTTTGACAGCGGAGATTTTTGGGAAACGTTTTTCAACTGGCAAGTGTCCATGGTCTTTGCAGTGCGACCATGAACTTTACATATATAGTTACAAGGGCAGGACTTACTCTATATTCTACTGACTTTCCCCCTAGACCACGGACTCTTTCCCAAGTTAAATAAGCATTCAGTTTTCCAGTGGTTGGAAGTTCAGGAATCCTTCCACCTCATGAAAATTTTATTTTCCTTGGTAGCAGAAGACACATCCATCATTCTGTTAGGAGACCTGAGCCAGTGGAGTTTTGTATGGCTGCTGGAAACCCACTCTAAACAATAACAAACGGCACTTAGAAGAACATTGGCAGACCATCTTCTGTGTCTGCTTCAGCATTGGAAGAGCAAGCACTGATCTGAAATGGGTAAACTGGTGCACAGGGGATTCTGTTGTATAGAAATTCTCCCGCTATCCCCCAGGCGAGAAAAAGTTAAATGTACGGATGGTTATCTGCAAGCTTGTGACTTATTGCCAAATGCCAGGCTTATACGCAGTGGGGGTTGACCACCTACGGCACAGCCTGGACATTGACTAAATGCTGTGTGGAAAATGATGTTCCCCGCCCACAGATGGCTATCAAGAGCAAAACATACCAGAAGGTGCATGTCTTTGTGTGTGTTGCACACCGTAACAGGGTATTTACAGCATTTTCAGGATTGTATAGCTGAACTCTAACCTTGTATTTGTTTTTTCCAGTGAGAGAACGATCAGTTGACTCTGCCACAGAAAAGTGTTTTTTTTTTTGTTTATTGGCTGCCTGAATTTCCTTGTTTGAAGAATCTGAATACTGTCTCTATATTACAGTGAAGTGCCACTTAATGTTGATAGTGTAAAAAATTCCTGTTCAGTGCAAGTTGGGTGACTCTGAGGCCTTCATTTCTGAACGCTGCACACACTGCTGTAATTCATTGTCCATGTCCCCAGCCTTTTTTCCAAAAACCACTGCCTGCGGGTGCCTCTGTTCAATTGCTTTTATTCAATTGCAACTGGACTACAATACCCTAAATGTCTCAAGTTGCTAAAAGGAATGTCTGTACTAGAGCATCACACCCACTGGTGACCCCAAGAGATGAGCACTGGACACCAGAGGAACACACAGAAAAGGTGAAAAGGGACCCCTTTGAAGATACAGCAACATTCAAGCCTAAAAGGACATTTGGTAGTTGTTTCAAAGTGCCTCCATTGTGGGTGGTCACTCAGTTTTCTTCATTTTTATTTTTTGGGGGCAAACTCACCTACTGCTAATCTTAAACTCTAACATTTGGACACTGCTATCTAGTGTCCAGTGTATGTGCCCTGACCCCTAAACATGTTGACATTGACTTAAAACATGGTCTGCACATTTAACTTTTCTATAAGGCCATAGTATATGATACTTACATATACTCATGGCATTGAAAGTTAAATGCCCACTTGTGGACTGCAACGCATATTGTGCCTTCCACTACAGAGGCCATAAACAGCCCTGCCAAGTTTCTGATGTGATGTGCTGCTACAGTCTGTTTTTTTTTATTTCTGGGACTTGTCCTATTTATTGAATTAAAAAACATGACTACAAGTCCCACAATTCAAAGGAAAAAACCCGAAGTGGAGCAGCACATTACACATGGACCTGGGAAACTTGCCAGCTATGCGTGAAAACATGACTCCATTTTTACCCTGTGTAGCCTGACAGCAGCAGTTTGAACCTAGATGCCAACACCTGTCAAAGTAACCCTTTTGACAGATATGAAAACCTGATATTTAATATTAATTAAGTCTGCTCTAGGCACACCTTGCTGCCATTATTAAAGAGTGGAACAAGTGTGATATTAGAAATAGCAAGTCATCACTACCCTGGCCACACCAGGGTCTGTTCAAGTTTATTTTATTAGCATAGTTGCTTAAAACCATTGCATAAAATGTAGAGTATTAACATTTTCTAAAGAAATTTAAAAAAATGTGTTTAAATCTGTTGTAGTCTGTTGTGAGTGCGAATTTAAGCTTTGAGTTCAGGTTGTTCATCTTAAACGGTATGACCATTCGTGGGGAGCCCTTGTCCCCCAGTGAGCTGGTATCTTTTGGCAACTAGTGTCAAACATTTTACCAGTCGACAGTTCTGCTGTGGGTCCTCTGGTGCGAAGCAGGCCAGCACTGCTTGCCTCCGTGTTAGGTGGAAGTGAGTTTTCAGCAGTTGTTTCCGTTCCTTCAGAAGATCTTTGCAGGTGCAGCATGTTCTCTGGTGCTGTGCCACATAAGCAACAAAGGGAGCCCCCGTGATCCCTGAGCCAGTGCGGGAGATGCCGTGTGCAGGGTTGCAGCCCCAGGGGATATTTCAGGAACTGAATGTTGACATTTTTGGTATATCCTAAGTTAAAGTATTGTAGGTACTCGAGGTCATCCAGCCATGAGCCTTCTTCGATAGTGCAACTTTGTCTTCGATCAGTGATTGGAGTTATACTATTTTCCATACTAATGTTTGGAAAGTGGTGTTGGCAATGGGTGATTCCCCAAGCAGGCTGCACAGGCATTTTTTGAGGTAGTGTGCGGCAGGTGATGAGTGGCTGTGTTTTATTTCTAGCCATAAATAGTGGTTTAGGGTTTCTGATGGAGCTTTCCGGATTTAGTTCCAGGTGTTAATGTAAATTCCTTGCATTGCCAGAGACTGTTTTTGTAGTGCAAACTCCAGCCTGATCTGTGCTGGTGAGGTGTGGTTGGGCAAGCCAAAGAAAATTCTGTACCCTCTTGTGATTGTGCTGTCCATGGTCTTGGAGTCCCTGCCCCCCTGTATTTTGCTGTCGCAGGCTATCGTTGATAGGAGCTTGGCTTGTATGACTTGGACTAAGGGGAGTAGCAAAGGGCCGCTCAGTTTTGAGCTGAGTTTCCTTAGTGTCATTGCCAGAGCAAGGCCATTCCTTCTGATTGAGTCTATCTGGGCAACAAAGTGGCCTCCCTTGTCTATGATCACGCCTAGGTATTTGTATTCCACCGCTGGTTCAATGCGTGTGTAGCCTCAGTGCCAGACCGGTGTCTTTAGGTTTTCCTTGATCGTCCTTGTCCTAGTTTTCTCCAGATTGATGGTTAGACCGTTGGCTTCGGAGAATTCCTGTGTGGTGGTGAGGAGGTGCTGCAGGCTCACCTGCACGTGGCTTATCAGGACTATGTCACCCGTATCGAGAAGACATGGCATTGCTAATCCTCCAATTCTTGGTGCATGTGAGTTGCTAGTGGTCAGTGCCGGTACCAGGTCTGATAAAAAGAGGTTAAATAAGATTGGAGCCGGTACGCACCCCTGTGTCAGACCGTTATTTGTTGGTATGCGGCTGGACAGGAGCCGTCACAAGCTTTATCTGGACCCATGGATCTGTGTGGTTATTGATTAGCAGTGTCTGTGGGATCCCCATTGTGCCAGTTTGCTCCAGAGTCTGTTCAGGTTCACATGATCGAAAGCAGCTTTGTAGTCTGTGAAGCATAGGTGTAACAAAATTATTTTTTGCTTCCGCCTTATCAATCAGCAGTGACATGGCCAGAATGTTTACTTTTGTTCCGACAGATTTAGCAAAGCCTGTCTGATTGAGAGGGATGATTGATTTCTCTTTGGCCCAGAGCTGGAGTTCTTCTGGTAGCGTTTCCACAAAATATTTTGCCTCATTATCTAGTAGAGCGACTAGGCAGTAGTTCTTTAGCAGGGACTTGTCTCCAGATTTGAATATCGGGGAGATTGAGCCCCTCCAGGAGAATGTAAGTGTGCCGATTTGTCTTATCTCGGTAAAGAGAGGTTCATGGGTGTTTGTTCATAATTCTGCGTCCTGTTTGAACAATGCTGAGAGGATTTCAGTTTGTCCCGGGGCCCCCTCTCTCCTTCCATTTCCTACTTGCTTTCTGAGAGCTGTGATATTGTCTTCTGGAGATGAGGTAATTATTGTGTTCCTTTATGTTTGGGGTGTTGCAGTGGCACTCTCTTCTTCTGTGTGGATTTCCGGTAGCGTCTCTTGTGGGTTGCCTGTTGAGTTTGTTGTAGGTATTGATCTGGTAGTCTGTGGAGAGTGGTCTTGATAGAAGTGACACACGGGATATCTTGCCCAGACTTCTTCCAGGATGTTGGATGAAACACCCTAGTGTGTGGGGCGGATAAGTCTGTTAATTGTTCCCCGGAATGTTGCACGGTCTGTTTGAATCGGCATGCAGGTTTGCCCAGACTCCGCTTCGGTTTGTCTATTGACAACCCATTTATGTCTCTTGAGCTGTACTTTTGCTGTCTTAGTAATGTTAGAGAGGCTTTTTTGGTAGGGTTGTGATGGAGGGATCTTATTGTGCGATAGATCGTGCTTTTGTTGTTCTGAATTTGGGCCCTTTATGCTTTTGGAATGCTATCCATCCTGTTGTGATCATGTTGCGCCTTTGGTTTGGTCTGGGTGGCTTAGGACTCTGTCATTTTGTTGGTAAAGTACTCCCATTGCTCTGTTTCGCTTGTTCCAAACCGTGTCTCAAAGAAAAGTACTGCGGGTTGCAAGAGGCTCTCCGTTGATGCTTGTACAAATTTGATTCTTCTGTAATTGATTGTGGAAATTGTTTCCGGGGCAGCCCGAGACTTTTCAAACATAGGCGTAGTGGTTCGAAATGAAAGCTCTTGGGGGCGATAGTCACTGTCGTCATTGTCGCCCAGGTGAAATGAGACAACCTGTTTAAAAAGGGAGCGAGAAACAAAGGCATAGTCGAGTATCGCACTTGTGGTTGAGGAGTAGTAGGTGGCTGCCGGAGGGTTATCATCAGCAAATCTGCAATTTGTGGCTCTAAGATTGAGGTGTTTGAGATCCTCCAATAGGCGCCAGCCCGTTTTAGTTAGATGTCCCAGTTTGCTTATTCCCTGCATTGGTATGTCCCAGAGTGAAGTTTAGGCAGACACCTTATCTGCAGTTGATGAACCTAATATGTGTAGATTTAGGTTGCCAGTGAAGATGTTGTCTGCTGTTTCCCCTTTGCAAATGCATGCCTCAAGGTGGTCTACCAGTTGGTGGGCTGCCTTGATTTTCACTTTTGGGTGAATGTAGGCCTTAATCAGTATGATGTCTGGCCTCCTGTGTTTTTTGGTGTTGCAGGTGGTACAGACACTATGGGTGGGTACATAGGCTCTGCTCGAGGGGAGAAGGGACTTTCCATTGTTGATTTTGAGTGAGGGGCATTGTGGCATTGCTAACTATAGGGCAGACAGGAACTGCTGAAAGAGTGGTTAATGACCCCCTCCCCCCAAGTAACCCGTTGGTTAGAGAGTGCCCAGAGGATCCCACTCCCAGCCCTGCCCCCCCCCCTCCTTCCTCTACCCCCACCCCAACACATACACCAGCTAGTGCCAGGTATAAATGAGGCACACCAATGTACCATCCCCAGAATACTTTCTGGACCTTGGGAAGAATAGTAGAGGTCTAGGTTTGCTGTCTGTGAACTGAGAGTAGATCTCAAGGACTATATCTGCTTCCTTTGGAGTCCACTGTTGTGTCCTGGATACAAAGTCAGTTGGCTGACCTCTTCTGTGGTTACAGGGACACGCCATGCTGCAATAAGCCTTTTCCATTGAAGTACCAAGCTGGCCAATGGCAACTGAGCCTGGACTGAAGTTTGCTGTTGACCTCTACCTGACACCCTGTGAAACTCTAAGTGGCCTCCCCGGAGGTCCTCCTGGGCCTTAGAAGTGTACTGCTGTGGTTGTTTGGCCACCAGAAAAAAAGTTTGGAAACTTTGAAACACTTTCCTCTAGAGCATCAGGGGGACTTCTGAGGAAAACATTTGATTGGTAGTTCCTTTCCTCCCCCTTTTTTTGTTTATTTAAACTTCTTTATTGATTTCCAATATCCAAAAGTATACACGATATAACGACATGCCAGGATATCCAATAATCCTGCGCACCCCAAGGACATCCCACCCACCCCACCCTGGCTGGTCCTTGTGGGGGAAAAAAAAAAGGAAAACCCAGAAAGAGAGAGATAATATTGCAGTGACGTAGTAATCTTGGACATGGACTAGGACAAAGGGCAAACAATTATAGGGAGCACCAGTATAACACAACCCCCAAGCAACCAGGCATATAAGCTCTCTACCTGCCGCCTAGCCATTATCCAGCCATTTTGTCAAAGGAGCCCACGTGCCCATCCCCTTGACTCTTGATCCTTGCCCCTTTCTGGCGTATTCTGCTGATTCTAGCCGATAGACGGCTAGGAGCCTCCCCAGCCATTGTTGCCCCGTAGGGGGAACAGGATCAAGCCAATGTGTAGCCAAACAGAGACGAAACACTATCATGGCGACGTATAAAATGGTTTGAATCCGGGAAGGCAAATGAGAGCTGCTTACCCCCAATACTATCAGTTGGGGAGTCATCTCTACTTGCTGTCCCAGATGGGATTCAAGAATAACACCGACTTCCCTTTTGATTGGGTTCAGCTCAGGACAAGAAGCAAACATGTGCACAATATCTGCCTCAGGATAGCTGCAGCGGGGAAATGAAATTCCCGCACCTCCTCCCCATTTAGCGATCTTCTCAGGTGTTATATAGAGATTAAGCCACGTCTTGAAACATTGTATTTGGAGATTTGTAGCGATACAAGAGATTTGGGATAGTCTTAAAGAGTCTTCTACTTCCCCCGCCTCAACCTGAAGCCGCTCCTGCCACCGTCCCACGTGTTTGGGTAGATCATCCGACATTGTCTCCATTCATTTTTTATAGATCCCACCTAGTGTACCAGGCTCCTTAAGTAATCCCACAACCAGCAACACTCGATCGAAACCCGTCCTACCCCCGGTTTTCTTCCCTAGGAAACCTCTAATCTGGAGGTACTTAAAAAAGTGCCTATTATCTACCCCACAGATTTCTGTGATTACATCAAATGACCTCATCCCGGTTCTATCAATAATATCCCCAACCATCTTCACCCCTTTATCATTCCAAATCTTCATCAACCCATCATTAAAATTACTAGGGAGTGATTTAACCTAGGGGTGTACGTGTGGATTATGCCCATGCCGAGCCTTTTGCGAACGGCAACCCAAGTTTTAGAAGCACACATTAGTGTCTTGAATTTCACCCTTTTGTAGTACTTGAAATCGGTATAATATAAGAGACAGCCCCTGGCCTCCGAACCCAACAATAGATCATAAATTGATAAGGGACCTGTCCCCTGTACTTGCGCTTGTTCAGCCCCGATCAAGCTGCCTATTTTGGATAATATAGCCGCCCAGTGGTATAGCTGAAAGTTCGGGACCGCATATCCACCTCTCTCCCTGGGTAACGTAAAAAATGTGAGGGCTCTCCGAGGACGCCAATTAGCCTAGAGAAATGTAGATACCAGCTGCTTTAGAGACTTAAGCCATTTAACATTAATGGCTAGCGGGATTGCCCTAAAAAAGTATAACATTTTGGGTAGAAACAGCATTTTAATAACATTACACCTCCCCACGAGGCTTAGTTTAAGATTATCTATACGCTGAAAGTCCGTTTTAAATTTTGGCAACAATGGTTTCAGGTTGGTTTCCACAATCTTAGAAACTTCCACCGTTATCTCAACCCCTAAATAGGTTGCCTTCTGGACAACCCGAGGGTCGCTAGCATGCAGTCCTTTACCTAGTACGACAAGAGTTTTATTGGAGTTAAGGCGATACCCAGAGATTTGCCCAAAAATCTCGGCTTCTCTTTCAATTTCTGTTAATGCTTCCAATGGATTAGGCAACACGATGAAAGAATCTAGACGAATGTCTAGAAAAACAAATGCACTACTAATGCCCAGGTGGGGCATATTCGTATTTAAACATGAAAAAGTAGCTTAAATGTAGCATATGTCTCAATCAAAGGATAAACAATTGTTCACAAAGACACCATGATAAAACATTGAATACATTAACATAGATAATTTTCCACACAGCGAAGACAAATTGACAGTGGAACTGAATCCATGTATCCTTTAACTTTAATCAATGAAGAAAAAAGACTTGACAGAGCGTTGCTTTTTCTCAGCAAAAAGGTCTGTATTCACAGTTTCATGTAACAAATCCCAATGCATTTCGGGCTTACAATTCAGCCCTTCATCAGGGGAATCTATAAAAACGAACAATAATTGTATCAATTGTAGAAAAAACATCATAGATTGTCATAATTGGTACATGTACAATTCTGCTGTTCAAGGAAAGGCAGGGGAATAGCATTCTGGTCTTTGCAACAGAAGCGAAATGCCACCACCACAAGAATTGCGAGAAGAAACCGAAAAGTGAAAGCACAATGTGCCTAAAATGTGTGCTAATTACAAAAAGCAATAGGTGCTCAACACAGAAACAATTCGTACCTTAAGAAACTACGATGAGTGGAACACGGTTTAGAATGTCAAAAACAAAGGACTAGATGTATCTGAACCAATCCTGAAGTTGCGCTGCAAAAAATAAATCACACCGAAGCCTCAAAACATCGTCCCATTTGAACGAACACCGATCCAATCATTGTGAGAAAAACTTACCAACACTATATCTCACTGTAGTGTGGATAATCCAAATAAGTCTCCATTAGTTATCCCAATCGGCAACCCGCGTCAAGTTAAAAGCTGCGGTTGCAGTAGTACTCAGCGTTCTGGCTCTAAAAATAACGAGACCCAAATATCAAAATGCTGGTCTCCCAAACGCTAATTAGGATTTAGGTTTCAGAGATAAGGAAAAAGCGCTTACCTAAACCAACTGTATTCCACCCGAACTAACCACCAACACTGGCTTCTCGAAAGCCGTCCGTGTCGGCGTGTTTAAGACAAAGATAGTCATAGAAACAGGACTAACATGTAGACTATCCTAATGCAATGACACAAAGCCGCCATCTTAGAAGATACAACCAAAGCTAAAAACTAATGAAAATAGGAAACCCAAAAACGACAGAATAAAAATAAACACAGATGTAAAAGAAAGAAGAGAAAGAAAAAAAGCAACTGATGCAAGAAACCTGTAATGCTTTACAACAAGTAGGGGTATAATTCAAAAAAATGCAATCAACACTGTGCATGAATAATCATTAGTAGATGTGCATTTGCCTGAGGGTGAACTTTAAAGAAAACAAGCCAATTCGAACTTATCAATTCTTGTGGTGGTGGCATTTCGCTTCTGTTGCAAAGACCAGAATGCTATTCCCCTGCCTTTCCTTGAACAGCAGAATTGTACATGTACTAATTATGACAATCTATGATGTTTTTTCTACAATTGATACAATTATTGTTCGTTTTTATAGATTCCCCAGATGAAGGGCTGAATTGTAAGCCCGAAATGCATTGGGATTTGTTACATGAAACTGTGAATACAGACCTTTTTGCTGAGAAAAAACAACGATCTGTCAAGTCTTTTTTCTTCATTGATTAAAGTTAAAGGATACATGGATTCAGTTCCACTGTCAATTTGTCTTCGCTGTGTGGAAAATTATCTATGTTAATGTATTCAATGTTTTATCATGGTGTCTTTGTGAACAATTGTTTATCCTTTGATTGAGACATATGCTACATTTAAGCTACTTTTTCATGTTTAAATACGAATATGCCCCACCTGGGCATTAGTAGTGCATTTGTTTTTCTAGACATTCGTCTAGATTCTTTCATCGTGTTGTTCTACTTAGGTGGCTGGCAGTGCCACTTCTCAGGTACACACTAAATTAGTTGAAGCGCGTATCACTTTTGAGTAAAATTGAGATAACAGTTGGAGTTTGGTTTAACCGAGTGCATACCTAGCTGCTTTTGTATAAATAGTATATTCCTTTCACTGCCTTTGCAGCTTACTTTGCACCATTGTTATTAATTTTTCACGTAAAAATGTCGTTTGAAGAGATTGTACACTTAACTGATAATCGAGCTCATACGAAAGCATATTCATCAGCTGAAGCTAGTGACATTTATGGGCTGATCAAGGAAGTAAGGGCATTTGATACATCTTCAGGGTCGACTTTACAGCAACTTCGGCAACTTGAATATCTGATGCGCCGTGAAGTTAATCAACGCCTGCACGCGACGTCTCTCGTTCAGTATCATAAAGCGAGTCGGATTCCAAGGGGTTTACGTCTAGCTATTAAGCCTATGCTATTTAACATGAACAAGAAATTCATGGAGAAATGGTACGCCATTCTTAATAAGTGCTCCTTGGATTTAATCCTTTTGATAGTGGAAGAATTGTCTCAGGTTATTACTGAACTGGAATCTGAAATTAAAAATTTACAAGCCACTTTAACAGCACAAATGGCACCGGAGGTATGGTCTAAAACACTGGATGACATCAACCTTAAACTAGACAATTACGCAAAAGAAATTCATGAGCGTAAAATCAGAAAATTTCGTAGGGACACCATCGACTACAAATTAGCTGAGGTTTATACCTGGGCGGAAGTGTACGCCCAGAAACGTAACTGGCAGAAACAGGGTACCACTTCGTCAGAGGAGAGTCTCGCATCGGTTACAGACACTCAGTTATCCCGTCCACCTGCCCCCACCAGTGTACAGCCACAAGAAAGTGAACCAGCTGATGCTGGGCCAAGTACATCAAAAGTGTCTTTTTTAGAGATAAGCCCAGCTTCAAACCAACCCCCCGCACCGACAGTAACACCCTCCGCAAAACCCGTTGAGGGCACAGATTCGACAAAAACAGGATCCACGAGAAGGGGGAAGAAACACTAGTGGTGAACATTTCTTCCAAATCTTTAACTTCCAAACAAACTGCTGTTCTTAACAAAGGCTGTTCCTTTGTTCCATCTTATACAGGAAAGGCTCTTGATTCGCAGGTTGAACTTTTTAAGTTCACTAGGAAGCTCCGCCTACGATACTTTTTTTCCACTATTGAAACTACTCCCAATCCCACTGTGGATGAGGGTAATCTTGAATTCAAACCTAAAAGCTCCTTTTTACCACCTTTCTCCATGTGTGGAAAATTATCTATGTTAATGTATTCAATGTTTTATCATGGTGTCTTTGTGAACAATTGTTTATCCTTTGATTGAGACATATGCTACATTTAAGCTACTTTTTCATGTTTAAATACGAATATGCCCCACCTGGGCATTAGTAGTGCATTTGTTTTTCTAGACATTCGTCTAGATTCTTTCATCGTGTTGTTCTACTTAGGTGGCTGGCAGTGCCACTTCTCAGGTGCACACTAAATTAGTTGAAGCGCGTATCACTTTTGAGTAAAATTGAGATAACAGTTGGAGTTTGGTTTAACCGAGTGCATACCTAGCTGCTTTTGTATAAATAGTATATTACAATGGATTAGGGTCATAATGGCTAAATCGTCTGCATACACCAAAATCTTAGTGCTCCCCCCACTACTATGTACTGCTAGAATCTGATTGTTTTCCAAAATCCTCCTAACCAAGGGATCCATGTATAGAGCAAATAGTAGGGGGGAGCATGGGCACCCCTGACCGTCCCCCTGTTTATTAACACCGGACCTGACAATTCCCCCATTATGGCGATTCGAGCCACCGGGTTGTTGTACATTACTGAAATAGCCTTAATAAAACCACCACCGAACCCGCATCTCTCCAATGTTGCCCATACAAATGGCCAGGAGACCCTATCAAAGGCTTTCTCCGCATCTAGCAAGAGCAGCCCGATAGGGTCCCCCGTAATCTCGGCCGCATCAAAGATAGCAATCACCCGCTGGATATGGTCAATTGTGCTCCTCCCCGGAACAAACCCATGTTGGACCGGGGTAACTAGATTTTTAATCACTCCTTCTAACCGATTTGCCAAGATCTTGGCATAGATCTCGACATCGCTATTAATTAGTGTTATTGGCCTATAAGAGCCCAGTTACTTAACCGGCTTCCCTTTCTTGGGAAAGACCACCATATTAGCCGACCCCCAAGAGGCGGGCGCCCTCTGACCTGACTGGGCTTGGCGAAAAACTTCGACCAGTAATTCTAATACACAGGGTGCCAATTTCTTATAAAACTCCCCAGGGATAAGATCAGAACCCGCCGCCTTCCAATTAGCCAATAACGCCTGCAACCTCATCCGCTGTAATGGGAGTTTCTAGTACTTCTCTCTCCTCCCCGGTTAGTCCACCCCCAAGCATCCCTGCTAGATAATCCTGTATCTCTTCTTCGCTTCCCATTGTATCTTCGGAATATAAAAGTTGGTAAAAGCGTTGGAAAGCAGCCCATATATCTGGGGCCTCAGTGAGTTCCCCCATTTGAGAATCATTCATTGCTAGAATAGCTCCCTGAGTAGCCCTCTGTCTAGAGCGTACTACAAGCAGATGTCCCACTCTCTCGCTGCATTCGTACATTTTGGATCTCCACGCTGTATATTTCCCTGCTGCTTTCTTGGTTGAAATTTCCAATATTTTATATAGCCAAGGCTACCCTAGTCTGTGCCTGGCCCACCTCTCCCCCAGTAGCAATAGCCCCGACCGGTTGGGTTTCTGCATCTGCATGTTTGGCATATAATTCCTGGGGATTAGCTTTTGCTGATTTCTGTATCCTCCAACCATACCTGGAGGTTTCCCCCCTAATCCCTGCTTTCATGGCATCCCACACGAAATTCACCCGAGTGCTGTCCTTGTTCTAAGATATAAACCTCAGAACCCATGTTTCCATATGTGCAATATAGTCTATCTCAGATAAGAGAGCTCTATCAAAGGTCCACCGTGGTGTTTCCCTTTTTACATCCTGGACCGTAATCTCAAACAAGTGGATTGTGGTCGGACACAAAAAAATAATCCAGCCTGACATGTGATTGATGTGGGGGAGAAAAAATTTGAAACCATCGTCTTGAGGTTCCTGCGAGGTCCAAACATCGATATGCCCATGGGTCTGCCAAAGTTCCTGCAGTGATTTAAAAACTTTGGGTTTACGTCCTCTGTATAAACCTGACCCCTGCTTCATTGTATTAACTCACAAATTAATATTAAAATCCCCACAAATAATCATTGGCAATGGCCACCCAACCAATTCCATATTCAACCAATTAAACAAAGCCGGATCATCGAAAACAGAGCCATAGACCGAACAAAGCGTGAAAGAAAAAGAATCCATGTTGCATAGAGTCAAGGCACATCTGCCCAAGTGATCTGCCTTAGACCGTGAAAATGTAGTGCTCTTCCCCCGAGCCATAATAGCTACCCCCTTAGTCTGTGTACCTTGAGTTGTGTAGTAAATGATCTGGTGGCCCCCCAGTTCTGCCACCTTCTGCCTCCCTACTTCAGTGTGCGTCTCCTGTAAACATATTATGTCTGCGTTCAATTACTGCATATCTTCACTGATCCTGCATTTTTATGCGGACAATTCAAACCACAAATGTTTACTGACGCAATTCTAATCTTGCCGCGTGCCAATAAAGCATTCTCTATTGCCTTCCAAAAAAAAATCAATTACCAAACCTATAATCTCCATGCCACTGCAAATATCTAACCCAATGAACCAGCCAAAAACCTTAACCCCCCCCCCCCTTCCCATCCACCCCCTACCTTATGGCAAGAAAGGTCCGAGGACCCATGAGATGCCCCCTGAATGATACTGCTTCCCACCACCACCCATCTAACTCCCTTGTGCAAACACCAGAAAAAAACAGAAATCCAATACAACAATAAGTCCAATACATCAGACAGCCAGATATGCCTCTTTAAGAGTCCTTGTGGGCCGGGGCTCTTGATAGCTCTCGTAGAAAATCCTGCGCTTGTATCTCCGAAGAGAAGACCCTGGTATTTCCCCGATGGATAACCTTGAGACGGGCAGGACTCCATAAATACACTTCACAGCGTGCGTTTTGGAAGGGAGAGATAAGCTGGTGAAGCCTCCTCCTCCTTTTGACCGTTGCATGACAAAAGTCTGGCAGACGAAAATGGAGTTGCCCTCCGCTGAGCACTTTGCTTCCGGACGTGCTTTGTCGAAAACTGCTTGTCGTAACAGAAAATTGCCCAAAAAAACAATATTGCTCTAGGTTTAATAACCCCTTCCATTTGGCCTTTTCTTTTCTTTAGCATAAGTGGGAAGCGATGCACCCGTTGCACTTCAGAGTCCTAGTCCCAATGTGAAAGTTCGGGAAGACCTCCCTTCAACAAACGGAGCACAAACCCACGAATATCCTCCCCCTCTGCGTTTTCCGGAATGCTCAGTAGCCTTAGATTATTATGCCTTTGGCGGTTCTGAAACTCTTCTAGCTTCCACATGGCATCCGTCATCCTAGATTTGTTGGATGCTGTTTGTTGACTAGTGCTCTCTACTCCTGTCTCCAATGCCAGCACTCGTTCTTCCTGCACCGTTGTTCTTTCTGTTATTTCTGAACGGGTTTTATTGATTTTCCTGATGGCCCCTTGTAAAAACTTGGTAACATGGTGAGCCCTCTTATGCTCCTGTCGAGCCTCCGTTTGGCTCTATTTAAGAGTTGAGTAAATAAGATCCATTGAGGGAGAGGCCGCGGAGGTGAATTAAGTTAAGGTAGACGCACTGCTCGCTCCACGCGTAGTAACATCAGGAGTAGGTCCATCATCAATAACAAACGGCGTCGTGGTGTAGTCCCATTTTAATTGTCCTGAGAGGCTCTGATCAGAATCAGAATGTATAGTATCCCGGTTTTTCTTTTTCCCCCCTTTCTTGTTCCAACTCCGCTTTTGAGTGCTAGGGTTAGAGAGGGAGCTGCCTGAATCTGACTCCTCCACCAGAGATAACCTCGTCGCACCTAACACAACCACTAACATTAGAGGTCTCAGAGTCCTCATTAGGGGAATACAATTTATCACCACCATCAGGGGTTCCTGCTGGTAACTAGTGACACAGGCAGTTTAGAATTATCAGACATTCCCTCCTTAGAAATCTGCTTCAGTTTCAGCCCCCTTATCCTCCCATTAGACCATGTGCCTCCGTGTGTTGACCTTCCCCCTGTGTAGTTGCCTGTATAATCGCTCCAAAGTCTACATTCATGAGCAGAGAGGGTATTGATTCAGTGCTTACAGCTCCTGAGACTGTAGAATCCTCGCTGCTTACCACCAAAGTTTGTAGAGCCTCTGTAGTAATGCTGATGCTACCCTCAGTGGAATTATCCACAGCGCTTCCACCAGCTCCAACGCGCTGTTCACCCCTCTACTGGGTCTTTCCGCGTCCCGCAAACATTCCCGGAATCACCTGGGGTTTGTTCGTTCCAGCGCCCTCCTCCACGCTTGGATGCTGATCCCCTACTTTCCCTTTCGAGGGCGGCACCTCCGCGCTCCCTGACGCAGCTAAACATATTCGACTGGTAGTTCCATTGCATTAAATTGAATTTCAGCTTCATTCTGGTCAAGGCTACCAGTATGCCTGGGAAAAAAAGAACAGAGTTCCATTCTGCTTTGGGAATTACAATATTTTCAGCAAGAAATCTCCAAAAATTCAGTCATTATGACCAGTATTTGACCTTTGGTTCCATGGGAGCCTGCTCATGCAGGATTTTTCTTGTATAAAAGTGACAGTCACTTTCTGAGTTAGGACATAGAAATTTTTTTGAACTTACTGACTTTGTGACTTTTCACTATGAACAATCCACTTGTGTCCGACTAAGGATCCATCACAGTGGGCCTCCAAGTCATGCTTTGTGCATACTCATCCACTTCTGCATTCTATGACTTCTCAGCCTCTTTGGTCTCCCACCAGGCTTTTGAGGCCCTCTGTAGATCATCCTTCTTAGACCTACTCCACATGGGACATCCCAAATCCTTGCAAAATTGCTTGAGTTGATCTACTTTGTAGGAATACAAATCCTCAATGTGAAACTCCAATTCTGCCTTCTCACTTGCTGCTTTACCATTTTGAGACATGATGCGTGGATGACTCCGGAATCAGATCAAAAATAGAACCAAAAAATAAAACCCGGTATGTGGTTGCTTAGTGGTCTGCACCACGAAAGTGATGTACACCAATCACCGTGGGTCAAGTACAACTGCACAAGTTCAAATCCCACCACTGCCACCAATGTTAGAAATGGGGATCTCTAGTTGGCAGAGGTAGGTACCTTTGTCCAAATAGGGAGCCTTGCTTCTAGTCAGGGTAAGGGGGATACACACTTTAGATAACCCCTGCTCACCACCTTGGTAGCCTGGCACGAGCAGACAAGCTTATCCCAAAGGCAATGTGTAAAGTATTTGTACCAACACTCACAGGAACACAGTGAAAACACCACAAATGAACACAACACCAGTTTAGAAAAATAAATATCTTTATCTAAATTAAACCAGACCAAAACGACAAAAATCCAACATCCAGATACTCAGCAGAATGTCTTTAAAAAGGGTTGTTGCAAAAATAAACTTGTAGATGGTAAATGAGGCACTTTTCTCTCAAAGTACCTTAGATGCATAACGCAAAACAAACAAAAGGGTCGCAGGGAAGGCGATGTGTCGATTCTTCCTGCGCTCCGGTTACAATGCGACAAGATGGCGCCTTGAAGCGTTGCGACGATCCGGTGCGACGATCCGGTGCGACAAAATGGCGTCTTTGATGCGATGCGTCAACGTGGAGGCAATGCGTGCACGCCAGACGGCCGTGCTGCAAAATCCGTGGTTTCCTGAGCCGTGACAGGCCCTGCAACACGCTTCTCCGGTGATGCGATGGCGATCAGCGGCGGCACGCTTCCTTACCGATGCGACGGCCATGTGACCCGCTTCTCCGGGGATGCGGCGGCGAACAGTGGCAGCAGTGGCAAGCTTCCTCGACGATGCGACGGCAGCTGCTGCGGCGGCTGCCCGCTTCTCCCTTGGTGCGTTGCGCTTCCAGCTTCCAACAGCAAGGGCCTCACACACAGTTACAGGCACCTCTGGGCAGGTCAGAACTCCCACAAAGGAAGTCAGGTACGCCTGGGGGGAGGGGGGGGCTGGGGGGAGTCCTTTTGTGCCTGGGACATCAGAAACAGGAAGCCAGCTCTCCTCAGGCCCTTGGAGACTTTTCTTCAGATGGACACAGCAAAGTCCTTCAAGCAGGGGACACAGCACACAACAAAGTCCTTTTGTCCTCTCCTCAGTAGAAACCGCAAACTGCAGGCTAGCCCCAGGCACACAGCAAGGGCACTACTTCTCCTCAATCTCTTCACTGTCCTCTTGGGCAACAGGTTCCTCTTGATCACGAAGTAGTCTGACTTACAGGGCTCTCAGCTCTCATATTTATTTATTATTTATTTATTTTTTAAATTTGTAAAGCGCAACGTTTACCCGTGGGCGTCTTGGCGCTATAACTCGGCTTAAGTCTCTTTAGGAAGCAAGTAAAACATGCAACAGATGAGGCACAAAATAGGGAACTATTGGTTTAAAAGCCAGGTCTTCAGCAGTTTCCTAAATTGGACAAGTGTGGGTGTGGATCTAATAACCAGTGGGAGAGTATTCCACAGTCTTGCTGCGGTGGTAATGAAACGTCTGTCTCCCCAAGAAACGGTCTTAGTCCGTGGCACCACTAGTTGGTAGGAATGTTTGGATCTTAGCTGACGGGTAGGGTGGTAGAAAGAGAGATTCTGTTTAAGGAACTCTGGCCCTAGCTGATGGAGGGCTTTAAACGTGAGACCTAGTGTCTTAAATTTAATCCGGTTTTTGATCGTCAGCCAATGATAATTCTTTATTACTTGCGTGATCGGTTTGAATTTGGGGGTCCCAGATAGCAGTCTTGCAGCCGCATTCTGGACCAGTTGCAGCTTGGCTAGTACCCGACATTGGGCATTTGCAAATAGACCGTTGCAATAGTCGAGCGATGATAGTATCAGTGAAGTCACTACAGTTTTCCTAGCAC
The DNA here is from genome assembly GCF_964204655.1 of Triturus cristatus. Classification (NCBI taxonomy): domain Eukaryota; kingdom Metazoa; phylum Chordata; class Amphibia; order Caudata; family Salamandridae; genus Triturus; species Triturus cristatus. The sequence goes on along the minus strand of NC_140595.1, from coordinate 862,971,753 downwards.
TTTCTGGAAGAAAAGGAATTATTTTTTTTAAAAGTTTAAGTTTATGAAATGCTGAGGAAGCTGTTTGGTTGGCATGGTTAACAAAATTTAGTTTCTCATCGAAGATGATACCTAAATTCCTAACCTTCTGGACTGGGGTTGGAATGGCTCCGAGTAATGGAGGCCACCAGATAGATGACCACATGGGCGATAGATTACCAAAAATGATCACCTCAGTCTTCTCGGAGTTCAGCCTTAGACAGTTACAGGCCATCCACTCCTTTATTGCCAACATGCCTTCCTGAAACTGGGCCGCCACTCTTTCTCCATCATTATTGATGGATAGCACCAACTGGGTATCGTCGGCATATGTTGTTAGGCTCATCCGATAGGTCTTAATGACCCTGGCTAAGTCTGACACATAGATGTTGAAAAGTGTCGGACTTAGGGATGAGCCCTGAGGAACCCCACAAGGTAGAACGAAATCGGCCGATTTGAAAGGGCCTAATGTTACGGCCTGAGTTCTACCGGCCAAAAAAGAGGCAAGCAATGCTCCTGCCTTTGTGTGAATGCCCAACTTTCTGACACGGTCATTCAAAATGGAGTGGTTGACCGTGTCGAAAGCCGCAGACAGATCAAGCAAGACCAATACCGCCGTGCCCCCCTGGTCTCTAATAGTTCTAATGTCATCTGCAGCTTTGATTAAGGCGGTCTCAGTGCTATGCAATTTCCGGAATCCGAACTGAGAATCATCCAGCAATGCGTTGTGTTCAATGTATTCTGAAAGTTGCTTGTTCATTACTTTCTCAGCTACCTTAGCCAGAAACGGCAGGCTAGCAATAGGCCTATAGTTTTTCAACAGATCTTTATCTAGACCGGGTTTCTTGAGAAGTGGTTTTAATAACGTGTTCTTGAGACTATCTGGAAAAATCCCGGAATTGAACATTGCGTTGCATATTTGCATGATGGTTTCACTGATCAGATCAACTACTGGATGAAGAAACATTGGGGGACAGGGATCAATGGCCGAGCCTGTTTTGACGGATTTGATAATGTCGGCTATTTGGTCTTCTTTTATGTCTTTAAATTGGTTTAATGAGCATTCAAGGTGTTTACTTTGAGAGCTGGGAACCGGAGTCATAAGTGAGTCATCCGTTGCGAACTCAGAGTAAATATCGTTTACTTTGGAGAAAAAGAAATTTGCCAATGCGTCACAAAGCTCTTGAGAAGGGAGGGGAGCCAGGTCGGGTAATTTCCCAGCCAAAGATTTTACCACCTCATACAGTTGTCTGCTTGAGTTTTTGGCTTTTTCTATTTGATCCCCATAAAAGTTTTTTTTGGCTTCATTGATCATTGTTTTATAGGTAAGCAATGTGTTTTTGTATAGAATTTTACTTTCGCTATCGTAATACCTTCGCCAAATTCTTTCATGGCTCCTACAAATTTGTTTTTGTTTTCTTAACGATTCCGAAAACCAGGGTGCAGACGGCGTTTTCCTGTTTCTAGAAATCGATTTGAGAGGAACTAATGTCTCCACAGCGTTACTTAGCCAATCTGAGTATTGTTGCACAGCTATATTGGCATCTGTGGAAATGGTTGGACGGGAATTGTTTAAGGATGCCCTTAGGGTCACATCATCGACATCCTTCCAAACTCTAAAATATTCTTGGGTTTGAGGAAGCTGATTAGGTGTATGAGTCGGGATGATGGAGATGTTACTCAGAATGGCGAAATGATCGGACCATGTAAGAGGCAGTATATCACTTACTATTATATCTTTAGTATTGGAGAAGATACCGTCTAATGTATGACCCGCCTCGTGTGTGGGTACAGTTATTAGCTGAGATAATCCTAAAGTACTGAGATCAGCCGTAAGGGACTGGGTCTCCGTATCTTCCGTTTTTTCCAAATGGAAGTTAAGGTCTCCAAGTACCACAAAGGTATCGTCAATGGCAAGGGGTTCCATAAGTGACATAAATGTGGCCAAAAATTCGGAGCGAGGACCTGGTGGTCTGTAGATAAGCGCTCCTTTAAGGTTATATAAGGGGATAAATTTAATATTAAAGTGTAGAGCTTCGCAAGTGTTGGAGAGAATGGGGGAGATTCTGACCTGGAAGTTGCTGCGGATAATAATTGCCAGACCCCCACCTTTCTTCCCCTGTCTATCGTGACGATATACAGTGAAGCCCTGAGGCACTGCTACCACTAAATCCGGATCGGATGCCTCATTCATCCATGTCTCCGTGACAAAGAGTAGATCAATTTTTTTGTCCTGAATTAAATCGACAATCTCCTGCCTGTGTCTGCCTAGGGATCGCACATTAATAAGTGAAAACAGGATGTTCTTAGTTTTAGACTTATGAACTTGAGATGAAACGGCTTTGGAGGTACAGAGTGGTATAAAGGACTTACATTTAAGGCAGTGAGTGATGACTGTTCTAGTGATGGTGCTCGGATCATACTGTGGGCACACAGTCTCACTAGACGGTCTCAGCTGGGATAACTGCGCCGTAGAGTATCTAATCCGTTCTTTAGTTAGTGGACAGGGGGTTATGGCGCTGGGCGCTGGTCCGGCGCGGACGGGATAACATACTCTTTTTATCCAGTGAGGAAGAGTGGAAGAGGGTGGGAATCAGCCAACTACTGGCGCGGCACCCTTTGTTCCCCCAATATGGCGGCTGGTCACACTTTCCTCCCAGCGTCAGCACGTCATCGGCTGCGCTGGAGCAGCGTGATGAATCAAGTGAGATGCAGTCCACTCGCAATTTTTTAAAAGCAGACAAAAATGTGAGTAAAACTAATACAAACTAAGCAGTACAAATGCACGCAATTTAAAAAACCTTGCTGAGCCCCCGGCTTCCGCCTCAGGGGTGAGACTAGTTTTGGAGTCGGCGCAGTCACACTACAAGTCTGTAATTTGTAACCTTAGAGGGCGGGAATCAGCCAACTACTGGCGCGGCACCCTTTGTTCCCCCAATATGGCGGCTGGTCACATTTTCCTCCCAGCGTCAGCACGTCATCGGCTGCGCTGGAGCAGCGTGATGAATCAAGTGAGATGCAGTCCACTCGCAATTTTTTAAAAGCAGACAAAAATGTGAGTAAAACTAATACAAACTAAGCAGTACAAATGCCTCAGGGGTGAGACTAGTTTTGGAGTCATACCCCAAAAGTTCTTTGTTCTCAATGTGTGAGGGGTCCTGGACCCAGTCCAAACCAGTTCTGGGTGCACTCTGCCAGGGCACAACTTCTTCGTTTGTGAATGTGGGCCAAGGTCTTCGGACGCACCTCAGAAGGTGGAGCCAGCATTGTGGAAGGCAGGCACAGCCCTATTCAGGCCCAGGTGCTACTCCTCCCACCACTCCAAATGCAGATCGGTCCATTCAGCCTAGTGGTGACTCACCCAGACTCCTGGAGCCACCCCAGCCCCTTTCACTCTCAAACCAGACAGTCAATCCACAAACAGGCAGAGGCACACAAAGGTTGAACAAGAAAACAGCCACTTTCTAAAAGTGCTATTTTCAAACACAGAATTAAAAAAACATCTTTACTAAAAGATGTGTTATTAAAGTCTGAGTTCAGGGATACCAAACTCCAATTTTCTATCTCCCTCCTATGGGAAGATATGCAGATAAACATGTTACACAGCATTCCCCATTCTGGCCTATGGGCAAGATAGCCTTTCAATAGTGAAAAACTAAATTGCCAGTATTTCACTATCAGGACATGTTACCCACACTAGTACAAGTCCTACCTTTCACATACACAGCACCCTGCCCAGGGTGGTACCTTGGGCCTACCATAGGGGTGTCCTATGTGTAAGAAAAGGGAAGGGTCACGCCTGGCAAGTGGGTACACTGGCCAGGTCAACATGGCAGTTAGCAAACTGTGCACAGGCACTGTAATGGCAGGCCTGAGACATCTCTTTGGGGCTACTCATGTGGGTGGCAAAATCAGTGCTGCAAGCCCACTAGTAGCATCTGAATTACCAGCCGTGGCACACTCGGTGCACTTTACTAGGGACCTACTGGCAATACAAATATACCAATCATGGATAACCAATCACCATAACAATTTACCCAGAGAGCATATGCACTTTAGCACTGATCAGCAGTGGTAAAGTGCCCAGAGTCCTATAGCCAACAACCACAGGTCAGGAAAAACAAAGGCGGAAGAAGCAAAAAGTTTGGGGATTACCCTGCAAAAAGGGCCATTTCCAACACCGCGCAAATGTGATCCCATGACTGCGTAAATATTGATCTACTTTGTCCAGGCCGGCGCACTTGGGGGTGCAGAGGCTGGAGGGCAAGGTGTCGCAGTCAGCCTGAGTGGGAGTACGCGGCAAACTGGTTGAGGGATGTGCCACGCTACAGGCCACCTTAATGTCAGTAGTAGCAAAAGTTCTTCAGGAGACCCTTTCTCCCCCCCCCCCGGTCTACGCCAACAGCAGGCCCAGACCCACGGGGGCCCGAGGTCCAGCAAGAGTACAGGCCTTTCCTTTCCGACTCCTCGCTCCTACCACTCGTAGGTCTCACGGGTGTCTCAGGGTTCTGCCGCACCGACACCCCCGCAGCCCGTGATGAGGCATGAGTGGCAAGCACTGTGGTGGGGGACGTGTAGTCCAGTCTTGTCGCCTCAGTGTCCGCTGAAGTGTGGGGACCTGGGCCCAGGCCGCCATGCCCAGCGTGAGAATGAGGAAGGGCCAAGGTCCGAGTTGCGCCCTCACCGTCTCAAGGGGGGGTCTCAGTAGCCCAGCGGGCCCGTGTCGCTGCAGAGGCTCCCCTAGCTCAGGGCAGACTGTTGTGGGCGCAGGCCACGTGGCCGAGCGTACCTGTGCCACAGACTAGTGGCTCCAGCGTCGTAGCGTGCATCAGTAGCGGAGCCTTGCGTGTCCCAGTTCGGGACCCCGGTGTAGTAGCGGCGGGATCAGGAGCCGTCGGAGACCCTGTCTGTCGATCAGGGATATGACGCTCGCGCAGGCTGAGTGGCCGATGGCCTGCGCCGAGTCGCCACGTCGCTGGTTGGGGCGGCCGGGCCCCATAGGCACCGTGCCAGAGCGCGCAGGATTCGGGGCTCACAGCGGCCCAGTAGGACGTCAGACAGCACCGGAATGGTCGGGAAACTGAGCGGGAAACCTTCCATTTTGATACTTGTGTTAATGCCAGTTTTAATGAGTTCAATGTTTTTGTAACCCCAACTTACATTCAAGTTTTATTTTATTTATCATAGTTGAAATATGTTAATTCTTGAAGTATTTTCTTTAACAAGTATTGAAATATGTTAATGTGGGGCTTTTCATTTGTATGAAACATATCTAGGTTTTAATGATGGTAAATATATTTACATTCAACAGAAATCCATGATCACGTGTAAAGAAGATGGAACATGAATTGAATTACTGCTTACTCCGATCAGATAACTGCTAGAGGCACCGGGAAGACATGGTATGCAATCAGAAACAGAAGTAACAAGATTGAAACAGAACTCTCACATGAACTGACACACTTCAAGAAACGAGCAAGACCAGTCAAGTGTATGAAAGATGCAGAGCTGAGTGCCACCCGGCAGTTGGACTCCTAAAATATCTGGATAGTATCTGAATGAGTCAACTGCACTTCTGGTCCACATATTGGGAATAAGAGAATTCTTACTGTTCTAACCTTTTAAAAACCTAAAAACATTTGTTGTTAAACCTACTAATCGATGAGGCGCTGCAAACCAAGATAGCTCAAAGGAGCAACAAACCTAAATTAATAGCGGGACAACTGAAGATTGATTAGAAAAGATGTTTTCAGTTTAGTGCAGAACATTTGGCTGTAATTCCCCAACTGAGCAATAAGGTTATTTCTTCAAATTATTTATCAAGAAAACTCTTGCCCAACTTGGAAACTGTACTTCACACATATAAGAGTTTGTTGTGCCATAACTGTGATAGTCTATTAAGTGACATTTAAACAGTGCTGTGAAATTGGCAAACGTTTATCTGTAATACCATCTACTAGTGTTTAAAAATGATGGCCCAACAGCAATTGCATGAACACGGATTCATACCCACGTTTGCCACTGTACCTGCAAGAGAAACATTATACATATGTATTGAATGTGGGAAGAGCTTTACTCGGTCATCTAGCCTAAAACGCCATCAACAAACACACACAGGAGAAAAACCATACATGTGTAGTGAATGTGGAATGGGTTTTAGCCGATCATTTGAGCTAAAAACACATCAGCGAATACACACAGGGGAAAGACCATACACGTGTAGTGAATGTGGAAAGAGTTTTAATGACTCCTCAATCCTGAGAAAACATGAGCGAACACATGTAGGAGAAAAATTGTACATGTGCCAAGAGTGCAAAATAAGTTTCTATGACTTACCCTCACTAAGGGTCCATCAGCAAATACACGTAGAAAGAAAAACATACATATGCAAAGAATGTGGGATGGATTGTTCTCAATTATCAAATTTAAGGGCGCACGAGCGAACACACACAGGAGAAAAGCCATACCTATGTGGAGAGTGTGGGGCAAGTTTCAGTGTCTCATCAGCCCTAAAACGCCATCAGAGAACACACACTGGAGAAAAACCACATACATGCAGTGAATGTGGGATGAATTTCAGAGCCTTATCAAACCTAACAGCCCATCGGAGAATACATTCAGGAGAAAAGCCATATGAATGCCATGACTGTGGAATGACTTTCAGAGCCATATCAAATTTAAGGACTCATATGCGAAGACACACAGGGGAAAAACCATATAGCTGCAATGAATGCCAGAGAGTTTTTGGCGTCTCATCAGCACTCAAACGACATCTGCGAACACACAGAGGGGGGAAAAACATAACGTGTGAAAGTGGAGTGAATATCAGTTGATCATCAGGTCAAAGATCCTGTCAGTGAACACACACAATAGAAGACAAACCACATGGTAGAGGTATTCATGTAGCACATACAACCCCTGAAGAGGCACTGAAATGCTTTGCAGACGTGCAGCATGTTACTCCACACCCAGTGGTAATGGTTAGTGAAGTATAGGCAGTGTAGTTAGTCATGTCTTTTCCATTAGATGCCATGTAGTGTGAAATATTCTTCTCATGGCCATTAGTGCAAGATAGTCTTGGCTCAAATGTAATGCTACTTAAACATGCTTAGATTAATAAGGATGGTTTAACGCTTGCTAACATTGTAATCGCTGTGAATAATAGATTGCCATGCTCTATGTGGACGTGTATCGGTCATGCATTGTGATCCCATTCGTAGACAGTTGTCAGAGTGATAATGTTGGGAAATTTGTAGTATAAAGTTTTAAAGCTGCCGTTTAGCCTGAGTATGAATGTTTCAAGTTGTAGTATGCAGTAGTGTTTGATAGCACAGCAGAATAGTGATTTAGGGAAAAACATTCCTGGTTATTCTTTAGTTCAAACATATGTCAGGACCACATTTAGAAATTACGTGCAAGGTCATGTTAAGTGTGAAATTACGCAATAATAATTTTCACAATTTCTGAGCTTGCTGTAAGAAATATTTTACTGGAAAAATATGTATGCTCTGAATTGTGAGGGGATTCCCTTTGTTACAGATGCACTGAACTTTACGAGTTATAACACCGAAGGACTTTTCAGGGAATGCACGCAGGTCAGGAAGCCTGCACATGCATTGAATGTCGCAAGAAGGATAATTCAATTATGACATCTAAACAAACCTCCGTGAACCTATTCACTGTGTTGTCTAGTCGATTTAGGTGTGTTTGAATTGGCTTTGTTTCCAACACGTCAGACATCTTTGCTGTGCCATCAGTCCCTCATGAACATTGGTGGTCAGTAGTTAGATAATAAATCCTAAGATGCGGAAGCCATAACACTATATAATGTGCATCGTATTGGTGCTCAAAGCTCTAGTGTTGTGCTACCTACGGCAAAGACCATTATTCTGGTGTGCCTTCACTTACGAATGAGGTTAGATCCTGTAACTGTGTGTAAGCTACATCTAACACAGCCTAGAAATTCGAGCACCGAAAAGGAGCCTGATATGGAGTTTGGCTGGCGGATTATCCTCCCTGCCATATTACTAGTGCATCATAGCCTTTGGCACTTGTAATAAGACAGACAGACAGGATTTCTGGCTCGTTTGTGACTGAGTTACCCATCTATCAAACTCTATATCGGGCCTAAATTGTGCATTAGTGGGAAATGCTTAAACTGGTTCTAATCCACGTGACCTCGCCAAAACTGACAGGAAAGTAAAAATGAAGTGAATTCTAAATGCATTTCAATGACCTGCGCTGAGTAAGAACCATTCAGAAAAAGCAGGCACCATCAGTGGATGCTGGATGATTTTCAATCCTGGTTGGTTCCAGGTATTCGCACTTCATTCAGTAGTCAGTAACATGCCTTATTGTGGTCTTAATTCACTGCAAAGCTTGTTGATGGTCACACAGTTGCAGTCTGACCAAAAAGATTGGAAATCACAAAATCATGAGAAATGAGAACTATTTGGGATACCAAAACAAACCATATTTGGAGATAGAATCCATTGGGGTAAAAACGTGCTCTGGTTTACACATCAGTGACTGAGAGATTCACAAGTTGTTCTTGATGAAATCAGGCTGTTCATCTCCTGATGCAACGTTCTGGAGAAAGGTTCAGCAGTTTATAATCCCTCCTAGACTTGTGTACATATTTACCTCCTTTACTGCTGAGGTTGTCCCAAGTCTGCATGCTATTTTGATGTGCCTGCTTTCATCTTCTCCTGCTCAGTGGTTCCCCGCTACCTTGGCTACCAAAGATTGCCGACTGCCCAGAGGGCTTGGATACATTTGCTCTTGCACATACCGCAGCATGTTCATGCTGGCTGTAGTTCACAAACTGCTTGACCAAAGGAGAAGATGCAGCATCTGGAGACACCAGACCATGGCGGTGTGCTGACACTGACTGGAATAATGCTGTAAAAGAGTAGGGTGGCGGAGACGGCAGAGCCAAGTGCTGTCCACGGCAGAGCCAAGTGCTGTCCACGGCAGAGCCAAGTGCCGTCCACGGCAGAGCCAAGTGCCATCCATGTCCTGTGTATCGGGGCAGACTGAGCTAAGTGAAGCCATCCCTCCACAGCAGACAAAATGCTGTGGTGAAACTATCCAGGCTGTGAGAGGAGCCTACACTTGTGAGCAGTAATGCCTTAAGTATTTAGGGAGTGAGAAATGTCACGTCCTCGGATGATCTCTCATAGTAGTTGCCACTCTTATAGGTGCTACAGGCAAACGTGATGTCTGTGCGTACAGGAAGTGAATGCTTAAAACTGTATCAATAAAGAGAGGTATTCCTGAACTCTAAGCAGACTACAGTCCAGGATCTTAAGCTGGTTTGAGTTTTGTTTTTGAAGTGCCTACTTTGGAACGGGAAGAAAGACTGGCTGGTAGGGTTTTACATTTTATTCTATTTCCTTTCGTTTGGTGTGAAGTTGCTGTTTTTAATTTGTGTTTTTTTAATATTAGTTTTATTTGTTCTGTTAGTTTATTTTCCTTTGTTCATTGCTTCATGGCACAACCCCCTATGTTTCCGAATGAGGGTGGGAGCCTTTTGTTCATGGAAGATTTTTCGATAATAGCAAAGATTGGAGGTTAAAGCTTTCCAATATTCATCGTTGAATTTTGTTCTACTGTTTCCTAGTAGCTCCGACCCTGATTTGGGCCTTGTCATTCGGTAAGACTCTGTATGTTGTTGTAAACCACTTAGCACCTGGTGCGAAGGCCAGCACACCATGTACTTTGGCCTCAGTCAGCTCTTCTATTGAGGAGCTCCATGGGTCCTTGTCTGTTTGAGTAATGCTTGTTCCTTGAAACTTTGGCAGGTCTTAATATTAAATATCTTCCTGACTTCAGCAAATATCAGATTCCTTGTCACCAATGGGTCGTGTACCATCACACATTTCAGAGTCCACTACCAAGACCTATCTGTCACTGGGCACCTTCTAAAACCTGGTAGGGTCCACAGTGTGCTCAATAACCCATTCTCAAACTGTGTCCTTTTTGTTGTTAAGCAGAAAGACGCTAGGGCTTTCGCCACCAAGTGAAACAGAAAAGATGAGAGAGAAAGCCATGTCTTGTGCCTTGTCCAGTTTCTCATTACTCGGACATTAACTTCAGTCTAAATCTATGCCAGGGAGGGGGTGGCCAAGATGGCGGGGTGAGCGGTCGCACTCTCCGTGAGCTCCCGAAACCCTAGGCCCCTGGACCGCTCGTTCTAGCAGAATCTCCCCCCGTTTTGCTGGAAATTGATGTGGTGGTGGTGGAGTGTGGACAGCTGCACTTTGTAGCTCGATGCGGGCCCGGAAACTCTGCGGCGCGGCTCGTGGTATGTGCCCGGAGAGCGGGCTGAGGCCGAGCTGCGCAGCGTGACTCCGCAGGGTTGCACAGCCTGGTGGAGGGTCGCTGGTGGAGCCGCAAGGTGTGGAGACGTTGGGAGGCGGCTGGGGGCAGGATCGGGCCCCGGAGCCAGCGCCGCTCCCCTGCGCTTAGGGGGGGGCGCGGCCTATCAGCGCGGCAATCCTGAGCCCGGGTGCAGAACGAAGCAGAGAGGGGCCTAACGGCGGCCGAGGTGCAGTGGGAGGATGACAGCCGGGAGGCGCCCGGCGGAGGACCCGACACACTGCAGGCGGAGGGACTCCTGATCAGCGGAACCTACAAGCGTGGACGGAGAGTCGGCCGAATTGTGAGGAGGAGGACCCAGGGGATACTCTGGCCCTGGAGGTTCGACGGCGGCGCCGGAGGTGTAGGCGCCAGAGATGCCGGTGAGGTGGTGCGGCGGAGGAAGCAGACGCGGACGGAGGGAGCCCCCGGTGTCCCGCGTGGCAAAGATCGGGCAGTGGAGACCCGTGGCCTGGCTCCAGCGGGGGTCCTTGTGGAGGGAGCCAACTGCCCGGTGGCGAGGGGGACTGGGGTCGGTTGGAGCCCCCCCATGGGCGTCCCCCCGATCTCCTGACCCCGAAAGTAGAGCAGCAGAATAGCCCTGTAGCGCACGAGAAAGATCGGGCCTGGTGCGCGTGGGGGCCGCGAAAGCTGGTGTGCATCGCGGCGGCCGGGCTTGGGCCCCGGCAGACATCCGCCCGGTGGCGACGACTGTGTGCGGTCCGGAGCACGGCTGATCACGCGGCGGTGGAACCGGCGGGACCCCCGGGGCATTGCAGTGGCGGAGCGGCTTTCGGACTGGGTGTCCTGCGATCCGTGCAGGGACTTGCTACGCGGAATTGCCAGGAGCCTATGGAAGGGGCCTCCGGTTGCGGCAGGAGCTGGACACTGACTGTGTGGCCTGGCGACAGTGGAAGGTGCCCGGGAGCACTGCGGTACCCTGGGAGTGAGAGGAGTGGCCACCCCCTTCGTTGGCGATCGCGTCGCAGACGGCCTGAGGAGCGGGGTCCCGGAGACGAGGTGGGCCTCATTGCCTGGCACTGATCCCCGGAGGTGAAGGGGAGCGGGGGCTGACGGCGGTTGCAACGGGGCTGGAATCCCTGGAGTGGTGCCGACTGACAGGCCCTCCTACGGTGGGTGGTGGAGTCGGGCCCGAGGAGCGTGGCATGGACTAGCGGGGCCCTGATGATCTTGAGCGGGCTGCGCCCGATTGAGCTGCCCCGAAAGACGACGGGTGCCCGGTGGAGTGTAGGGAGGCTCCCCGGGGCACAGCGCTAGAGGTTGGCGCGCGGCTGCATGGCGGACAGAGCGCCAGTGGCATAAGTGGGGCTGGCTGACTTTTGTTCCCACAACCATGGCAGGCAACAGAGGCGGTAAGAAGGGGGACCACACTCTCCCCGAGAGGCTTAGCAAGCACCATCAGAGGGCAGACAGGGGGTAGCCGTCGCCAGGCTCCTCCAGGGGCTTGCAGGATGCAAACGAAGGGGAGCAGCCGGTCACTAGATCCTTCCTGAAGTCCCTCTTCAGCTCCCTCAGAGACGACTTCCAAACATTGAAACAGGAGGTCGCCGGCGAAGTCGGGGAGGTACGGAGAGAGGTGGATGGCCTAGGAGAACGTGTGGCCACTGTGGAGAGTGCAGGCCAGCGGAGGGACGAAGAAATCGAACAGCTGCAGCAGGAGGTGCTGCGCCTCCTCGACCAACAGCTAGACCTTCAGGCGCATAACGAGGATCTTGAAAACAGATCCCGGCGGAACAACATTCGGGTCCGGGGAGTTCCATCCACAGAGGAAGGCTCCGATGTGGCAGGTTACCTACAAGCCCTGTTCAGGAAGATCTTGGGAGAGTCGGTGGACTTCCCCATTCGGATCGACAGAGCGCACAGAGTGGGGCCGCCGAGACGGGCGTCGGCACCGCCGCCGAATATTCTGGCCTTTCTCCCGGACTTCCCGCTCAAGGATCGCAGCACGGCGGCAGCGGTCCCTGACCTTTCACGGTCACCCGGTTGCTTTATACGAGGACTTATCAGCCATTACACTCCAGAAACGCAAAGCATTCAAGATCGCCACAGACTTTCTGAGGGAGCACGAGACGCCCTATGCCTGGGGTCACCCTTTCCGTCTTATCTTTCGGTGGAATGGCACTATGCACCAACTACGCTCACTGCAGGAGACGTGTGGGATCCTGGGCATTACCGCGACGGAGGAAGACGCGACTACGCCGCGCCGGAGGCGCTCGACTAGGGATGGCTGGCAGCGGGTGTCAAGGCAGCGCTCCCCTGAATGTGCCGGGAGGCCGGACTCTCCTACCATCAGGGCCGGCATTGACAGCGCAGTGCTCGAGGTGGCCAGGGACACTGCCTCCAGTGACATTGCGGTGACACTCCGGGGGGAGATCGCCACAGCCTACTTCATACTGCAGGTTTGGGAGCTCTGGAGGGGGGGGGGAGGGGGCTGCGGGGAGGGGACAGTGGCTGGACGTCCACTCAGGTAACTTACCACGGACTTGTCCCTCTGGGACTCGACTGGGACTATGGTCTGCTGGAATTTGGGGTTGGGTGAGGGAGGGGGGAAGAGGGGGGTTCAAGGGTTGTTGGCCTTCTGCCGGTGGGGTGGTTTGTTGGGCGTTCGGGGATTGTGCACAGGCTGTTTGGTAGGGGAAGGGAGAGGGGGTGGTCTGGGGGGGGTTGGGTAGTTGGGGGGGAACTGGGAGGGGAGGGGGGGGTCGTCCAGTGCACCACTGGGGTCTTGGCCGCGGCAGCGGCATCCATGAGATGGACTCCGCGTAGGCTATCCGCTGTCTCTTCTGTCATCCCCTATGCCACCCACAACTCTTAAGATCGTGACACTTAACGTTGGGGGCCTCAATAACCCGGTTAAGCGGCGAGCGGTGTTGTCTCTATTAGAAAGCACCCAAGCAGATATTTGCCTCCTCCAGGAGAACCACTTGGTGCCTCGGGACTGCTACAGGCTACGCTCTCCCAAATTCCCGACACAATTCTTTTCTTCCTGCAATACTAAGACGGCGGGGGTTGCGATCCTCGTGGCCAGGCATTTTAGGGGAGAGGTCCTCCATAAGCACACAGAACAGAAGGGTAGGTTGTTGGTCTACCGGTTTCGGGTAGGGGGGGGCTACGCAGGACAGGCACATTATCCTCGGAGGCGACTTCTACCTGGTCTTTGACTCTGCCTTGGACAGGTCAGCGAATCGCTCTCCGCAAACGGGGGCATTCTCGACCGGGTATAAGGCACGGCTGGCGGAGCTGGACCTCCATGATCTCTGGCGTCGCATGCACCCTACTGATAGGGTCTATTCATATTATTCCCACGCACATAAAACTTATGCGAGGCTGGACCATCTCCTGGTCACAGCTCCGGTATGTGCGTTAGCCACCGTGACGGAGATAGGGGTGGTTTCCCTGTCTGATCACGCCCCGGTCTCCGCTACGCTTTGCCTGCCGCCGATCTCATGCCCGCCGTGGGTTTGGCGTCTACGGGATACCTTATTGCACAGGAAAGCGGTAGTCACGCGCGTAACGGATACGATTCGGGACTATTTGTCCCATAATGACGACTCCGATACCTCCCGGGCAACCCAGTGGGCTGCTCTGAAGGCTGTACTTAGGTGGGAATTGATAGCTATCTCTGCGGCTGACAATCTGGAGCGGCGACACAATCGGGAGGAGCTCACCCGGCGGGTTCGCGAGCTTGAACACATACACTGCAGGACAGGGGCTCCCCGAATCTGGCGGCAGCTCAAGGAGGCGAGGAAGCTCCTGGTGGCTTTGGACATGGACCGAGCAGAGTACGCAGCTTTGCGCCTGCGCCACGCCTATTACACGGGAGGGGACAGATGTGGCCGGCTGCTGGCGAACAGGCTCAGGGTGGCACGACAGCAGCAGCTGGTGAGGGCAATTTCCGACCCCGCGGGGATGACGGTTACGGAGGATGCCGGTATAGCCGAGTGCTTCTGCAGGTTTTATGCGGACCTATATTCGGGGGATCCCCCGGATGAACCTGCGATGGCGGCGTACCTGGACTCGGTTTCTCTCCCCTCCTTAGCGCCTTCGCAGGCGGAGCACTTGGACAGGGAAATACGAGTCGAGGAAGTGATCTCCGCTATAGCTCACCTTAAGCATGGCAAAGCCCCGGGGCCAGATGGCTATACGTCCCTTTTCTATAAAACGTTTTGTGCAACGTTGGCCCCGCTCCTCGCGCGCCTCTTCAACTCGTTCTCTACTCCAGGCGCCATTCCGCCGGACCTGTTGCGAGCCTCTCTCACGGTTATCCCCAAGCCAGGGAAGGACCCGACGCAATGCGGTTCTTACAGGCCGATATCACTGCTAAATATAGACCTCAAGCTGTACACCGGGATCCTGGCGGCTCGACTGGCCCCACACCTACCGGGCCTTATAGACCCGGATCAGGCAGGCTTTGTCCCGGGACGGCAGACAGTGAACAACACCAAGAGGATAGTTCACCTCCTGGAGAAGGCATCACGGATTCCCGGGGAGAGGATGATGCTCTTGGTAGACGCTGAAAAGGCGTTTGACCGCGTCCACTGGCCTTATCTGGAGCGGGTTCTGCTGAAGGTGGGTATAGGGGAAAAATTCCACTCTATGATTCTCAATTGCTACAAATTCCCGTTGGCGGTGGTGCGGGTGAATGGCTATAGCTGTAGGAGTTTTGACATCGAGAGGGGCACGAGGCAGGGATGCCCGTTGTCACCTCTGCTCTTTGCCCTGTATATGGAGCCCTTTGCCCAGAGGATACGTGACAACTCGGCGGTGAAGGGAGTGAGGTTTGGAGGCTTTACTCATGCTGTTAGCCTTTACGCAGACGGCGTCATATTGTCGTTGGAGGATCCGCTCTCTACCCTTCCGGCGTGTATTGAGGAGTTGACCTCCTTTGCCGAGGTCGCGGGCTTCAAAATGAATATGGGGAAGTCGGTGGCATTAGATGTGTCTCTCACGCCAGCTACCAGGACCTACTTACAAGGCTGTTTTCCAATGCTCTGGTCGACGGATCTGGTGCCCTATTTGGGGATCCAGCTAGCTCCCACCCTACCAGCTATGGTGACTGCTAATTATGCCGCCTTGGGTAGGAAGATCCGGGAGGAAATTGGCCGGTGGGACCGGAGCACCCTTTCGTGGCTGGGCAGGATTGCTGCTGTTAAAATAACCGTCCTACCCCAGATTCTGTATCAATTTAGAGCGCTGCCGCTGCAGCCGCCAGTTGGCTGGATCCAGCAGACGCAGTCGGACCTGGCGCGCTTCATATGGCAGGGCAAGAAGCCCAGGATGAAGCGGGCGCTCTCTATGCTGGTGCCGGAGGCCGGGGGCCTGGGGATTCCAGATCTCCGCAAGTACTTTCAAGCGGCGCAGCTCCGCTACCTCGTGGAGTGGAGCAGGTGGGAATCCGATAAGCACTGGCTCTTTCAGGATCAGGCGGTGACGGGCAGGCCACTGCAGGAGGTGCACTTCCTGCGTAGGGCTCACCGCCCTGCGAATCTATACGCCTCCTTCGTCACGAGGGTGGCCATGCGGGTCTGGGATGCCACCAACGCCAAGCACGGCCTGACAACATTCCCTTCGCCACTCACGCCCCTGATTGATAACCCTGACTTTACCCCGGGGCTGGAGGGGGGGGGGCCTTCGCTCACTGGCGTGCGGCAGGGTGCAGGGCCCTGTGCCATATGTACGACCCGGAGGGAGTCATCCCCTTCCCACGATTCCGACAGGTATACACGCTCCCGGAGACCGAGAGGCTGCGTTACTTGCAGGTTCGCCATTGGGCGGTGCATCCACAGGTGCGAGAGGTGCGAGGTCTCTCGCACGTCCGACGCGAAGCTCATAACCGACCTTTATCAGATCCTACATCCTCCTCCTTCACACTTCTATAATCCGGGGAGGGAGCGATGGGAAAGAGAATTGGGCAGGTCCCTGAGTCACAAGGAATGGGAACAGGTAGCGTATAGAACCAGGCACTCGGCCTATCATATGGGGCTTACTGAAACATTAACCAAAGTGTCAACATACTGGTACTACACCCCGGAGCGGGTACACAACATGGACCGCAGCAAAGATAACTAAGGCTGGGGGGGTTGCGGGCGGGTGGGTACGCTGACTCACATCCTCTGGGACTGTCTGCTCCTCGAGTCCTACTGGAAAGAGGTGATAGACGATATCGACTCCCACTTTGACACTGAACTGCCACGCCTCCCGGCATACATCTTGCTAGGCCTCCCGAACAGGTTGATGTATCCCTTACGATCTCGCAGGGTTAGGCAGATAGCTATTGCGCTGGGATCGGCGATGCAGAACATACTGGCACACTGGCGTTCCACTACACTCCCCACTGTCACGGGCTGGCTTCATAGATTATGGCATGTACTGGGAATGGAGAAGCTGTCCCTTACGGTGGCAGGAGATGCGGAGCAGTTCAATGACCTCTGGCAGCCGTTCCGGTCCCTGCTGGTTACTGAATTCAGGGAACTGACCTGCCCAAGATATCTTCGCCTCTTGCGGCTTACGACGCCTGAGGAATCGACCTCCTGAAGGGACATGAGGCGGGGGCCTTTCCTGGGGAGGCGACGGAGGAGGGCGGGGATAAGCGGACCCAGGCACTGGACGAGGGGAGGGCGGGTAGGGGTTCGGGGAGGGTGGCTTTGGGGGGGGGGATGTTATGACTTTGCAACGCCACTTGCCTTTGAGTATCATAGCGGACTATTGGTTTGTCAGACTGCTCTTTGGAGGGCCTCCTGCCTGGTATATGGCTTTGCCGCTATGTTTTGCCACGGTCTGCGATTTGTCTGTTTTGGCACTATGTGTTGCACCAATAAAAAAACTTTAAACCTAAATCTATGCCAGAATTCCAGCTTCCTGCATCGGTCGGGATAGGGTTCCTTTTATGTAAAGTCCACATCACCCTTATTGGTTTACAGGGCTTAGATTAATTATCATCCCTGATGCTCTCTTCTGTGCTAGTGTGGGTGAGCAGTTTATGCTTTTCAGAGGGTAGTGTTTAATGCATTTGTTGAACACACACAGAGTCAATAAATGAGATGCTTGAGAAGAAACTCAAGACCAATTTTAGAAAAATAACAAGTATTTTGTATATTTATTTAAAGCACCAAGAACTTCGTAAGAGTAAGTACTTTTCAGTTTGATCAGTTTTAGCATGTAAGAAATGTTCACTCGAATGCGCTTTACACGGCAATGCTTTCCTGTGTTGGAAAAAGACATATACTACATACGGGTCTTTGCAAGCAATTCTTGGGGGTCCCATTACAGACTTAAGGTTCTAGACGGCCAGGGTCCAAAGTACCACCACCAACAGTTCAGGTTTACCTGCCCTGGAGTGTTCATGTCCAGAGGTGCTGGTCGGGTTGGTAGCCTTGTGCACTACACTGTAGGTAAAGGGGGAGACCACCTGGAAGCAGGCTTAAGTGGGGGGACTTGGGGGCAAGTCGGAGATCTCCCAACGCTCCTCCACTTCCAGGGAGATGCAGACGGATTGGCGAAGTGCTGGAGGCCCTCAGGCAGCCGTTGGAGGATGCACGTTGTCGCAGTTGTCGGCATAGGAGCAGGTAGGAAGGCGGGGTTTGGCGTCAAATTCTACCAGCAGTTCTTGCATCTTCAGCTCTTCTTGCTCCTTCAGCTCTTCTTGCTCCTTTTTTTTAGTGGGATCAGAGTTCCTTCTGCCAGGGGGGCACATAAATACTGAATTTAGAGATGTTAAGGGGAGTGAAGGGTAGTAGCCAATGGGCCACTTACCCTTGGGGTCACTGTGCCCCCTACATGTCCACCTCATGTGGGTAGTGGTCATAACCCTGTCCCAGAGTTCTTAATGTCTCCAAAATCAAGGTGGTGGAAACCTTCTTTCCTGAGCCACATCAGGCAGTCCACCTTAGGGGTGTGACTAACCTGGTAGTGAACCACACCTCCTAGCATAGGTAACTTTCTGCCTCTTTTGGTGGCACATGGGCGTCCGGGTAGGGGGTGGCATCTCCCAGGTTTCTGGGAAGCCATGGTCGCATATCAAAGGCAGCAGGGGCTTTGAAGTCCCTGTTCTTGGTATGCAGATTCACTAGCTATCCTGCTGGAGGAGGTGTGAACGCCTTCCTCGGTAGCAGGTATTGTTTCTGGCCTCAGAGATCGAGGGCTCTCACCTGCAGGGGGTTAGAAACATGTCTATGGTGGCAGGCTGGACGATACTAGTCAACCAGCACACTAAAAGGCTGGTAGGTTTTAAGGTAGCACCTCTAAGGTGCCCTCTGGGTATATGTTTCAAGAAATCCACTACTGGCATCAGTAGGGATTTATCAAGACAGGTTGTTTGATACCAAACACCATAGGATTTTAGTGAAGCCATCATGTAACTGGGGAACTCGTAATGACCAGTGCCCAGTACATGTGCTTAAGCTGGCTTCCCTGTTCACTTGTATTATCTAGCAATTGAACTAGACAGCACAGGGAGCATACCTGCTCATGCAGATATGTCCTCACATGTAATATAATGCACCCTACTTTAGGGCTGTAAGGCGTGCTGTAGTGGTGCCTTACATACATTTAATGCAGTGTCTGGAGTCATGGCACACGGGGTGTGTGCCATGTCATGTTTTCACTTTTGTGTGCACTATTTCACACTGCCTGCAATGGCAGTCTGCATGAGTTTCGTTGTGGGTCCTTTAGGGTTGCACAATACATGCTGCAGCCCTTAGGGACCCTCTTTAGTTCCCATGCCCTGGGTGCCTGGGGTACCATTTACTAGGAACTTACAGGGGGTGCCAAAGGTCTTGCCAGCTTTGGAACAATTGCATAGTTAGCTTGTTTTAGGGATATTGTATTGGCACTGGGGAACTGGTTAGCTGGCACCCAGTGCACTTCAGTCAAAATTGCATCAAATACCAGGCAAGAAGTGGGGGTGACCATGTCAAAAAGGGGCACTTTCCTACAGTTCCCTTTACAGCTGCTTCTTTAAGCAGTAGTGTGAGTCCATCGGTGACAGCTCATCAGGGAGATTGCCCCCACACATTATTTTACCAATGGATGGACTGCTTTTTGCTACCACTATCTCGGTTCTGTTTAGCAACTTATTCAAACCAATCCTGTACTATCCATGTTTGGAGTCACAGAAGCTATTAGTATGTTCTCTGTATGTTCGGGGTGTTGGCTCGGGCATGGAAATCTCTAAATATGCTCTTTGTTGCCTGTTGTGTGAGAATTAAGGGGTCCTTGCATAGTGCTGTCAGTATACTGCAAAGTTCTTCCATTTCATGGAGCCTAGCCAATATTTAGCCACCATTGACTGTATGAAGTCTTTGTATCGCGTATTATAAAAATTCTAACAGTTCTGTGCTTGTGTGGAAGGAGTTTGATGAATCAGTGGATTGTGATGGACATATGGGCAAATAATCGGAGGAAATTCAAAGTTAAACAGTCATGAAAGAGTGCAGGAGACTATGTCTACGGTGGGTGATCTTGTGTAAATGCCTTGTTCTGAAGTCGGAGGTGGAGATTTTGACATTTACTGGTCTTAGTGCCTGAGAGTACCACCAAATTGAAGTGAAGGCAATGAAAGAATGTCTCTTCAGTGGGCATATGTTAGACTTCTCAGCCTTAGGGTGGTCATCCCCCAAACATTTTGCCTTACTCTTCCTCTTTTTGCTGAATTCATTTTGGTTCTCCTTAGGACTTTACCACTGCTTACTGGTGCAAAAGTGCATGTGTTCTTGTTGTAATCACAAATCCATATTCACAAGAGGAATATATTCAAAGATACTTTATTCTGAGCGCAGAGATTGCATTGGTGTTCCCACTGCAGTTAGAGGATAACTGACAGTATGGAAACACGATCATAACAAGAACCTGCCCACAACCAGAATAACATATCCTCTTTCCTTTACACTTTTAAGTAAAACGTATATCAAAATATCACAGTTCTCTTCCCTAAAACTTGGTAACATTGGCTTACACCCAATTGGCACATTGAATTTACTCGTAAAGTGGCACTATGTGTAAACAGGGCCTATAAATTAAATGCTACTAACACCGATTGTGCCACCGATTTGAGTAGCCCTTTCAAACATGTCTCAGGTCAGGTAGTTTTAAACTACCATTTCGACCTTGCAAAATAAACCTTTAGCTAGGCCTAAACCTTCCTTTTGAATACGTACATCACCCCTAAGATAGGTCCTAAACAGCCATAGTGTGGGTGCAGTATACTTAAAAAACACGGCATATACTTTTAAGTTGTACATGCCCTGGTGGTGAAAAACTCTTAGATTCGTCTCTTTTTTTTTTTTACTACTGCAAGGCATGACTCTCCCTTAGGATATCATTGGGTTACACTATTACATTTAATAAGTGATATTTTTCAGTTGGGAGCAGCTAGGAATATTTAATGTGGTGTCTAAGGAAATGTCATTCAAAACCTTCTATTATGGTAAAGTTTAAATTTAGGTCTCAATTATAAAAACAATCCACAACTAGGATTTAAGGTACATTGTTCAGCGGGCCTAACTTGGTCCCAGTGTCCGGCCCATGCTCCATCGCGGTCAGCCTGAATTGGGGACTTTGTCCCGGTTCAGCGTGACCCACTTTGTCCTTTTAAGCAAGATTTTTATCTAAATATTTAAAATTGCATAAATTCAGTCCTACTAATTGGATTTCTGTAGCTTTGGTCTCAAAGTATTACATATTACTGTATTTTTCTAAATTGGTGTTTGATATCTCTTGTGTGGTATTTTCACTTCATCGCTCTTTCAAGTGCTGCATACATACTTTACACATTACTGCTCAGTTAAGCCTGACTGTGTTGTTCCAATCTACCAGAGGGTTCAGCACAGGTTAATTTGGGTTTGCATGTGACTTAACCCTGACAAGAAGTGTGGTTGCTGTCTGAGTAGGCCCCCCCCCTCCCCCCCTTAACCATTAACCAATTTCCTGCCGCGGGGAAATTATATTCGACCATACACAGTGTGTTTTCATGTTCACAAGTGTTGCTGCTTTTATTAGGTGAGGGAGGATTATTTCATTTCTTTTAAGAAAGGGGATGGGTTGGACTCTGGATACCAGCTTGTCAATATTGTTTAGTGAATGCAAACTACATGGGAAGTTGGATAGGGGTCCACAGAATGGAGATTCTCCCAACTCAGTATTCCCTCTACTGTCAGTTGAGCTCAGAAGGGTGAACTGTTTAGTGTTTTATGGTGTTTTGTAGTTTGTTGAAAAAATATCTGTTCAATCGTGAAAGTCGTCATTACAAGACTGAAATAATGTAAGAAGTATCTCTTGTCAATTAAGAGTGACAGGAGCTTGGCTAATGTGCTGAACCACTGCCCATCAAACATGCTTCAAGACCATCCAGATTTTTGTTTTAAATACATCATGGTCACAACTCTGCTGTATTCCATATTTAAACTTAGGTGGTTGCATCGTAGTTGGAACATTTATCTTTTTCACATATATTGATTGTCCCAGGATCCAAGAAACCATGTTCCTCAAATACATCCAAAACTAACTTATCTTACATGTTACTACAGAATTAGCAGACTGATGAACTGTCTGGCATCTTAGTGGAGGAACACTGAAAGTGCACATAGAAGAGAAAA
Organism: Triturus cristatus; assembly: GCF_964204655.1. NCBI lineage: Eukaryota > Metazoa > Chordata > Amphibia > Caudata > Salamandridae > Triturus > Triturus cristatus. Next base: position 862,949,764 of record NC_140595.1, on the reverse strand, counting down.
TGATTGTTACAATAATATGTTGACGTTGTGATATCAGCTGATAGGTAAGGAAAAGAAAACCTATATCTACCATACTTATTCATAACACTAGTCCAGGTCATCCCCAGGGGAGTTCATACAGAGTTTCTGCATTTCTAGCGTCTCTGCATTTGTTGTCGGCAGTGTTATAGCTGACCTTCCAGGCCCTCTTAATTTACTTTCTTGTTCCCCAAGTAACAAATTCCTGGAGCTCAGAAAGGGAGTTGAACTGAGTTGTAAAAGCAGCAGAAGGTCAAGACATTCAGATCTAATGAAACACTTTCAAGGATGGGATGCAGCTTGCTATGTAGTTTCCGTGTCAGTCCTACACTTGATATTAAAAGTTTGCTTCTTTCTTTTCTTTATTAGTGTCTCAGTGACTTTATAATTCACTTGGGTATCTGTTTATTTTCTTTGGATTCTGCATTATAAAAAATCCCTTTTCTGTGTAGTAGGAGCTTTTTTCTTTCTTAGTGTATCTTAAATGTGTTGGTCTTGTGTGTGTTCGTATAAATTCGGCATCAGAAAATATGTATATATTATCAATGCTTTCTTTATTAATATTTCAGCTGCATGTAAAATAAACAAGATGGCTCAATCTGTTCTCAATGGATTGTTTCAAAAAATAGTTATGCAAGATAATTTAAAATTCGTTTTCTGCAATAACCTGAAGGTGACATGTAACACCATATGAAATTCCTTAATAAATAAAATTAGCTTCTCTTCTTATCTGTGTATTCTTTCTATGTTTAAAAAAAAAAACCTGATGTCTCGCTTCAAATTTACTTTGCTGTAACAAAACATAATGTGCCTCTGGGCGTTGTGGCAGTGTTTTGTGCATTTGTGTGATAATGCTGCTTGAAAAAAGAAATATTTGATTTTTTTAGAGAACAAAAATATTTACTCACCAAGCCCCGCAAGCTTGACACCTAGCGGGTGAGCAGGTCCTGCTCCCTGTCCAGGATAGCTGCCCAGAGATGTGTCAGCTGCTTCTGGGTGTTTGTAATGCCAGTGCTGCAGTGCATCCATCGTCGCACTTGCCCCCAGAGTACCCGATGCTCTTGCAGGTCATACCTCCGCGGACCTGCTGCCATAATGCTGGGGAGGTGGCGCTGCACCCAGAAAATTAGTGTGGCCACCTCCTCCTTGCTTAGGATTGGGTGGGGCTGCGCCTCTGCCTGCCTGTGTCGCCCACCAGGGATGCGGGTGGCTCCTGCTTTTGCCATGATGAGGAGGGAGGATTGGAGAAGATTGGAGTCGGATGGGCGAGAGTCTGACTGGGATGGGAAGGAAATAGGAGGACAGGTCAGAAAAGGAAAAGCAGCATGAAAAAGTAAGAAACACAGATAAAAATGTAAAATGAAAACGGAAAGTAAGACAGTGACACAAACAGGTGAACAAAAGTTGGGATCTGGAACTAGGAAATCAGATGGGGTGGATTGGGTTGGATTAAGGAGTGGAACATGCAGCCGGCAAAGAGAAACAGGAGCACACAAAACAAAATGGCCATGCCCTTGCGCACCTCATGGTGCCGTTTGTGCTGATTTTTAAGCCTGGAGCGCACTGCTGCTGTGGAAGAAACAGCACGTGTGGAAGAATTCCACCGAATCTCCAGAGTTTTTTCTTTTTGTAACTCCATGGGGTGACACCACTATTTTCCCCCCCAGGCCTACTTAGGTGCACTATTGTTCAAGACACATGTGTGAGAAGTTGGCCTGATATATGCTGTCCACTAGTTATAGTAGGCACCCTGTATCAGTCCAAACAACCCCTTATTGGTTTTAGGTTAAAGACAACCTTTATTTTAAACTATCCTAGTGGTAGCTATGGAGAGCAGCCTTCAGGCTAAGTCTTGAAGGAATGTAAAGCAGCTTGTTTTACCAGTCTATAATCTCTTGAGTTCCTAAATGAAAGATATCCACACCAGGTATATATATAAAATATATGTATTTATTACTAAACACACCCTCCTAGTCTCTTTGAGACTAGAGGTCAAAACACATAAGTTACTCTTCAATAATCAAATTAAAATAGCACAAATACACGTCCGGCCCTAGGGGCGAGCCAAACCATATACTAAAATAGTGGTATAAGAACCACGACTTAACTAGACACAAGGCCTAGAGCCTGTAGAATCGCTGGGATCCCAAGGAACCACCCAAGGTAGTGACACAGGGGACCCACGGGGGCCGTGTGCAGTGTGTGAACACAGCCGCGAGCTCCCGTTAGCTTTTATGGGGAAAGTCACGGTTACATTTTTAAAGATTAGGAACACTTAGAAATGAGTCCAGACCAAACCCTTTTGGACTTAGGAAGTTCTAGGGCTAACACTCACGGGAGCACTGGAGTACTCGTGTTACCTCACCCAGGGAAGCCAGGTGCATAGGTGTCTTGGTGTCGGGTCGCGTTGTCGATTTCAGTTGGAGCTGGTGAAGACGTGCTGCTGCCGTGAAGATTCGAAGTGTCCGAAGAGATCCAAGCCTGGATCGATGATGAGAAGAACCTGAAAGCAGAGGGGACAGAGTCTGGGTCACTAGCCAGTGACCAGGGAGGCAATAGGCAGATGGCCACCGATGTAGGGTGATTTCAGGTGAAGAAGGTGCAGCTTGACTCTTCATCCACGAGGACCAGGAAGCGTCGAGGATGACCAGGAGCTGGACTCAAGCTGTCCCACGAAGGATGTCGAGTGCTGCAGCATCAGTGCCCGGATTGGACACAATAAGCCTTGGCAACAGCAACCAACGCAGAAACGAGAAAAATGCTTCGGTGCAGATCAGCAAGGTCTTGGGGACTCACCACTTGGTAGGGAGTCAGGGCACATCTGGAGCAACCAGGGAAGCCCAAGCAAATTCAAAGTTACCCCCTCGGGGACCCACCAGGGATCGCGAAGGGACCTCGAGATGAAACCCAAAATGGCATCCCACGGGTCACTCGGAATGACCAGGCGGAGAATCTTCGGTGAATTCAGTGCTCCAGGTGGGGGCTACAAGTCAGCCCAAGCACGACTTCAGGAGACGTCAAGAAGTCAATGCACTTGCAAAAGTGCACAGTGACTAGGAGTTCCGGTTCCACGCTACTCGCGAGGGCTGTGGGTCTCAGCTGTGCTGGGGACTTGGGTTGGCCTCTGAGATGTCTGGAAATCCTCTTCCTGGGCTGCAAATACTTTGGAGTCTGGCGGGAGCTTCGATAATGTAGACTGGCAAATTGCTTCGTTGGTGCCTGCCAAGCAGGGGAGTCACTCCATGACCCCAAGGGAGATTTCTTCAGTCCTCTGGTCTTTAGCAGAGCGCTGAAGGTCCAGGATTCGGCTTCAAAGTTTCGTCCAGGGTAATCTAAAGTTCTGGTTACAGAGGTTCCTTACTTATACCTAAGGAAGGGGTTGGACTAGCTCTGGGGACCCACTTATGGGAGGGTTTGGAAAGAGGGGTGGCTACACCCATTTCCTTTGTCCAGTTTCATGCCAGAGCAGGGGCTGGAAGCCTCTGAACCGGTTTGAGCTGGACTATGCACAGGGACACCAAATGTGCCCCCAGTGCAGGACTTCAAAGCACTCAGAGTGCTCCCACCCAGCCCCAATACACATAAGCCTGTCTGGGAGGTGGTTACACCTCCTTGTGACAGGAAACCTATTGTCCAGGCCTCCCCTGCCGGAGTTTCGGTCAGCAGCAGGAGGCCAGACCCGTGTCTGTGGATGCAGCATCCATCTTGTGATGCCAGGGCTCTATTTCTACCGGGTAACCCAGTACTGGCATGTCTCTCCCTCTAGAAGGGTGGGATCATACTCCCACACCAGTGAGAGGAAGCAGCTAGGCTGGGGCCCTGAATAGCAGGGTCCCAGCCAGACTAAAGTAAAAAAACAGTGAAACACCAGCAAAAAGTGGGGGTATACATGTGAAGCAGATCCTACTCTCCTACAACGTGCTCCAGTTTGACACTTACCCATCCTTTTCATCAATCGCATTTACCCTCTGCATTGTCATAGGCACAGAACAGATGTTTGGCGTGCAATCACTACAGGTCAATCACATGTCTGCAGCAGCTACACTAACTGTGAGTGCAGTGCTTGAGGGGATAATGTCATGAGACCTTATTGGGCCCACTTTGGTTCTCCATTTTAGTTTCATATTTTTACACATTTTAGGTCAACAACGCTTTAGCAATGTTATGTTATTATTTTAGGCTTGCATGATATTATTCAACAAAGATAATTGTACATGCTGCTTGCTGTTAGAAAGCATTTCTCACTACATAATCTGTACACTTTTTTTTCCAAGGCTAGTAACACATAACAAGATATCCTAATGCTTGTGTTGCCCATTCAAAGACCGCTTCTAACATCTAGACACATCATTGCATCAGAGCTGCACCTCTAACACAGTGGTTTTATGATATAAGCAGTGCACTGTCCTTTTACGGGCCAGAGGAGCGCTCCAGTCACGACTCCTGGAAAAAATGCTGTGTTCAACATGAATCTCTGCTGACACTGATCTTCCACCTTGCATAGAAAGATTGACCGTACTACTCCAGGCTGATTACCTGGTGCAGTCATACAGGTTTGGGGGCTCAGGCTAACCTAAGAGAAGGGGCAAAGAGTACACCCACTATGCTCTCAAGGGTACTGATAAGTAGGAATACATAGAAATCAGACTGCCATGGTTGGACTGTTTATAATTATGATTACTTTGCTTTATCTGCCTAATAATCGCAGCTCACTCTTTCTATGCAAGACTATGATTATTTCAATTAATGAATTGAAAACTTTATTTGTACTCTTCCTGTGTTTACCAAGGGCATGCATAAGTAATCAATAAAAGGGTCAGAATCTGTTTCCACGATTCCCTTGGGGATCAAAGTGTCTTGTTCGAGGTTGCCAAAATCACCTGCCACCCCAGGGGGGGCTTGGGTGAGGCACTGTCAGCTAGCTAGTAATTGAGCAGACAGTCTCTGATGATGTAGATGGACTCCGGTACTACATTCTGAAGCTTTGTCATACTAATACGCTGTCCTACTTTCTAAGTAGGAACAGTATAACAATACTGCCCTTATATTCCTTGTGTATGCATGTTTTATGGGCAGCATAGAGGTTATCTGTAGCAAGTGTATGAACCCACTAGTATATTACTATTAGTGTCATAGTGAGTTGGGCAGTCAAGTCTCTTGAAAACGCAGTTGTGAGTTAAAGGGGCTGGTTGGAGTCTATTTTGCTCACTGTAACACAGATTACTACTTTCTAGTTTTCCTTGGCAACAAAGGATGCATGTTTTATGGGCTTAGAAGATAACTCTGTGTGTAGGATTACCCTGCAACGGAAGCTAGTATTTACTGTGGCTGCAATTGGCCACGCTGTTTTCAGAGATGAAGTGACGTAACAAAAAATGATAAAGTGCAGCACACACCTGTAAACTTCACCACGGGACGGGTATAAAGACGGAGACAAACATTGGGTGAGGTACTTGTTAAGAAAACGCCTCCACACAGATTGAAGAGAAGGACGTTTATTCATTCTAGATCCTCATGCACCAGCTGACAAGTGAAGTCACCAACATTCTAAGGTGAGCTTCACACAAACGTTCTACTAGAATGGAATGTACTACTGGGAGGAGAGGAGGAGGAGGGGGGAAGGAAGGATGGAAGGAACGAACCAAGAGCAGAGGAGACGTACAGGCAAGGGGAAAGGCACTAGTTACAACACATCTCCCTTTGAATAAGGGAAAAATTAAGGATAAACGAGGTGACGGTGATACCAATCACAAAGAGAAAACAATGCAATGAGACCTGAAAATATAAAAGGTTACATTTTGTAATCCGCCGGCCAGACTGGAGGTCGGCGACTTCTGGATTCTTTAGAGCCTTGCGAGATGGAGGATGGCACATTTTGACTTTCTTCACTGGAGGACAATGAGGAGAGTGCCTTGGAGCAGCGCGCTACATTGTCCATGCTCCAGGTGCTAACGTCTTCCAAAACAACAGAGTTGTTATTGACACGTTTTATTCTCATAGGTTTGGAGAATGATGAAAATTTGGCTCAAAGTACATTAGGCCTTTTTATGACCACCCATTGGCCTACCTGCAAATCCTTGTTGACCGTACCCCATTATTTTGTCGTATCTGGATTTGTAGTCTTGTTGATGTTGTTCAGCTTTTTCAAGCACTGACTTCCTTTCTGCCCAAACTGGACACCCCCATTGAGCCAATTGGGTGTTAAGTTTATATCCAGGATTTCTCCCTTTAAGGGAAACAAAAGGAGAAACAACCGAAACAGAATTAGGTATGATGTGAAATGACCATAGCATCTGTCTTATGGCTTCTTCCACAGGTTCATGAGATGCCAAAGCTAAGTGAATAGTGTCTTTTATCATTCTGTTGGCTCTTTCTACTAATCCATTAGCTTTTGGACAGTAGAGTGGTGATTTGAGATGAGATATGGATAATGTGGTCAGTTTGTTTAAATCTTTATTCGATCTATGTACCGACGGATCATAAAAGCACAAATTCATCGATTTTTAAATCATATTAAAACTCATTAAGTAAAAAAGCATAACTTTTTTAATTTATTAAAACCGAAATCGTCTGTACAATTTAATTTGTGAAGATTAAGAGTAATAATTCATGATAGCAGACCACTGGCCCTTCTATTCCTCCAAAGGCCCATAAAAAGGAAGCTACAAAATAACAGACGTGGGGGTTCGAGAGAGCTTTCAGAAAATGCAGTGCCACTCTGCATTGCAAGAAGTGTTTCCGCCTTCAAATTGGGAGGAGGGACTGTGGTCATAAATTGTTTCATTTCATCGGAAGTGAATTGAACACCATTGTCTGTGATCAATGTGCCGGGAATGCCCTCTTTGGAAAAGGTATCTTTAAGGAATTCAATTAATGATGATGTGGTGATTGTGGAGACCATTTTTGTAGAAATCCAGTGGGAATGGTAATCGATGAGTCCGAACATGTGTTTTTGAGAGAAGTTGAGCAAGTTTAATGGACCAATAACGTCCAGGCCTAATTTGTCCCAAGGTTTAGTAGGGATAGGTACCGGGATGAGTGGAGATTTGCGAATAACTTAAGCTTTGTCACTGGTTCCACATGCAAGGCAGTCTCTTACTTTGTCTTCTACCATGGAATCCATATTGGGAAACCAATAGTCTTGTCTGATTCTACTTTTTGTCATGCTCCTGCTTGGGTGACATTCATGGGCTATTTGTATTATGCGTTCGTACATGTTTTCTGGAGGAACAATCCCATTACCTCTGTAAATGTGGTCCTTTATGATTGACAAATCATCCTTTTTTTTTTTTTTTTGCAGAGCGCTTTACATAGCACCAGTTACGTTACATTAGGACACACATTCATTTTTGTCAGGCTCGGGGAGATTAATTGATTTGCCCAGAATCACAGGATGTTCAGCGTCATTGCCGAGACTCGAACCCAGCTCCCCAGATTCGAGGTCGAAAGTCCTAGCCATTAGGCCAACTCCCTTACTACCCAGAAGGATTTAAGGGATTCTGGCAGGTCCTTGAGACTTTTCGGCCATCCTTTACAGATAGTGTTTTTTAGATCGGTGAGAACAATGTCCTCATTCATGCATTTTTCCCATTCCTCCTTGTTAATGGCCGGGATAACTACTGAGAGAATGGTTTCATCAAGAGGGTGCATTTGGGGGTTTTCATTAGTGATAGGAAGTCTGGAGAGACAATCGGCAACACAGTTTTCATTGCCAGGCACGTAGTTTATGGTGTAGTTGAAACCCTGTAGACCTAAGATCCATTTGGAGATGCGGGGAGTCGTTTTTTCCAAGCACTAGGTAGAAAACAAAGGAAGCAAAGGTTTGTGGTCTGTTTTTAGAGTGAATGGGATCCCTCATAAGAAGAATTTAAAGTGATTTATAGCCCAATAACGAGCAATGGCCTCAAGGGACTTAATCGTGGAGTAGTTACGTTCTGGTTACTTCAAAGTTCTGGATGCAAAGGCTATCACTCTCTCTTGTCCTTTTACGTATTGTGTAAGTGAGGCTCCCAACCCTTTCATGCTGGCATCTGCTGTCAAAGTGGTTTTGGCGTTGGGGTTAAACATACTTAGAATGGGTGCCTCTATTATAGCTTGCTTGATCTGTGTGAAATCATTGTGACATTGAGAGTTCCCATCAAACGAGGAACCTTTTTAGGTCTCGCCGGAGCCAGCCCATATGAGCTGCTTTTTGTAAGGGCTTCAAGCTTTACTTTTTTTTTTTTTTTTGCATTTTTCCTAATGGGCTTTGCGTGCAAAAACTGCACGCAATTGGACAAAGGCAGGTGCATGTCGAGTATTTCCCAAGAAATGTATCCGCCCAGGCCTACGGCTTGCGGTTATGAGCCACAGCGCGCAGTGTGCCATTTTGTCATCTGTCGGATGTTACTCGAGTGTGCACGCACCACGCAGCTCGCAATGGTGACTTGTTTTGTATATCTTCACATCCCACCTGCCCCCGATTTCTCACTCTGCCCTCCTTTCGCTCTCACTGACCGAATCGCTTTTTAATAAATAGTTCAGTTTACTTTCTCGATCCACTCCCTCCCCGTAAGACGCATTTGAGTTTTAACTTTGGCGTTTTCATGGATGCCTGTCGCATTCACTTCTTTCTCCTCTTGTTCATCAACTGAGCTTTACCTGCCTCCTCCCTCTTATTCCAGCATCTTCGCTTGAAGCCCGTGATCTTTCCGCAGTGAGGACAAGGTAATGGAGCAGTGCTGAGAAGTGCCGGTACTCGCCCTTTCGAACTAAAGAAGTACCGGGCAGTATGTGCCCATTTAAAGCACTGGCGCCGCCTTTTTTAGTAGTTCGTGTCAGGAACTATGTGAACGCCATGACTCTAAGTAATCACTCTCTGAAAAGACATCGAGTCATCGTTAAGCCATCTCTTTGCAACTGTTGGTCTGCTGTTCCTTGTAGGTCGACCGTTACAAGATGGCCGCCTAGTTTACCCCAGTATTGAAGGGAGTTGTAAGTCTCGCGGGAAGTGAGATTTCGCGCGCCGTGGAAGAACGTTCCACTGCGCACTTCAATTCGCCTAAGTCTGAGAGAGGTTGTGTTTGCGGAAGGCTCTCCGTTATTCCAGTCAGAGCGTCTGTCTTGTACCTTCGTGTGTCACCACGCGGAAGGAACTCTTGTCCCAGACCTACACTCATGAAGTGGGAGGTCGTGAATGAGCACGTCAAAAGAAGAGCGTGTCCAGTCAGAGAAATCTGTTAGCCCTTCTCGAGTCAGAAAGGGTAGCAGAATCCAGATACACAGATTATCATCGAGCTACTGAGAACAAGATATCTCGTGTCTCCTTTACTCCGGTAGGCTTACCGTCGAGAGAAGGAGACCGAAGTTTGTCAGCCAACCAGTTGTCACAAGAAGCAAGTAAGCACTAGACTGTTGTTGCAGCGCATGCCTCGTTCTTGACTGAAAGTACTTACGCCTGCAGCACGGAATTCCTTGCCTCCCTTGCGCTTTCCCTATTCTTTCCTTACTGTTTTCCTTCCCTGTCCCTTTTTGCGCGATTTCAAGCCGTGAAGCAGAGCTACAGTGGAGCAGGGATAATCCTTCAAAAGCTAAAGCTCTCCTGAACTAAACTTTCATCTTTTGGACTACACCAAGCATTATCAGAAGGAGGTAACGATAGGAAGATCAGAGAATAGGTAAGAGAGAGGGAAGAGAAGGAAGTATACTGTAAGCAGAGAGCATAGAGATTTAGAATAGGATCACTTAACCTGTATTTATTCCTCTGTGCATTAGGTCATCCACTTAATCTAATCAGAAGTGGACCTCTGATCATAAGAAGAGAAGCAAAACTCCTGCAGACACCTGGTAGGCAAAGGGGGGGGGGGGGAGGAAATAAACTGGAACCGTAGTGATTAGGGGGTAAGTTGAGGCATTAAGTTGAAATGATGTTCCCATCTGTGCATTAGGAATCCTCCGGAAATCGTCACCTGACTGAGGAGGGAGTCCAGGCCAGCACGAGTGTCTCTTCTCTGTCCCAATCCCCTTTCCCCCCATCTGGAGCAGCTGCTCATACGCAGTGTGTTCCGGAGAAGGGGCAAGGGGAGCTAGCATCATTCTGCCTCCGTGAAGATATTGGTGCCGCAGTCTTGACAGATTGAAGTGCCCTAAAAGAGTGTTCTTCACCCGGGTAGAATGGCGGAGGGGTTTAGTTTAAAAGCTTTGGGAGAAATGTTGGAGGGAATTCAGAGAGATCTAGGGGTCCTGAAGGATGAGAATAAGACCTTAAGACAAGATGTAGTAATGTCTAGACAGGAAACAATTCAATTAGCTCAGAGAGTTAGTGAAATTTCTGCCGGGGCGTCACCTGCTCAAAAACTTTCAAGTAGTTCACTCCCACATCAAGACCCTCACACAGTAGCTCAGGTGGTCCATTCGGTTTCTCCCATTATTCCTTTAGCTCCCCCAGAAAGATACAGTGGAGATCCCCAAAAGGCCCAACTCTTCCTCACTCAGTGTTCTTTACACTTCATGTGTCGAGCAAATCTCTTTCCTGATGCTCAGTCACGGGTTGCGTTTATCTTATCCTACCTGGGAGGGGATGCAGCAAATTGGGCCATGCCCTTAGTTGCCCGAGATGACCCCTTTTTGTATAATTTGGACAATTTTAAAGCAGAATTCCTTAGGATTTTTGATAGACGTAGAGTGTCCCAGGCTACGGACAATGAATTATTAGAATTGTGCCAAGGGAATAGGGATTTAATCACCTATCTAACACAATTCAATAAATTATTAGTAGAGACTAATTGGCCTGAGGAGAAAAGAGCAGCCTTATTTTATCGGGGGTTGAGGGATGATATAAAAGACACCTTGGCACAGATTCCCAATCGACCCACCAACTACTCTGAATTAGTGGATTTGGTTTTAGAGATCGACTTTAGAAGTTCCGAGAGAAGAGGAGAAAAGAAGACCAAGGATTTTCGTTGGAGTTTCCCACGATTCGAGCGAACAAGAGCAGAAGTTGGCAAATCTCCGGGTGGAGGTGCAGAAAGTGAACCAATGCAGATTGGGTCAATTCGTGAGCCCCTCAGCAAAGAAGAGAAAGAACAGAGGAGGTTAAAGAAACTGTGTATGTACTGTGGAGGAGCGGGGCATTTTGTGAGAGAGTGCCCAAAAAGGCCTAAGCTGTCCAATTCGGGAAACTTGTAAAACCATCTGTAGGCGGAGTCGCTCAGGTGGTGAAAGAGGTAGATTCGGCTCCAAAGATTCATCATATCATGAACACCTTGCAGACTCAGACCCCGCATTTGATTTTATCAATGGTTCTTAGGTTTCGAGAAAAGGAGATTACTGGTGTGGCCATTATGATTGATTCTGGAGCCACGTGCAACTTCTGTGATATCAAGTACGCAAATGCGATGGGGATTCAGGCAATTCGCAAGGAATGTAAAGAATCAGTTCGAGCAGTCGATGGAACTAATCTCTCTTCTGGCCCAATTACCCATCACACAGAAGAATTGGAATTAATTCAATCCAATGGTCACCGTGAGACCATTCATTTCAACTTGATTGATGCTCCACAATTTCAGATCATTTTGGGGCTTCCTTGGCTCTCCTTGCATAATCCTACAATCAATTGGGAGGATCGCATTGTGGAGATGGACTCGTCATTCTGTACGGAACACTGTTTCGTTGATCCTACTTCTGCCTTGGAGCCTTCTTTATCCACTTTGTTATCGTTTGGTGGAGGAGCTATCGGAGTGGTCAACACCTCGAAGATTCCAATAGAATACCAAGAATTCCAAGAAATTTTCAGTGAGCAAGAGGCAGAGAGGCTCCCACCACACCGTCCCTATGACTGCACCATTGACCTGGAACCAGGGGCCATGCTACCATGTAGTCGGATTTATGCCTTGACTGAAGCCGAGAACAGCTATCTAAAAGAATACCTGGACCGTTACCTGGCTAATGGATTTATCAGACCTTCCCAGTCCCCAGTGTCATCCCCACTTTTTTTCATTCCTAAGAAGGAGGGATCACTGAGGACATGTATTGACTATCGAGCAATCAATCGGGTCACGGTTAAGAACCGTTATCCTCTGCCCTTAATTTCGGACCTTTTAGATCAGCTGAAAGACGCCAAGATCTTCACTAAATTGGACCTTCGTGGTGCTTACCATCTTATTCGCATGAAGGAAGGTCACGAATGGAAGACTGCTTTCAGGACCAAGTATGGGCTCTTTGAGTACCAAGTGATGCCATTTGGTTTATGTAATGCCCCGGCGGCCTTTCAGCACTTTATAAATGACATCATGAATGATTTGGTGGATCGAATTGCTGTAGTGTATTTGGATGACATCTTGATTTATTCTAAGGATCCTCAGGAACATCCTCAGCATGTCAAAACAGTTCTTGAAAGACTACATAAGCACAAACTATATGTAAAACTGGAAAAGTGTGCTTTCAGCGTACAGACTGTGGAATTCTTGGGATTTGTGCTGTCTCCTGGAGGCATTACAATGGAGAAGAAAAAGGTGCAAGCAGTTGCCGATTGGCCTTCCCCCAAAGATATCAAGGAGATTCAACGATTTCTGGGATTCGCTAATTTCTATCGACGATTTATCCAGGGATTTTCTCAGAAAATCATTCCAATTACCAGACTACTCAAGAAAGGAGTGAAGTTCCAGTGGTCAGAAGAGGCTGAACAAGCTTTTCGTTTCCTCAAAAACAGCTTTACTGGAGGAGGAGCCTAGCGCGCAACCAAGATGGCCGCGTAGGTGCGAGGCTCCCGAGGACCTCCGCGACCTCCTGAATTAATCCTGGCGATATCCTGTCCTTGTTGAGGGGACTGTGTCGGTAAACCCGAGCTGAGGCGCCACCCGTTTTTTGGGTTCGAATCGGACCCCGGACACCGGTGGGAGCACCGATCGAAGGTTGCGGCCTTCTCCGCGCCGGCCCCCCGGATTGGAGTAGTGGGGCGATCCGGGGACAAAGTGAACAACAGCGGCGGGCAAGGCTGGGCGACTCGCGTACCCCGCGCTTTCACTTTCGCTTTTGCGCCCTCCTTGCCCTCAAGCGAGGTAGGGCTGCGGAGCGGGGTGCGGTGGTGTGGCCTTGTCCAGGTGCCCGGCTGGCCCGCCGGCTGTGGGTCGTCCTGCGGTCCAGTGGTCGCCCTCCCCCCCCCCCCCCCGGAACCCGTGAACTGGTTTATCGGCCCGTTCGAGGAGATTGGCACGACGGTGGGAGAGCAAGCATGTCCACCAAACAAGATGGCGACCGGGCGAAGGTGAAGACGACCCGCCGTGGCCCGGCGCACCAATCCAACAGTATGGACCGCTACACTCTCCAGAAGGGATCCCCGGAGACATCGCGCACATCCCCGGCGGGCCCGACGGAGGCATCTGCTCAGCCGGTGGATCTGACCCTCCGGGACGTCATGGGCGCTATCGCAGAGATGAAGGCCTCGGTGGACCAGCGCTTCGACACCCTAGCGCAAAAAATAGACTCGGTCCTTGTGGATGTGAGCCTCGTGAGGGCTGACTTGTCCAAAACGAACGACAGGGTCGATTCCCTGGCCCACACTACAACGAGCCTCACGACGGATGTGGTGGCCCTCCAGAAGGAGGTGCGCCGGCTCGGCCAGGCGAGCGCCCTGATGGACCGGCGACTGGAGGATTCCGAGGGTCGGGCCCGGAGGAATAATGTTCGTATTGTGGGGGTGCCGGAGGGACGAGAGGCGGAGGCGGCAGATCTTTTTGTGGAAGAACTGATCCTTACCCATCTCCAGCCCCGGGGGCTGAGTAAGCTTTTTGCGGTGGAACGTGCTCACCGGGTCCCTGGGGGCAGACCTAAGGCCGGTGCCCCGCCACGGCCTCTCATTGCCCGGATTTTTAACTTTCGGGACAGAGATGCTATCCTGCAGACCTCCAGGCAACAGGGACCGGTCAAGCTTGATAACATGGATGTGCATTTCTACCCAGACTTTACTCCGGCGGTCCAAAAGCAGAGGCTGAGTTTTCTCGGTGTTAAACGTCGCTTACGTGACCTGAACCTTAAGTACTCAATGCTTTTTCCAGCTAAGCTGAGGGTGGAGGTGGATGGTCGCACGCACTTCTTTGACCGGCCCGAGGCGGCTGGGGACTGGTTGGACACTCTGCCTGGAGATCGGGGCCGAGGGGGTGGGGGGGGTGCGGTCAGCGGGGAGGGCCCGCCGGATCAGAATTGAGGGGTGAATAATAGGCCTTGCTCTGGACAACATTCCTTTCCCATTTATTGATCGTCTATGTTCCCCTCCTATGGAGGTCGTTCGGGGTCTGTTGGGGGCTTCCCTCCTCCTCTGGGGGACTAGTTAGTTTTCATCTATGGGGCGACAGGCACACTGCACTTTGGGGGGGCTGTCTGGGCTCATGCAGTGGTGCAGGGAGGGGGGAGTTCTGTTGGGATGGGGGGGTGGGGGGGGTGAGTTGTTTGTTTGCACCGCAAGGCAAACCCGCTACTGTATTGTTGCTCTCAAGATGCTCTGTGGGGGACGACTGATTGCTTCTGCGTATGATGGGGGGTAGGGATTTGACTGTGTTGTCATGGAATGTTAACGGCCTGGGGGATAGGATTAAGCGTGGTGTGGTCCTGCAGTACTTGAAACGTACTTCACCAGATGTTGTCTTCCTGCAGGAGACACACCTTATAGGTAACTCCTTTCATGCAATGAATCGGCGGGGCTATCGTTTGGTGGCCCATTCGGGCTTCACTTCGGGCTCGCGGGGGGTGGGTATCATGATCAAGAACTCGCTCCCGTTGGAGATTGATGAGGTGCGCCATGATGAGAGGGGACGCTACACTGTCCTGGTGGGTAGAATGGAGGGTAGAGTGTTTATTTTTATATCAGTGTACGTCCCGCCTGGGTTACAAGCTACTACATTTGCGGACCTGGGGCGCCTCCTCCTGGACCTTCCGGGTGGCCTGCTGGTGGTTGGGGGGGACTTTAATGCGGTAGCTTCTGGGTCTATGGATCGTCATCCCCCTAGGGACCTCCCCCGGGCACAGGCGTGGCTGTCCGGCCTTTCAGACACACTGGGCCTGGTGGATTGCTGGCGACTAAAGCATACCGCACAGCTGCAGTACACCTTCCACTCGGGTGCCCATGGTAGCCTCTCGCGGCTTGATTACATCCTTGTCCCGGCGGCCTATGCTGGGAGGGTGGGGGAGGTGTGCCATCTGGCGCGGGGTATTTCAGATCACTCCCCATTGCTGTTACATTTCGATGTCTTCCCGAGGGGGGAGGGCAGGGTGGCTCCAATCAATGCATGGTATTTGCGCGACCCCACCATTCGTGCCGACTTGATCAAATCCTTACAGCGATATTTTGACGAGAATGTGGGGTCTGTCCCTTCGGCCATCTCCCTGTGGGAGGCTTTTAAGGTAGTTCTCAGAGGGGAGGCCCTCTCCTTTATCTCCCATGCCCGGAGGCGCGAGCGGGAGGAAGTGACCCGGGTGGAGGCTGAGATTGCGGAACTGGAGGGTGACCTGGGGAGCGGGGTAACGGATGCCAAGCTGCATGTTCTACACCTCAAGCAGGCGGCCTATAGGGCCCTCGTCACAGAGGCGGCCAGGGGCCTCAGTAGAGAGCAGCAGGGGCGATTGTATGATGTGGGTGATAAGGCTGGCAAACTGATTGCGTGGTTGGATAAGAGGGAGAGAGCGAGTCGTGTGGTTCCGTTGATTGAGAGGATGGATGGTGCGTGTGTCACCGAGCCGGAAGCCATTGTCTCCTGCTTCGCGGATTACTTCCGCGAGGTGTACTCCCCGGTTTCCCCCTGCTCGGAGGAAGATTCCCATGCCCTGCTTCGGGACATCGCGCTGCCCTCCCTTACGGTGGAGGACAGGGATTTGCTGGATGCTCCTCCCACCTCGGACGAAATTGCCCTGGCTATTCGCTCGGTTGCATCCGGCAAGGCCATGGGCCCCAATGGTATCCCCATCGAGCTTTATAAGCTACGCCCGGATGTACTAGCGCCCCACCTGCGCGCGATGTTCCTGGCGGCCCACTCGCAGGGTTCCCTCCCGCCGGACCAGCGTCTGGCCACAATCGTGGTGATCCACAAGGAGGGGAGACCCCGTGAGCGGGTCACATCCTATCGGCCGATCTCGCTCTTGAACGCGGAGCCCAAAATCCTCGCCAAGGTGTTGGCCAACCGGTTGGTCGGCGTGGTGGGCGATTTGGTCCACCAAGACCAATCTGGCTTTATACCCCACCGCAACACGGCTCTTAATCTGCGACGCTTGCACGGGGTGCTCGCGCGTGTCCCGTTTGTGCGGGAGCCGGCCATCTTGGCGTCCTTGGACGCCACCATGGCGTTTGATACGCTGGAATGGCCATACATCTGGGCGATGCTGGCGAAATTTGGATTTGGACCGGGATTCATTAGCTGGGTCAAATTGTTGTATTCGGGCCCATTGGCGCAGGTGGTGGTGAATGGGCGAGTCTCGGCCCCATTCGCGCTGGGGCGGGGCACGCGTCAGGGTTGCCCCTTGTCGCCGCTCCTGTTTGCACTGGCCTTGGAGCCCTTGGCGGAGTGGCTACGGTGGCACCCTTCTATCCGTGGTCTCCGCTGGACCCCCGAGCATGAGGACCGCGTGTCCCTTTACGCCGATGACATCCTTTTGTATCTCGCCTCCCCGCGTAAATCGCTGATTGTCCTGGTTGATGTTTTGCGCTCCTTCGGTCGTAACTCAGGCCTCGTCATCAACTGGGCGAAATCCTGCGTATATGTGCTTTCCGGGGAGGCTCCGGCCCTACCACGGGACTGCCCGATCCAGTTTGCCTCCCAGGGGTTCCGGTACCTGGGTATATATATTACTCTAGACCCGGAGGCCCGCTATGAGCGGAACTTGCTACCCCCCCTCCAGCGCCTGAAGGAGGACGTTGCGCGTTGGCGGCGTCTTCCGCTTTCGCCGCTTGGCCGAGCGGCCTTGTTTAAGATGATGTCCTTGCCGCGCTTTCTGTACGCCCTCCAGAACACTATGGACTTGGTCCCGGCGCGCTACTTCCGTGAGGTGGAGGGCCTCCAGCGGCGCCTGTTCTGGGACGGGAGGCCGCGCATTGCTCTGGCTAAATTGACGCTCCCGTGGTACGATGGGGGGGTCGCCCTCCCGGACATTAAACGGTATTACTGGGCCTCCCAACTAGCTGCAATTAATCATGGCCTTTACGGGCCCGCCTTGAACCCGGCATTTGAAATGGACAAGATGCTCCTGCCCGGTGGCGATTACAATCGAGCGCTCTACTCTGGCACGCCCGACTCCCGTCTGACGGGACCGACGCGTGTCATGGTGCGTGTCTGGCACGCGGCTAATGCAGCTATGGGGTGGAAGGACCGTTTGACCCGGGCGTCACCGCTATATGCGTCTGAGAGGTTGGGCTCCCTGTGGACATCGAAGGGCTTCGAGAAGTGGGACACGATCGGAATCAGCACGGTGGGAGATCTCTGGACGAGGGGGGGATTCAAAACTTTTGAGACGCTGCAGACGGAGTTTCAGCTGCAAGGCAGTGAGTACTTTCGGTACCTACAAGTCCGCCACGCGCTGAGCTCCGTCTTTCCGGATGTCGCGTCCATCCCGGAGTCTTCCCCCCTGGAGGACAGAGTGCTGGATGGCCATGTTCCAGACAGCACAATCTCCCTTATATATAAAAAACTGATCAACGACAGATCGTGCCTGCTGATTAGTCTCCGCGAGGCCTGGGTTGCCGACGGGCTGGAACTGGACGACGAGGATTGGATTTCCGCGGTGGCCTCACCGAAGGAGGTAGCCATCCCGGCTCGCCTTCGCTTCGTCCAGCTTAAGATCCTTCACCGGGTTTACGTGACGGGGCCGAGGCTTCTACGTATGGGCTTTGCTGGTGACGGATTGTGTAAGCGTGGCTGTGGTGCTTTGGCAACTTTCATGCATATACTGTGGGAGTGCCCAAAGGTGGAGCGATTCTGGCGTGGTGTGCATGAGGTTTTGCGTGTGGTTACGCGTGTCGCGCTGTTGCCTGAAGCGAGGAGATGCTTGCTGAATGTGTGGGAACCAAATGACTATTCGGTCCCGCAGACGCGGTGGGTGACTCTGGGATACATGATAGCTAAGCGTGACATTGCCCAATTGTGGGGATCCCAGAGGCCCCCGGCGGTGTTGGCCTGGAAAGAACATATGGATTGGTGTATGTTCCGTGAAAAGGTAGTGTATGTGGCGAGGGGTAAGCCTGGGGCGTGGGTGAAAATCTGGGGCCCCTGGAACGCCTACCGCGGGGGTATTTGTGAGCCGCCACTGCTACCGGCTGCCTCGCCAGCTCCGTCCCCCTAGCCGACCCTCCTCCCTCAGCCGTGGGCACGTGGTTCCCCAGTCCCTGATCTACTCCCATTCCCCTCTTCAGAGTTTTGCTGCTGGTTGGGATCCCCCACTTACGGAACACGTGCCGTCACTTTGGATTGCGGGTTGCCTTGCGGGTGTGGTTTTTTGTGTTGTTCTGTTTTTGATAAAAGGAAACCGTATTGTGGGCTTGGAGTTATGCGGCCTGCGCTATTGATGTCTCCTGCTTTACCAATCTGCACCGCCAAGAGACTCTTACTGTATGTATGTCATATGCTTTTGTCACTCTAGCGGCCGGCCGTGTGGTTGTAGGCCCATACCTGTAACTTTTTCAAAATGCAATAAACGGTTTCAAAAAAAAAAAACAAAAAAAAAAACAGCTTTACTACTGCGCCTATTTTACTCCATGCGGATCCCACTGAACCCTTCTTTGTGGAAGCCGATGCTTCAGATCAAGCAGTTGGGGGGGTCTTGTCCCAACGCCACAAATCAACTGGACAGTTACATCCAGTGGCATATCACTCTCGAAAATTAAATCCTGCTGAGATTAACTATACCATTGCCGAAAAAGAACTGTTAGCAGTAAAGGATGCGTTTGGGGAATGGAGGCATCATCTACTGGGGGCGAGACACACTATAACCGTGTATACTGATCATAAAAATCTCCAATTCCTCAAATCTGCAAGAACCTTAACTCCGCGTCAGCTGCGTTGGTCCTTGTACTTCGCAGACTTTGACTTTGTGATTACTTATCGACCTGGAAACAAGAATGGTAAGGCAGATGCCTTGTCCAGGATTCAAACAGAAAGTTCTGAACATTCCGTTACTCCGCAGCCTATTATTCCAGCATCTAAATTTGTGTGCACCTTATCTCTGGCTGAGTTCAAAGAAGAAGTCGGGAAACAGATGTCTGCAGCAGAAATGGCGGAGTGGGTTAGCCAAGAAGAAGGCAGAATCATCAAGGATTCGTTACCGTATCGAAAGGGAGCGCTGTATCTACCAACTACGAAAATTCAAGAACTAGTGTTGAAAGACTGCCATGACCATCCTCTAGCAGGCCATAAGGGAATCTCGAAGACTATTGACCTAATTCAGAGATATTTTTGGTGGCCCAACATGAATTCTCAGATCAAAGAGTATGTGGCAGCCTGTGAACTCTGTGCCAGGGGAAAGTCAAATAGGCAGGCTCCTCAAGGGTATTTGCAACCCCTACCCACACCCAATCAACCTTGGCATACTATTACAATGGATTTGATTACCGACCTTCCTTTGAGTAAGGGGTATAACACAGTATTGGTGGTGGTCGACACCTTTACCAAGATGAGTCATTTCATACCTGTAAAAGGGGTTCCTTCAGCTGCCGAGTTAGCCAGACTCATTCGGGAAAACATAGTGAGGATTCATGGTGTCCCAAAGATTGTTATTTCCGACAGAGGTCCCCAATTTGTGTCCCACTTTTGGAAGGCATTTTTGAAAGGATTGGGAGTGGAAGTCAGACATTCTACCAGTTATCACCCCGAAACAGATGGCCAGACGGAGAGGGTGAATCAAGAGTTGGAACAGTATTTACGTCTGTTCCTTCTGGATCGGGGTGGCCAGTGGTCAGAAATGTTATGGATGGCGGAGTTTGCACATAATAATGCAAAATATGTTTCCACAGGATATTCTCCCTTCTTCCTAAACTATGGGCAGCACCCAAATCCTTTCTGTAGTCAAGGAGATTTTAGGGTTCCAGCAGTCAACAATTTATTGTCAGATTTAAATTCAGCTCGTAAGTCAGCAGAGTCCAATTTATTGAAGGCTAAGGAGGGATACAAGAGACAGGCAGATAAGCACAGGCGAAAGGCACCCCAGTATCAAGTAGGAGATTCCGTATGGTTGTCCTCACAACATCTTAGACTGAAGGGAAATAGAAAATTTCAGCCTCGTTTCATAGGCCCATTTCCAATTGAACAAATACTGGGTCCAGTCACTGTCAAACTGAAATTACCTACTCAGTTAAAGATCCACCCCGTGTTCCATGTGTCCCTTTTGAAGAAAACAGTTCCTAATCTCCGATTACAGAAACCTCCACCCCCTCTGATGTTGGGCGAACATGTAGAGTATGAAGTAAAAGGGGTTCTGGATTCAAAGAAGAGTAGGGGAAAGTTATGGTACTTGATTGACTGGAAAGGTTATGGACCCGAAGAAAGGTCTTGGGAACTAGCTGAGAATGTTCATGCTCCCAAACTGATAAGACAATTCCATATGAAGCATCCTCTAAAACCGAGACCGATGGATCGGTCCTTGAGAGGGGGTACTGTTAGGAACTATGTGAACGCCATGACTCTAAGTAATCACTTTCTGAAAAGACATCGAGTCATCGTTAAGCCATCTCTTTGCAACTGTTGGTCTGCTGTTCCTTGTAGGTCGACCGTTACAAGATGGCCGCCTAGTTTACCCCAGTATTGAAGGGAGTTGGAAGTCTCGCGGGAAGTGAGATTTCGCGCGCCGTGGAAGAACGTTCCACTGCGCACCTGTGGAGAAGTGTGGCTCACGTGGAGAAGTGTGGCTCACTGGTTAGAGTAGGCAGACCTGGAAGCAGAGGTCAGCCCAGGACCAGGGTTCAATTCCCGGCTCGGCTGGGTCTTGAGTCCATAAATTGTCCATGGACTCAATAATTCTCGCTCCAGTGCATACTCGATTCATGGGTTCACACTCTGCGACTCTGGGCAATAGCTTGCTTAATCTCCACAATGGCCCCTCGCGGCGGGATGCCTGGCTTTCACCTTGTGGATGCCCTGCTGGGTTATCTCACAGGGGAATACCAGGACGGGTTCCCTAAGCAAGCGCTTAGAGACCGGTTGGTGATTTGCGCTATATAAATATCTGCACATTTACATTTACATTTACATTTTACTTCAATTCGCCTAAGTCTGAGAGAGGTTGTGTTTGCGGAAGGCTCTCCGTTATTCCAGTCAGAGCGTCTGTCTTGTACCTTCGTGTGTCACCACGCGGAAGGAACTCTTGTCCCAGACCTACACTCATGAAGTGGGAGGTCGTGAATGAGCACGTCAAAAGAAGAGCGTGTCCAGTCAGAGAAATCTGTTAGCCCTTCTCGAGTCAGAAAGGGTAGCAGAATCCAGATACACAGATTATCATCGAGCTACTGAGAACAAGATATCTCGTGTCTCCTTTACTCCGGTAGGCTTACCGTCGAGAGAAGGAGACCGAAGTTTGTCAGCCAACCAGTTGTCACAAGAAGCAAGTAAGCACTAGACTGTTGTTGCAGCGCATGCCTCGTTCTTGACTGAAAGTACTTACGCCTGCAGCACGGAATTCCTTGCCTCCCTTGCGCTTTCCCTATTCTTTCCTTACTGTTTTCCTTCCCTGTCCCTTTTTGCGCGATTTCAAGCCGTGAAGCAGAGCTACAGTGGAGCAGGGATAATCCTTCAAAAGCTAAAGCTCTCCTGAACTAAACTTTCATCTTTTGGACTACACCAAGCATTATCAGAAGGAGGTAACGATAGGAAGATCAGAGAATAGGTAAGAGAGAGGGAAGAGAAGGAAGTATACTGTAAGCAGAGAGCATAGAGATTTAGAATAGGATCACTTAACCTGTATTTATTCCTCTGTGCATTAGGTCATCCACTTAATCTAATCAGAAGTGGACCTCTGATCATAAGAAGAGAAGCAAAACTCCTGCAGACACCTGGTAGGCAAAGGGGGGGGAAGGAAATAAACTGGAACGTAGTGATTAGGGGGTAAGTTGAGGCATTAAGTTGAAATGATGTTCCCATCTGTGCATTAGGAATCCTCCGGAAATCGTCACCTGACTGAGGAGGGAGTCCAGGCCAGCACGAGTGTCTCTTCTCTGTCCCAATCCCCTTTCCCCCCATCTGGAGCAGCTGCTCATACGCAGTGTGTTCCGGAGAAGGGGCAAGGGGAGCTAACATCATTCTGCCTCCGTGAAGATATTGGTGCCGCAGTCTTGACAGTTCGGTGACAACCAGTGTGTAATTTGTGCCGTGATTGCTTGCAGGTGGTGGGTACCAGCACTCCGTTTTTGGGACCCAGGTTTACTATTCATCATCGAACCCGCAGTGGGAGAGAGCACGTCCGAAGCGGTAGGGTGGAGAGAAAGACAGGAACGCTGCAACATAGGTTAAATTCAGGGTTGAGGGAAAACTGCACAAGTGAAATAGAGGCAGGAACTGTTGGGCGATGGAAGAACGAGGTACGTGGTGGAATCAAAACTAGGTACCCTCCGGAGTCAGCAGGCCTATTAATTTTTTTGATGAACCTGTGGCGTTAACCCGTCGCTGGGTGAGAGCTGCCCTTTCATCCAGCAGTAGTAGAACTGCTTGTTAAAATACTGATCAACGTTAAACATGTTTACGGTAATCTAATCGGGATTTCCAAACTTTGGTTATTTGCCATTAGACTAATATGTTGTGACGTCACGCAACTCTGACGTAGGCGCGTGCTGACGGAGGCGGCAATGCTTTACCAATATGTCAAAGCTTTTGTTCAGCCTGCTGCTGTTCTCGCCGGTGCTGCGAGAAACGGTACAAATACAGCCAGTGCCTGGATGTGCCCATGCGGTGAATGAACGATGCGCAGGCGCCTCTGACATGAGAATAAATCAATGTCTCTTAAGATTTTATATAAAATGTAGTTATACTTTTAATGGGAGAGTACTGGACCTTCTCCGGGGCAAACAGGTACTCTTAAGTTAAGAATACCTACACCTCTATATTTCCATTTAAGGTCGAATACTACCATTTGACACTCCCTGCCAACAGTATGGCCTCATTGCGCCTAGAAGAGACCATATCAGCGGGAGCTGGAAGCAGAAGTTTACAGATGTTCCTTGGGGTGAGGGGTGAAGTTCAAAGCTCTGGGAATCTGCTCTTCCTTTCAGAAACCATACAAGCGTGTGCCAGTTCCTAACATGCCACTTAATGACATATCTAGTGGGACCAGAGCTGGCCTGGGACTGGAAGCAAACGCAGCCCCGCAAAGTGTTGTTACACCAGCCTCGCAAAGCACCAAGCGCGCACGCTGCCCCTGTGTGATCCTCTGCACCGAGATTCGAAAGCGGTTCTTCCGTCACACCAATTAAAACATGATGACAGATGTTGCAGTTTTAAAACTTCTGGGTCTACCTTAGTACCAAAGAACATGATTCCGAAGGAGTTATGCCCTGCGGCACCAAAGCAGGGTTCCAAGAGCTGGCAGAACACAGTGAAAAGCAGCGAGCAGCGACTCGTGTCGTCAGAGCCGGATCTGCCAACAGGTACCCGGACATGCCAAGCGGAGAGGGTATTGCTTGGTGGATCTGTGGGCATGGGCGGGGCGAGTCTCCTCCTTAACCCCCCCCCCCCAGCCCCACCCCACCCCGAGTCCCGAGACTCTATTGGCTCTCCTGTTTAAACCATAACCAAGGATTAAAATCCATAACTCCTGTAGAGGTGCCAGGTTAATCAACGCTGGGATCAGAAAGGCCATTTTAGTTTCCTGGTGGGGGTTGGTGAGACTTGTGGAGGGGGATAGAAGCCATGGAGTATCAAGGGTGCCATGGGCCCTGGTGCAGGCAACAACACAGGCCTCCCAATCCGCTGGTTGGATAGTCATGTACTGTGGAAATATGGATTTTTCTGATCAGTTATGTCCCCTATCTTGGACCCCAACGATTCTATGTGCATGTCACAAGTACATGTATGCTCCCTCCAGTTCCAGTTATGAAGACGCAAACACATGTGCGTCCACCGTCAACATGTCCTCTGTCAG
This sequence comes from Triturus cristatus, assembly GCF_964204655.1. NCBI lineage: Eukaryota > Metazoa > Chordata > Amphibia > Caudata > Salamandridae > Triturus > Triturus cristatus. Next base: position 862,925,668 of record NC_140595.1, on the reverse strand, counting down.
ATCCGCCATGAATAGGCCGGATATTCCATTCCTAAATATGAAAGGCCACCGGCTTTGTATGGTTCACTTATGCCATTTTACAGTCCAGGCAAGTAGGCCCTGATTCTGTCATCAAACTCCTCTTGCCTTCTGCCTCTGAAAGCTCCAGTCTGAGCCTGCATCTGTGACCATGAACTTTGTTTCATTCTCTGCGCGGCTCACAAAGCCTGACATCAGCCTATTCTCTGCCAAGAACTGTATTTCACCTTCGAATTATCTGCTTCACTCCTTAGCCGATGCATTCCTGTCTAGCAGTTTAAGTAAACATTCTTCCAGCTACTGAGCAAAGGCTCGGTTTCTCTGTCCTCATGCAAGTAATTCATAGCCCCGTTACCATGGAATATTCCTACCCCCTCGCATTCAGTGTAGACACTTAGACGCTTGTACACGCACGCACAGTCAGTATAGAATAGATTCTGTCCGAGAGTCCTTCTTCTGTGGATAACATAGTTCTTTAAACATAGGATGTTAGATATGATTTGGAATTAGGTTGACTTGACCCCCCAGACTTTTTGTCTCCACATGTAGAGCTAAATGTCAAGTCCCCTTCACCCCCTAGTTGCACGTCAATTACACGTCATGCTGCTGCGCGCGCATCTATGCCAAGTATTATCTTATAGACCCACCTATATGTGACATCATAACCAATTATGTTCCTTTTTACTCCTTATTACACCCATTTTCGGTTACGCATATGAATCGTCAATTTCCTTATCAATTATTACGCCTACTGCATTCGCTTCATTGTAATGTATGTACTATAAAAGTCATTTCTTGTCAATAAAGTATGTACTTCACTTCCTGAACCCCCGTGGTGATGGAACTTGGAGCAACCGATTATAATCGTCCATTGGAATAAAGCCCATTCCGAACCTCTAATACCACGGATTCTGCCTCTCATTTTACTGAGCTATTTTATTATGTTTCTGTATCAAATTAAGTCCCGGTAAAGGAAAATTATTTACCACATGAATGGCGCCCGAACAGGGACACTTTCTCATCTCACGCGCCGGCGGTGCGTTGCAGGCCCGGTCTCCTGCCACAGCTGGACGGACAACAACGCGTACCAGCAGGATTTCCTATATCTCCCTCCGGTCAAGCGGGGGCGACTGAGGCTGCGATCAACACCCAGACGAGGCGGTGAGAAGTGCGAAGTATCCCGACCAGAGCCTAGCTGAGAGAGCAAGATCCGAGGTATACCGAGGCCCACCAGTTCGAAGTCGAGTCCAGTTTCCGACGAGTCGAGTCGAGTCCAGTCCGGTTCAAGTCCAGTTTCCGAGGCCTTCCGTTTCCGAAGCTACCCGGTGAGTACCATTACTGGGGAGGCATTTCTGACGTGCACATAGGTTGTGCCGGTCAAGACGGGTTTGGGTACACAAATCCGGTCTGCACTGTTTTAGCAGTGTATATGTACTGTTTAGCAGTATATCAAGTATTCCGAAGTATCTAGTTATTGTCAAGAATTATGCTTGGTGATTAGTTATGCAGACGATCATCATTGTTGTTTATTTTAAAGGTTAAAAATGTGTTTAATGTTTAATGTTTAATGTGTTAAAACGTCCTGCATATTGTGGTATGAATGGTTGTTCATTATTGTGCTTTTGTATTAAGTGTGTTCAAGATTAAGTATCGGATCAGTTGTCAATATGCCGCTCTTTTCAAAATTAAGACAGATCACTACTAGAAAAGGGGTACTCGAAGAAGCCGTTCCTATTCCTCCTAGGGACACTCCAGGGCACTTCATGTATCACAAACATGGCTTAGACGCTATATTATTTCTTGATTTATGGGTAGACTACACCAAGGAATTACCAGAAAGTCAGAGGTGGCCCGCAGCGGGGACCTGGGATGCAGAGTGCATCATGAAAGTCGAGGAAGAGTTATGGAAAAGGAAAGTTAGACAGTCACAGAAAGACGCCGTTGAGTTATGGCGTAAAGAATCTCATAGACGTACAGAAAAAGCACGTAGACAGGAAGAAAAGAATAAAGAGAGTTCAAATAAAGTTCGAGAAAATCTATTAATTGAGGAAGGTATCCGAGTGAAATCAGAACAAGTAGATAGACAAAGAAATGCCCTTATGAATGGTATGTATCCCCTTCTAGCCGAAGGATTACCTAAGGCTACTCCAGACATACCGAAAGACTTGCCACCCCCATTATTCCCAATAAAGGTACATCCTAAGGGGCATCCTAGAACCGCAGAAGATGTTTTTCTTTCCTCATATTTAGATGACGCAGCTCCCGAGTATGCTAATTCCGCCCCACATAGACCGCATACCAGGGAGGTCCAACGCCAAGATCCAGTACCCGTATCCCTACAGCAACAGATCGAGTCACAAGTTCTGGCAAGCACATCTGTTTCTACATCTGTTCCTACAGCTACTTCTATAGCTGTGTCCACACCTATAGTTGCTGTGTCACGTTCAACGAATCCTTTCACACCCGACACCCCAGATGGGGCTACGGGAGGTGCTACCAATATTTTTTCTACGCCACCCAGAATAAATAAACTTACTTTTCAAGAGTCAGCACATTCACGTACACCCAAACTCATAAGTGCCCGTACGCTTAAGGAACTTCTTATAGATTGTAGATATGACCCGGTGCCCGGTAAAGAGGACGAAATGACCCTGGCATCATTGCGTATCAGACGAGCCGCAGTGTATTTAGGGAAGTTACCAGGAATGACTGCGCATCTAGATAAAATATATCATTTTGTCCAAACAGGGCGAGATCCAGAATGTATTAACAGAGCTATGGAATACCAGAAAGTGGAGATACAGGGGGAACTGTTACGTTTCCTCATAAATTGTGTGATCAGAAATCAAGACCGACCGGGGGTAGACCCGGAAGCAATGCAAATTCTTACCAGATGGAGCCAGAATATATCAGAAGGTAGACATGATAAGAAAAATTGTATAATAGCCATGTGCCGAAAGATCCGTAAAGAAATAGAACGCCTACACGAAGAAAGATTAGAGGTAGACGAGTCCGAACAAAGCGAGGAAGAAGGGTCAGGACTGCCCGCGGGACAGTCGGACACCATAGCCTATGTAGGTAGAGGAAGATCTTGTAATAGTAATAGATGTCTTACTGACTCGACACGTCCGATATGTCCAGATAATAACAGGAATTTCCAAATACCTATAATTAATATAAGGTCTAACGAGCATTCGTTCCAAACCGCCGACAAACTACTCCGAGAACGAAGGGGTTACCATTTTCTCGATTCTATGGATGAACAAGATTTAGCCAGGGCAGCTGTCCATTGGGTGGACAGTCCCGGAAAATATAATGATGATACAGTAGCACGCACATTTTTGAATCTCACCCCAGATGAACAGAGGTTAGCTGGGATTTATATGATTCAACAACTCATTATACTATATCGGAGTCAGCATTCGGACCCTGGTCCCTTACCTGACACATTGACTGAATTGCTTATGAATAAGTGGAGAGGTTCAGGTACTAAATTAATTAAAGAAATTCTAGAATCAAGAAAGCAGTATATTCTTTTTGTATGTTCAGAACATGTCTCATTGCCCGTCAAGGAAAGAACCACGTATTACATGGATAGACAGAATCCCTTACGAGAAGTGCACCCAATAAAAGGCGAGGACAACGAGTTTAAGCGCGTATTTGTATATACGCCCATATCGAAAATAGAATTGTTACAAATGAAGAAAGTGGTACCCAGTCATGACAAAGATCCAGCGGGTTTTCACCGAGAAATTAAAGACATGTTACTCATGGGAGAGTATACCTATCCCGACATTATGACAATATTAAAGGTATTGATGCCTGCTGGTATTTATGAGAAACTCAAGGAAAAAGAGTGGGAGGTAGGAAACCAAAAGATAGAATGGTCAGTGTTAGAAGCGGAAGAAAAGGCCCGAACTGCAGGAGCAGGACTTGGGGATAAAACTAAAGCGCTACCAGGTTTATTAGTACAGGTACTGCCACGTTTATTAACTACGAAAAAGGAAGATTGGGGTACAATTTCAGCCTGTAAGCAGAAGCAAGATGAAGACACTAGTGATTACTATGACCGATTTGAAAAATGTTTTGGTATAAATAGTGGCCTAAAAGCAAGTAGCGATTCATACCCGCATCTGTTTGTAACAAAATTAGTAGAAAATGCCCTGCCCCAAGTAAAGAATAGAGTATTAAAATTCGAGAGTACCTGGCAAGGTAACACTCCATCACAAATGTTACAAATGTTACAGTACCATCACAATAGAATTAGAGAGGAACAAGAACATGAACACAGACGCATGAAAGACACGAAAATGAAAATGCTAGTTTCCCAGACAGTTCCAGCTGAAGGACATAAAAAGGGTATGACACATTCCGATTCAGCAGGACCTGTAAAAGGGACATGCAATTATTGCAAAAAGCCAGGTCATTACGTACATGATTGTCCAGTTTTAAAACATAATATCGCCATAGGTAAAACACAAGAAAGACCACGGCCACTCAGACAAGATCAGAATGAACAAGGAGCTCCGCAACATGCACAGGCCATGCCAGCCGCACAACAGCCAATACAGTTTGTGCCAGCTGCACCACCGTTGCCTGCTGCTGCCACACAAACCACAACACGACAAATGTATCAGACCGCACAGTATGAATATCCTGAGTATCAGCGTTACGCATGAAAAAGCCTAGAGAGGGAAGTTGACTTACCCCTTATTGAAATCCCAGTAGATCAAGAAGGACCTTATGTACATAGTGAATTATTAGGCCAAGATAGAAAATTTTTACTTGATACAGGGGCAAGTCGAACAACTATAAAACGTAGTGAAGTTCCAGGGGCACCCCTCTCAGGCTCTCAGAATATTTCCCTTGGTTTTTCAGGAAAACCTATTGTTAATGAAGTGTCACAGCCTCTTCCACTTACGATAGGACCTTTAACCCGAACTACAGATTTATTGCTTACTAAATCATGCCCAGAAAACTTGTTAGGAATAAAAACACTGAAAGCTCTAGGAGCCATAATATGTTGTTCTCCGGAAGGAGTAAGGTTGTTTTTACGTGATTTTAAAGGGCACTATGTGTCTAGAGACATGGATCCCCGACTGCAGACTTTACCTACACATCTATGGGCACAAGGCCCTACTGATGTTGGTTGCATGAATATTACACCATATCGAGTCACATTAAAGGCAGGAGTGGTGCTACCACGAATGCGACAATACAAGTTACCACCAGATGCTGTAGTGGCTTTACTACAAATCATTGACGAGCTCATTGCCCAAGGAGTAGTTGTGGAAACAGACTCCAATGTATGTAATTCACCGATAATTCCGATTCTTAAACGAACAGATCCAAAGGCCCCGCCAGTATATCGATTGGTTATCGATCTGCGCGAGTTAAACAAATGCATTGTGCCACAATTTCCTGTGGTCCCAGATATCTCGTCATTACTGACAGCTATTGATTCCGAAGCAACATTCTTTACTGTAATTGATCTCAAGAACGCCTTCTTTAGCGTCCCAATAGATCCGGAAAGCCAATACTTGTTCGGATTTAGTTTAAATGGGCGTAGCTTTAAATTCTCACGCGCACCTCAAGGATTTACAGAAAGCCCCAGCATCTATAGCCAAGCACTGAAACGAGAACTAGACAGTATCCACATGCCAGTTAACACTGCTCTGCTTCAATACGTCGATGATCTGCTGATCACCGCGAGAAGCGAACCGGAATGTGAAAAAGCATCACTGACAGTTTTACAATTTCTAGCCGAAAAGGGGCACAAGGTGTCCCCTTCTAAGCTGCAATTCTGTGTCCAGCGAGTTATTTATCTTGGACACTCGCTGTCCAAGGAGGGAAGGCAGCTTACACCCGAACGCATTCAGTTAATAGCTAACATGCCAATACCCAAGACACAAAAGGAGGTGCGGGCTTTCATAGGCCTCACGTCATATTGTAGGCAGTGGATCCCTCAGTATGCATTTCTAGCAAAACCACTCATTCAGTTGACAACACAGGAGGCAGCCACATCGACTGTTCTCCCTTGGACTCAGGAACATACACAAGCTTTTGAAAGCCTAAAGAAAGCTTTATGTCAAGCACCTGTTTTAGCAACGCCATGTTACAGAAAACAGTTTACACTCTTTGTTACAGAACGCGAAGGTACTGCCTTGTCAGTACTCACACAGGAACAAGCAGGAGCACACAAACCATGTGCTTATTTTTCTAGTACATTAGATCCCGTAGCTCAGGCTTTGCCTGCATGCCTAAAATCAGTGGCAGCGACAGCTTTAGCAATCAGACAAAGCGATGCCATAGTGTTAGGACATCCATTGACAGTTCAAGTACCACACGCAGTAGAGGTTCTTGTAAATAGAACGCAAACACAACACTTGACTATAGCGCGACTTACAGGGTACGAACTTACATTGTTTCAGCCACATATAGAAATCAGACGCTGTAACACATTGAATCCTGCCACACTGTTGCCAGTAACCGGAACAGACCCACTAGCTCATGACTGTATTGAAGTTATTACTATAACGACAAAACCTAGACAAGACTTAACCGATGTCCCATTGTCAGATCCAGACCTGACATTGTATGTAGATGGTTCATGCATGAGAACAAATACAGGAGGGTTAGTGGCTGCTTACGCAGTCACAACAGATACTGAAGTCATTGAAACTAATCGTATAAATACTTTGTCAGCTCAAGCCGCAGAGCTTACCGCTCTGACACAAGCCTGTATTCAAGCCACAAATAAAAAAGTCAACATATACACTGATTCACGTTATGCATTCGGAGTTGTACATGACTTCGGCGTGCTGTGGCGAGAGAGAGGTTATTTAACTTCCCACGGTGCCCACATTCAGCACGGACCCCTCATTCATGCCTTATTAGATGCAATACATCTACCCACTGCAATATCAATTATGAAATGTAAGGCTCATACGAAGGTTACTGATATCATTTCTCAAGGCAATGACCTAGCCGACAGAACAGCTAAACAGACTGCTCAAACTCAAACCCCCGACATGACAAAGACAATAGTCCCGATGCCGACACATTGTATGACAGTTAAAGATCCTACTCTTGACGTAATTGACATACAGACACATGCTACACCAGACGAAATAAAGAAATGGACTGAATTAGGAGGGATCCAAACGGACCAAGGATGGATGATGAAGGAAAAGTCTGTATGGTTCCTTCCTGATTCAATGGTCCAAGTTATAATTAACACTACACATAGTCCAGCGCATCTAGGAGAAAAAGCTATGCTAGACAGCATTCAACACATTTGGTTCAATAAACATTTACGAGCAGCAGCCAAGCAGAAGGTCCGTACCTGTATGATCTGTTGTCAGTTCAACCCAGGAAAAAGCGTTCCCGTAGAACAGGGTGGATTTCATCCTCCTAATCACCCTTTTGAAGTACTCCAGATGGACTATATCCAGATGGAACGATGTCGAGGATTCAAATATGTTCTCGTAGTTGTCTGCGCTCTGTCCCGGTGGACAGAGGCATACCCGGTTTCAGATTACACCGCCCCGACTACTGCCAAACAGTTGGTTCGAGAATTCTTCCCACGATACGGTTTACCACGTGTTGTTCACTCAGATAACGGCCAGCCGTTCTCATCCGAATTAATGAAACATGTTTCACTTCTGTTAGGATATCAGTGGAAATTCCACTGTGTCCGACACCCCGAGGCAGCAGGTCTCGTGGAAAGACATAATCAGATACTGAAAATCAGATTGTCCAAAATATGCAGAGAGAAAGGTGTCGACTGGGTAGTAGCATTGCCAGTTGCACTCTTTTACATGAGAATGGTAGCACACTCTCGAACAGGGCTATCCCCGTATGAGGTGATCTTTGGCAGACCACCAAATATGTGGGGGACGCCCATACCACGCAAAATAACTGATATTGACTGTAATATGCTGACAGATTACTTGGCTTCCTTGATGTCTGCACTACAATCTTGTCGTTCACAGGTAGCTGCAGCCTTTCCCGACAACACTGAGGTGAAACCCCATGACGTAGTTCCGGGGGATATCGTACTTGTGAGGAATTTCGACCGAAAGACTCAGCTGGAGCCCAGGTGGAAGTCGCCCAAGTTGGTCCTGCTGACCACAAGAACAGCCGTGAAGATCGAGGGCAGGAAAGGCTGGATTCATTCAAGTCATATCAAGAAATTTCATGGACTTCCTGTAGATGTAAACAGCCCACCCCGTGTGACTTCACCCATTGACTCAAAACTTCCTTTTGTTGAACAGAGTAACTCTGAACACTATAAACTAAAGCTTAGGCCCAACCGGTCGAGCAATTTGATTGTTTAAGTCCTCTCCAAGGTGAAGCGGTTGAATTGTCTCTGACATGTATCCCTTGGACCTGAGTAGAGAAAACACCCGGAAAATGTTGAAACGACAGGCGTATTGTAAATCACTGCGTAGCCACTGCATAGTGACATTATTAATCTTGTTTTTCTTGAGTCTTTTAATAATTACTGCAAGTATATTGTTGCACATATATTACCCTATCTCTAGACATGTTTACAATGTTACTGCTGAACATTCTTTTAGTGACTTACCCCCGCATGAATTGTCTTATAGACTTGCGCTGCGCAATAACACTTTCATTAGTATGTTACATCATTCCCATCAGACTAGTAATGCCACTAATTGTTGGGTGTGTGGCCGGCTCCCTCCCTATCAAAATTATGAAGGAGTCCTGCCTTTCTTTCCACATCCGTTTACACATAATGGCTCCTGTGGAGCATGGTTTAGTTTAATCAATTCCATAGACTCAGACACAGCAGTTTACCAAGATCATTGGGTATGGGGAAACCTGAACCTAGTTTTACTCAAGGTCTGCTACCCTGACAAGGAGGGTCGCCCCAAAAGAACAGGAACTGATCTAGAGAATGAAGTATATGGATTAGGTAATTTTACACCTAATCTCATGATTCTGAATGTCGAATCCGAAGTTGAACTAGTCTTACCCACCATGTCAGTATTCCCAGCGAAGGGTGAACTGTGTGTAAGAAAGGTTGGTTCCATACATATGGGCCATAGTAAATGCACTACTACAGTAGAATTCAGTGATCAAGGCAAATCTTCATTTAGAGCTTATCGCCACTCCTACTTTATATGTGGTCAGACTGCATATATGCGTCTACCTCTAGATTGGGATGGTACCTGCTACATTGCATTCCTTTTGCCACCTGTTTTCCTAGCTCCTCCTGATTATTACAGAAATATTCATTTAGTACACAATAGAGAGCGGAGAGATCTCCCAATTGTCGATTATACTGAGACGGCATGGGACAAGTATGTAGATTTTAATAAAGGCATCTTTCCCTATATAGGTACTGTTACTAATAGTAAACTGATACGTAGATTAACTAGAACCCTTGAAGCAGTAGTGAATGAGACTATTTCCGCCTTAGGCAATTTAACAGAAGAGCAGTCTGCTATGCGGATTGTTGTGCTTCAAAATCGTCTTGTCCTTGACGTCATCCTAGCTGATAGGGGCGGAGCTTGTAGGGTCATCGGATCAAGCTGCTGCGTATTCATACCAGAAAATTCGCCATCTGTATATAAAGCCATCACTCGCCTTCATAAGATTGTAAATCAGATACACCAGAACCCAGGCACTTGGACTTGGTCCAGTTGGTTTTGGAGTGTGATATCAGCCTGGGGATGGAGAGTTTTATCCTTCCTAGGTATTGGCCTTCTCATACTATTCAGTTGCTGTCTATGTCTACAATGTGGACCAGCGATTTGTGGTCTGTGTGCCACATCGTGTATTCCACCACCAAGATTTCATTCGTCCCGGAAGAAGAAAGAAGAACAAATGATGTTATATGAACAGATCAATGGATTGATGAAGATTGATATCTCTTAACGGGCAAGTAGGGGACAAGGAGGGAATGTGGAAATATGGATTTTTCTGATCAGTTATGTCCCCTATCTTGGACCCCAACGATTCTATGTGCATGTCACAAGTACATGTATGCTCCCTCCAGTTCCAGTTATGAAGACGCAAACACATGTGCGTCCACCGTCAACATGTCCTCTGTCAGATCCGCCATGAATAGGCCGGATATTCCATTCCTAAATATGAAAGGCCACCGGCTTTGTATGGTTCACTTATGCCATTTTACAGTCCAGGCAAGTAGGCCCTGATTCTGTCATCAAACTCCTCTTGCCTTCTGCCTCTGAAAGCTCCAGTCTGAGCCTGCATCTGTGACCATGAACTTTGTTTCATTCTCTGCGCGGCTCACAAAGCCTGACATCAGCCTATTCTCTGCCAAGAACTGTATTTCACCTTCGAATTATCTGCTTCACTCCTTAGCCGATGCATTCCTGTCTAGCAGTTTAAGTAAACATTCTTCCAGCTACTGAGCAAAGGCTCGGTTTCTCTGTCCTCATGCAAGTAATTCATAGCCCCGTTACCATGGAATATTCCTACCCCCTCGCATTCAGTGTAGACACTTAGACGCTTGTACACGCACGCACAGTCAGTATAGAATAGATTCTGTCCGAGAGTCCTTCTTCTGTGGATAACATAGTTCTTTAAACATAGGATGTTAGATATGATTTGGAATTAGGTTGACTTGACCCCCCAGACTTTTTGTCTCCACATGTAGAGCTAAATGTCAAGTCCCCTTCACCCCCTAGTTGCACGTCAATTACACGTCATGCTGCTGCGCGCGCATCTATGCCAAGTATTATCTTATAGACCCACCTATATGTGACATCATAACCAATTATGTTCCTTTTTACTCCTTATTACACCCATTTTCGGTTACGCATATGAATCGTCAATTTCCTTATCAATTATTACGCCTACTGCATTCGCTTCATTGTAATGTATGTACTATAAAAGTCATTTCTTGTCAATAAAGTATGTACTTCACTTCCTGAACCCCCGTGGTGATGGAACTTGGAGCAACCGATTATAATCGTCCATTGGAATAAAGCCCATTCCGAACCTCTAATACCACGGATTCTGCCTCTCATTTTACTGAGCTATTTTATTATGTTTCTGTATCAAATTAAGTCCCGGTAAAGGAAAATTATTTACCACAGTACAGCTATAACCTGCCGCACTACTGACAGCTACGCCCCTGGAGAAGGAGGATTCTACAGCAAAGCAGAGCTTTTAAGCATTAAAGAAGTGAAGAGACCGACCGGAGGTGAGGGGAGGGCAGCAAGTCACTTGCCCCCAGAGCTTTATGAACATATGTTAGGAGTGCCTTTACGTGAAAGCTCCGAGGCCTCCCCTCATCCGTGGGCCGTATTTATTTATGCATTTTTATGTAGCGCGGACATTACCCAGAGGTGTCAGAGCGCTTTACAATAGAGCAGAAGAAAGTTATACCCCTCGAGGGTGTCACACCGTGCCACAACGCCCAGTTCGGTTTGTAGTGCTTACTGGTTTTGCCAGGAGGTCGCATCCATCGCTGTCACGGTTTGAGGCTGTCCAATACCAACTCCTTTAAGTTTTTATTTCACCTCATGTCTCTTTTTTTTCTACCAACCAACACTTCCTGTCTCGTTATCTCACCCTCGCAGATTCCTTTTCATCCCTGCTTTCGTCCAATGTCATCGATTTCCTATCTTTCTCTCCCTCCTTTCTACATTTTTTACCGGTCTCTCGCCAGCTCTGGGTTGAAGTCTGATCATCAGTAACACATCTGAGACCCATAAAATGTATGTTCGTGGCCTCTTCCTGCAAGCACTGCCTCAAATTATGCTCTGATTATATAATACTGGGCCGTTAGTTTTCAGTTGAAAACGTCGCCTGAAGAGACGTTGCACTCATTAATGGGAGGTAGGTTCGGGGAGCAGGCTTGAATGGAGAGAAGGCGCTATATGAAGGAAGGAACTGCCCTATAATAATAAAGTATTGTCAAGAATTCCTGTCATACAAGGGAAACACGCCCTTATGTAAACAGGAGAGCTGTTACATAACTCAAGGAAAACACGCCCTTATGTAAACAGGAGAGCTGTTACATAACTCAAGGGAAACACGCCCTTATGTAAACAAGAGAGCTGTTACATAACTCAAGGAAACACGCCCTTATGTAAACAGGAGAGCTGTTACATAACTCAAGGAAAACACGCCCTATAAAGGGAGGAACCGGGAGGTACAACGCTGTCGGATATTGTGTTCACACCGACGTACCTGCTTCGTGAAGAGCAGTGTTCCGGAGTGGTGCTCCAGTAAGGCAAGAACGGAGGTAGGTCGAGTCGTTACTCCCTGGGCCGTGTCTTGCCCCATCGTCACCTGTGAAGGACCCGGAAGCTCTACCGGTCAACCATTGAGCTTCGCTTTTTGACTCGGCTGAGTCCAAGCGCAGTGGCGCTTTTGCTGGTTGGAGTCGTAACTCCCAGCCCGACCAGAGACACAGGGACTGCCAGCTGTAACGCACACCAGGAGGTGTTTGCCGCGTTACAGACTCGGAAGTCCACAGGATCGATCGAGCGGCTGCTCTCGGTTCAGTCTTCTTGCTTGTGATTGGGGTATCGGTGACGCATCACCAGGAGGTGACTCCGCGTCCCGGTGCAGTCTGAGGAAGAGGTTGAGCGGCTGCTCCCTTCAGGTAGAGACCCCGGCTGGGTGTTTCCCGGACTCCTCGATTCTCCCCAACACTCTTCGTGCCCCTCACAGCCTACCGATTGGCATTGTCGGCCATTTCATTTCTGCCCTCTGTTGGCATACGCCGGGACCGGCGTATATGCAGAGGACGGTTAGGACCATCCGTGCTGTGGGCTGGTAACGTACTTAGCCTGGAGGATTCCAGTGACTATAACTTTTGTTTATTCTTTGTATTATATTTGCCTTCATTAAAACAACTAACCCTTCACTAGTGGTTGCGTCCTCATTGTCGTGTCCGTTAAACGATCCTGAGACGTTCAGGGCGTTACAAAATATCCGACCTTAATAACACTAACTGTCTCCCGGTCGATAACAGACATGGCAACACTTGATGATGTGCTGGCTGCTTTAGCGGCCATGCAAGTTGAAGTGGCTGCCTCTAGGCAAGAAACAGCCGATGTAAAAGCCAGACTGGATGCTATCCAATTGGACCCGCTCACGCCCAGCACCTCCCTCACGAATCAGACCCCTGCGGTAGTAGTGGAAATGCCGGTCGCCATCCCCTTGGCGACACCAGAGAGGTACAGTGGGGATCCTAACACAGTGCAGGTATTCCTCACACAAGTGGCGCTACAGTTATCGTGCACACCAAAGGCGTTCCCCACGAGTCAGGCTCGTGTGGCTTTCCTTATATCCTATTTGGCTGGAAATGCGGCACAATGGGCCGTACCTCTGGTGAGCAGGGACGACCCCCTCTTATGTGATTGGGGTGCTTTTCGCGAGGAATTCCTGAAGGTATTCGACAGAAGGGCTGACTCGTACACGGCGGACCGTGAAATGCTTGAGTTGAGACAGGGATCCAACGACCTGGTGCAGTATCTCAACGCGTTCCGAAGGCTGGTTGCGGAAACCAAGTGGCCTGTTGCTAAACAGACGGCGCTCTTCCATCAAGGGCTGTGCGATGAGCTCAAGGACGCCGTGGCTCATATTGACCCTCAACCCAAGACATGTGAGGGCCTTATCAACCTGGTATTACGGCTGGAACATAGGCTAAGTGAAAGAAAGGGGGATCATGGGAGAAAAGGAAAATCCCTTCCATCCTATGTGACGGTGGGAAGTCCTGAAACTTCCACCGCATCCAAGGGAGAACCCATGGACATCGGCGCAATACGAGCGAGCCTCACAGCCACGGAGAAAGAGTCACGCCGTAAACAAGGATTGTGCCTATATTGTGGCAAAAAAGGCCACTACGTACGTGAATGCCCTGCCAAACCGAAGACGTCACGTTATCGGGCCAACCGGTCGGTAACAGCCGTGGTGGACATACCGGCGGAAAACTAGAGGACTCCAAGACCAGAGAAGGGGCATCTCGGAGTCACTCATCCATCCCTTCACTTTCCAACTCGGTCACTAAGGGACAACGACACCTGTTTATCACGGTGCACGTGGGAGTGCATGACCAGTGGATACCCGTTGTGGCCATGGTGGATTCAGGGGCCACTGGCATGTTTATGGACCACAACGAGGCATGCAGGCTAGGGCTAGTGCTTCTTCCCAAAGCTGTACCCGAAGACGTCTATGCTGTAGACGGAAGGCGATTGGTGACGGGGCCCATCGGGCAGCACACGGGGGTCCTTCCGATGAGATATGGGTGGAACCATTTGGAACAAATCGATTTTAACATCATCCGAGCGCCCCAATATGGCATCATATTGGGATTGCCGTGGCTACAGAAACACAACCCCTTTGTGGATTGGCCAACACATCGCATCGAAATGACGTCACCGTATTGCATCCTGCATTGTGGAATAAGAACGGAATCCCTTGACGCAGATGAGAGCGGGAGTCAGACGGTGGCTACAGCGGCAGAAAAAGATGTGGCTCTCCCCCAGGCTTATCACAGTTTTGAGGATGTATTTGATGAGGTGAAGGCGGAAGTGCTACCACCACATAGACAGTTTGACTGCCAGATCGACCTGGTGCCAGGGGCCAGCGTTCCCAGCGGCAGGCTGTATGCCCTGACGGAGCCTGAAAACGTGCATCTCCGGGGGTACCTGGATAAACTCCTCAAGCTAGGATTCATCCGCCCGTCCAAGTCTCCGGCCGCCTCGCCACTATTCTTCATCCCGAAGGCTAATGGGGAGCTGAGAGCCTGTGTGGACTTTAGGGCATTGAATGCGATAACCATAAAAAATCGGTACCCCTTGCCTCTCATCAGTGTACTTCTGGAACAGGTCAAGAAAGCTCGTATCTACACCAAGTTGGATTTGAAAGGGGCATACCATCTGGTGCGCATGAGGGACGGAGACGAGTGGAAGACCGCCTTTAAGACCAGGTTCGGCCTTTTTGAGTACCTCGTCATGCCGTTCGGTCTGTGCAACGCCCCGGCAGCCTTTCAGTACTTTTTGAATGAGGTATTCAGAGAGGAGTTGGATATCTACGTGGTCGTATATATCGACGACATCCTCATCTATTCGTCCAGTGTGGAGGAGCACGTACACCACGTCAAAGCTGTGCTCCAAAAGCTGAGGGAAAACATGCTGTTTTGTAAACTCAGCAAGTGTGACTTCCACGTCACATCCGTGGAATTCCTCGGAGTGATGCTGAGTCCAGAGGGACAGGAGATGGCAGAACGAAAGAT
The DNA here is from genome assembly GCF_964204655.1 of Triturus cristatus. Taxonomy (NCBI): domain Eukaryota; kingdom Metazoa; phylum Chordata; class Amphibia; order Caudata; family Salamandridae; genus Triturus; species Triturus cristatus. The sequence goes on along the minus strand of NC_140595.1, from coordinate 862,910,403 downwards.
CAAGGCGGTGAAAGAATGGCCGGTGCCCCAAAGCGTGAAGGACGTCCAAAGTTTCATTGGCTTCGCCAACTTTTACAGGTGGTTCATAGATGGATTTTCAGGAGTGGTGGCCCCAATCACACAGCTACTGAGGAAGTCCAAGGAGTTTGTCTGGTCCCCTGAAGCGAACAAAGCCTTTGAGGCCCTGAAAAGCGCCTTTGGTAAGGCGCCGGTGTTGGCTCACCCCGATCCGGATCTCCCCTACGTGGTGGAAGCGGACGCGTCGGATGTGGCGCTGGGGGCTATCTTGTCCCAACGCAACCACGACACAGGGGTGCTTCATCCCGTTGCGTACATGTCCCGCAAACTCAACGACGCCGAACGCAACTACCATATTGCGGAGAAGGAGCTTCTCGCAATCAAGGACGCCTTCACCGAATGGAGGCATTGGTTGATGGGGGCAAGACATGTGGTATCGGTGTACACGGACCATCGGAACCTACAGTTCATGACGGCCACAAGACACCTTTCTCCCAGACAGCTGCGGTGGATGATCTTCTTTGCGGGGTTCAACTTCCGCATCACATATCGGCCGGGGACGGAAAACCGAAAGGCGGACGCCCTGTCCCGTCAATCTGCAGTTAAGGAACCATTGCCTGCGACCGAGCGTTCCATCATTTCCCCGAGGATGGTATTGGGGGTTATCCAACCGGATACTTTCCTGAGGGGAATAAAGAGAGGGATCAGGTCATTCGCATGGCGGAGGTGGCTCCTCAGTCACAGAGAATGGCAGCTGAAGGACGGGATACCCCTGAAGGGCAGGTGCCTATTGATACCCACGCCTAGGCTAAGGAAACAAGCATTCATCTGGTGCCATGACTCTCCATGCGCAGGTCATTTGGGCTTTGAAAAAACGGTGGCTAGCATGGGACGGCATTTCTGGTGGCCAACCATGAGAGTGGATGTCAGGAGGTGGGGACAGGAGTGTCCTACTTGTGCTACCATGAAGGCCGACCATGGCCGAACCCAAGGGCTCTTACATCCACTTCCAACCCCGGATAGACCATGGGATAGCATATCACTGGACTTCGTGGTGGGCCTACCGGTAGACCAGGGGATGACGGCAATACTGGTGGTGGTGGATTACTTGACGAAAATGGGGCACTTCATCCCCTGCAAGAGAGTCCCTACGGCCGGGGAATTGGCGTCACTACTCCTAAAGAATGTGGTACGCTTGCATGGATTACCTGGGGTGATCGTGTCGGACCGGGGGTCGCAGTTTACTGCGCAATTCTGGAAGACTTGGTGCACTGCGCTGCATGTTAAGACCGCCCTGTCCACCAGCTACCACCCTCAAACGGACGGCCAAACCGAGCGCCTGAACCAAACGCTCAAACAGTATCTGCGATGTTTTGTGGACCAGGGCAGGGAAGAATGGGTCGACTTGCTATGGGTTGCAGAGATAGCCTATAACAACGCCACTCACAGCTCCACACAGTCATCTCCGTTCTATAGCAACTATGGCCAACATCCCAGGATCTTGCCATTTCTACATCCGTTCAGAGAGGACAGGATTCCCGCCACAGCGGACAGGGTGGCACACATAAAAGACACATTGATGCGCTCAAGGGCTGTCCTAATAGAGGCCAAGAGAAGATACAAGGCTGCGGCAGATAGGAAGAGAAGGCCCGGGCCACTGTACCGCACTGGAGACTACGTCTGGATATCCACAAGAAACATGAGGTTTCGAAAGAACAGTGTGTTCCATCCCAAGTACATGGGCCCCTATAGAATTACCAAGTGTATGGGTCCCATGAACGTGAAGGTGTGCTTGCCCCAGTCATTGCGGATACACCCTGTCTTTCATGTATCATTGCTCAAACCAGCACCCTCCAAGCCGTCTGGGACACATCAGCCGGTATGCGTGGAGTCGGAGGTGGAGTATGAAGTGTCGGGCATACGGGCGTCCAAATGGCGCAGGGGGAAGCTGTGGTACCTGGTTGCGTGGAAAGGCTATGGCCCGGAGGAGCATTCATGGGAACCGGCTGAAGGGGTTCATGCTCCGCGCTTGGTCTCCTTGTTCCATCGGCGTTTTCCTGCCAGCGCTGGACCCGTGGGGAGCCGCTGAGAGGGAGGATGTACTGTCAAGAATTCCTGTCATACAAGGGAAACACGCCCTTATGTAAACAGGAGAGCTGTTACATAACTCAAGGAAAACACGCCCTTATGTAAACAGGAGAGCTGTTACATAACTCAAGGGAAACACGCCCTTATGTAAACAGGAGAGCTGTTACATAACTCAAGGAAACACGCCCTTATGTAAACAGGAGAGCTGTTACATAACTCAAGGAAAACACGCCCTATAAAGGGAGGAACCGGGAGGTACAACGCTGTCGGATATTGTGTTCACACCGACGTACCTGCTTCGTGAAGAGCAGTGTTCCGGAGTGGTGCTCCAGTAAGGCAAGAACGGAGGTAGGTCGAGTCGTTACTCCCTGGGCCGTGTCTTGCCCCATCGTCACCTGTGAAGGACCCGGAAGCTCTACCGGTCAACCATTGAGCTTCGCTTTTTGACTCGGCTGAGTCCAAGCGCAGTGGCGCTTTTGCTGGTTGGAGTCGTAACTCCCAGCCCGACCAGAGACACAGGGACTGCCAGCTGTAACGCACACCAGGAGGTGTTTGCCGCGTTACAGACTCGGAAGTCCACAGGATCGATCGAGCGGCTGCTCTCGGTTCAGTCTTCTTGCTTGTGATTGGGGTATCGGTGACGCATCACCAGGAGGTGACTCCGCGTCCCGGTGCAGTCTGAGGAAGAGGTTGAGCGGCTGCTCCCTTCAGGTAGAGACCCCGGCTGGGTGTTTCCCGGACTCCTCGATTCTCCCCAACACTCTTCGTGCCCCTCACAGCCTACCGATTGGCATTGTCGGCCATTTCATTTCTGCCCTCTGTTGGCATACGCCGGGACCGGCGTATATGCAGAGGACGGTTAGGACCATCCGTGCTGTGGGCTGGTAACGTACTTAGCCTGGAGGATTCCAGTGACTATAACTTTTGTTTATTCTTTGTATTATATTTGCCTTCATTAAAACAACTAACCCTTCACTAGTGGTTGCGTCCTCATTGTCGTGTCCGTTAAACGATCCTGAGACGTTCAGGGCATTACAAGTATATTCTATGTGAAAAAAAAGTCTTGACAAACATGTCCTGTGGCTCTTTCAAGACAACAGCATACAAATATTTGTTGCCCAAATGCCCTGTTTGTGGTTGACTGGTGTAACCTAGGTCTCCCACCCTTTCAGTGGTCATCCGTTCTGACGCTTTCCTTGCACATCAGTAAGGCGGCCATTCTGGCTATTTTGTAGGGAGTCCACATCATTATGTGTTATTGCCTTGGTTTGAGTCTGTGCCTCTGGCATCTCCTATGACTCCAGAGGTTCTTCACGCGTCTATCCAGATCTGAAGATCCATGCTGCCACAAACGCTCTTTATCCCAAATGCCTTGACTTCTTGTATTTTGTCCAGGCCTTACTTTTAAACTGGTCTTCCCTGTGATTTTTTTGCCCGTGCCACCTAGTTTTTTCTTTTATTGTACTGCTGTTTACTTTTAAAGAAAGACTGGGAACTCTGGGTCCATTTGGTATTTCTCTGACATCTAAAAACACCCGAACCCCCAAACTGTCCCTGGCGTTGCTCCTCCTTTTCAGTACTGTTTTCCATGTATCTCACTTCTCTGTTTCAGAGAATCTTAAAAGCAGTCATTGATTTGCCTCCACCTCTTGTAGGGGGAAAATGAGACAGAGAATAGAATTAAGAAATAGTTAAAATTCAGGATGAGTGAGCAGCAGAGAAAGGATTAAAAGAAGGAAAAAAGTTGAACAGAGATATGAGAGACCAGCGAAACCGCATAATTACACACCAAACAACATATTTCAACTCCTCAATCCACAACGTACCTCCAATCCACACCATATAGTTTCACCACCTGAGCACCAAACATCATTCACCAACACCATTTTGCATCAGCGCACCCACCACCTAAGCATCATGTCAGTCTGCCCTTGCAATCTGGCATCTGTTGATTCTCCCCTAGTGTCCGTCCGCTGCCCGTGTTCTAATTCAATTACTGTTTTCCAACCTCCACTCCCCCGTTATTTATGTCCCGCTCCCCCATAACTAATTTTTTTTAAATAATAAACTGTTGCGGGGATTCCGCTCATGCACAGAACTATGCACAGAAAAACAGGACCTCAGTGAATTGTGGTGTACCAAAAAACTCACCTCAGTACCCAGAACCCCTATCCGACTAGCATCAGTGTCTCATTTATTCTCCGTATCATCTCGAAGCTGCCAATGATTAGACAACCCAGAACAAGCGACTTAAAGTACTCTCAGGAATGGTGGAAATCAGAAGCACCTTTTTGTTATTATTCTCATATCAGTCCACAACAAGAGTAAGCAGAGACACGGTAAAGTTTAAAATGTTTATTTTTAACTACGTGCTCTAAGGTGCAGTACTTTGACTAATATACAGGCAAATGATTAAAAACAAAACCATCAGCATTGTTCCAATACCATAGAAAATAAAGGGAGAAATTATATTAAAAATGATAGTGGAAAACATGTCCTATAATACTTTGTGAACCACCCTCCCTTCATTAGTAAACCAGTTTACTAAAACTAATAGAAGGTCTCTAGGCTTGAATGGGGGAACCCCATACATCAAACATCAGCTTAGGTGAATCACATCACAGGATCAGCGCTGCTCTCTGTGTCTGGAAAGGTTTTCTCCACGTGTCTGAATCATGCATGCAAATGCAATATTAAAGGCACCCGAGTTTCAGATATTTGCAGCTGTGCGCGTTTTGTGTCTAGAGCGTGTGCCGATCAACAACAGGCCGTTCTCATGTGAAGAAAAAGCAAGCAAGCAGTTTTACTTGTAATACCAGCTACCTGCAGTGTCTTGTGCAAAAGCAGCAAAGTGGCAAGATGGCGTTTAACATCTAAAGCTCTTATGCTAACATAGCAATGTGTGTACATAAAACCCCGTTCTCACTACACCCTCCCTTGATCAGACCACGAACAGAATAGGGAAGCAATGTAGGAACGCAGAGTTCAAGTTCGAGCGAGACAGAACCAAGTTCATGTATTGCCAAGCCATATTATTGGTAGTAAACGTTTGAAAAATTTGTTGGGAAAAGAGAAAAAATAAAAACATCTCGCAGGGGCGGTATACATCCCAATGTGGAGTAAAAAAGAAAAATTAAAACCTGGTTTAGGACGTGCGGAAGACGGACAACTGCCAATTCAATCCATCAACATGTAGGCACAATAAGTTGCAACTGCCTCGAAGAGGAAGTCATTATAATGTTCAGTAAAAGAGTCAACCATCCAGTCAAGTAAAGTAAATGAACATACATGCTCCTCGATAACTGGAGCCTCTAGCACAAGCAGAGGACAACTTGCGTGGTCTTCAAGATAACTTCTCGCCAAGAAGTCATATGCTGCCGCATATGTATCCCAATTCCCTGGGACTCCATGCGCCGCTCCACAGGCCTTAATCCCGATACAAGAACTGTCCAAATCATGAGCCACTAAGGGACTCCTTAGTCGATCATAATCCGGGGCAGGAGACGCCGTGTTTTACAGACACAAATCCAGAGCCCATTCGAATGGACAATCTAGGCAATGGAAAACAGGTTGCACGCAAGTAAAGTATGAGAACCGGAAGGATAATCCATAGGCTATGCTCAAGGTGGCCAGTGGTAATGTTCAATAGTATTCAAGCATCCGGTTACGCAGTTGAAGCAGCCGGGGCAGGCTGTCGTGTGATACATATCGTGCAGCCATTGCGGAGCAAGCAAACCAACAGCAGTACACCAGCAGTCAAGGCGAGAATCAACAGAAGCCCGCTGAAGACTCCGGAAAAAATAGAATGAAAAAATGCCGGTATCACACGAAATATTGTTAGGAAGGAGGTCACAAGGCCGGAGCCCACAACTTTGAAGAAATGCACCACGCCAGTTGCTGACCAGTTGTTGACGAGGCATTGAATATAGTATGAATCAGAGCACCGAAATGAAGGGGGAGATCAGTATTCAAAAGCGCATGCACCTCGGTGCGGGTGTTTGCTACGTGAAGGACAAATGTTTCACGGGAGGAAGTCATGGCGACTTCTTTTTGAGACAATAGAGCCCTTATTCTGCTCATCTTGTTGAACTCTGCTTTCAAGGTTGGTATGGAAGGCCAGATGGATACATCCAGTCTTCCATGCGGGGGTGGGAAAAGGACATTCTTACAACAGACTACCCGTTGTGAGACAGTTACAATGTACGGAATCCCCACGAGCATCTCGCAGCATGCCTTATTATTTAAAAGCAAATAACTACCGTTAGCTAACAATGTGAAAATGGGTGTAATTGCTGGCACTGGATTCCCCTTCAGAATGCAAGCTAAATTCGGTGCCTGAACGTTGCATGCGCCATGCAATTGGATGTTCCTACAGACTACTGAGTTATCAGGTGTGGAAGTGCATTCCTCTCCTTTCAAATAAACTTCTTTACCCTCTCTCAGGCACATGTATGTAAATGGGAGTGACCAAACTTCAAGCAGGAAAGCAGTACCCAATGGTTCGTATCTGCCTAGGGCATAATGTTTCATACATGAACTAAACTTAAACAATGGAAATGGTAAGGTGATTAAACCATAAATAAGCCACACAGCTGAGTTCGCTTCGGCCACAGAGAAAGGTAAAAGTTCCAACTTTTCAATATTCAATAAGGAGTATGTCGCATCTTTCATGGACATGAACTGTTGTTTAGCAGTCAGATTAAAAGGCAGGAATACAGATGATGTGTTCATGTAGTCCCAGGGAACTTTCCCAGCCTTCAATGTTTGTAAAGTCCATGCAAACTGCATTATAGAACGCAATTGATTTTGACCATGGTATAAAACAGACTTCTCATCCTGAACAATATCCACAACAGATGAAACAATATTATCTAACGTGTAAATTCTGGAAGAAAGGGTGTTAATGCTATTATCGATGACAGCTAGCACTTTTTATAAATTGGCTTGATCAATAGCCCTTAATCTAGAAGCAGCTTCAATTTGAAATAATTTCCAAACTTCGTTGTAAACCGCATACACCCATCTTTTGGACCTGCCACCCACCGGGCCTTTAACAAAATCATTCAAATCTACTTTGTCATTCAATTTGGTTAAATGTTGTTTAACTGAAGCCAAGGTGGAATGTTGCAGCCATGTTTGACAAAACTTTCCTACAGAATAGGTAGTAACTGAATGGGAAGATTCAAATCGGGGGTCCACCCTAACCTGTGTATAACCGGGGAGGAGACCCAGAAAACGATGGTGACAGGAATCTGAACTTTTCTGCCATATTAACCACCCTTCAGGGTCTAGGTTTGAAATGTTGAAGGATGTATTAGTAATGAATGAGTGCAATGCTTCAAGGGACAGATCTGTGTAATTATTCCATTTTGGATAAGCGCCCAGATCAGGAATAGAGGGGGAATTCATCTTTTTAGAAGTAGCCAATCCAAAGCAGGTGGTTTGAAAAATGGTAGATTAGGATAAGGCAAGCACGACGCAGAGCTTCCGTACCTTGTACCTGCCATGCTTTTGAACCCCAAACAGATTTAAGATCAATGGTATCTTTTCTCAGCTCATAGCCCCCTACAGCTAATTCATCCATAAAGGACTTGGAATACAATAATTTAGTGTGGGTCAGTCTAACTTTGGAAGGTGACTCTACAACCAATTTAATATAAAAGGCTTCAGGTTTAGATACGCTGAAGTCAGTAAAATATGTAAATTTGTTCACTAGAGTTTTGAAACTTCCTTCAAATGGTGCTGGACAATGTTCCCATTGTGTATAATTGACAACATTTCTAAATGTATTTGCTTTATGCAGAAAATTATTGCCATAGTGTGGTAGCAAAACAACAGCTCCCCATAATTTGCTGTGTCTAAATATAAATCTGCAGCATCAAAAGCAGCATAATATTTCAAATCAGAAAAAAGAGCCTCTACGGCTTGGACATTCCAATCATCAGAGCGTATATTTTGTTTCACAACATCCCCCATAGAAAAACGAAGTACATTTGGAACATTTATCACCTCTGTGGGACTATGAATTTGAAATTTGACAGCATCCCATACAATACAATCTAACACAGGCCAGGCAGTAATATTAACAAAAGTCTGGTCTCTCTTCATGATGTGTGACGAGGAGTGGGGTGCCAAAGTTCCATCAATTAATCTAATTGCAGATCTTTCGGTGAGATAGTGTCCATTTACTAGACGAACAAATACAACCACAAATCCAATCAACATGAACAAAAAAATAGATATGAGCACTAGCCAAATGTAAGTCCATGGGGGAATTAAAAAATGTCTTTTAAACCAAACCGCAAAAATAGAAATTTTCGATGGGGCGTTCGAAGTTATAGAATTAGTGTCAAATGAAAAATGAGACTGGTCAACTGCACTTGATTGTAAGCCAGGCAACAACACATCTGTGGGATAAGTATACTCAGTATCTTCAACAGGACCACCAGCCGGTGGAGTCAATAAAGGATTAGTAACTGTATGCATCTCGATGGCAACGTCAGGCCTAATGGTATTTGCTGGAGCCAAAACAGAATTTCTCAGCATTACTAAACAAGAGACTGCTGGAGTCATACTAAGAAGAATCGGGCACTCGTCGTAGTTTGACATTGTCAATGGAGATGTACCTTTTATCCTTGCGACCAGGAAGTGGAGGTAAAATTACTGTTCTTGTACCCTGCACGCCAAGCACTGGAACTGGAGCACGATAAAACGGGCCGAACGCCTTCTTGTTCTCCACCTTCTCACGGACCAGGTCAACAACCCGAGGTAGCCAGCCAACTACCGGAATCTGAAGTGCAGCATCAGTTGTGGAGGGCAAATGTTCCTTTGCAAGACTGTCTCTGGTCTCTTGTAGATTCTGTAATACAGCAGAATGATCATCTACGACAAAGGGTGCGGTCGACGCCACAATGTCTAGACCATCACGGTCCGGGACAAACATCTTTATGCCAAAGAGCATTTCATATGGGGTCCGCTCACCCAGAGACCTTCTAGGGAGATTATTAAGTGCACGCTGAACGCTATACAAATGGGCCAACTAGTTCCTGCCAGCGCCTTAAACCCGAGATGTCAGGGATTGCTTTAAGTCATGGTTCATTCGTTCCACAACGCTATTGCCCTCAGGCCGGTATGGAGACGAAAATTTGACCTGGACCCCCATAGATCTCATGGCATCCTTGTACGCCTTAGAGGTGAACGCTGGACCTTTGTCAGAATGGAGGGTATCACACGCAAAAATTCCCACAAAGACACACACATCCCTGATGACAGTTCGAGCATCAGCACTCCGTTGTGGCCAGACCCATATAAAACGTGTGCACGAATCCACTGTAACTAAGATGTACTTGTACGCAGTATCAGAGGAGAAAGGACCACAGTGATCTAATAAACACACCCAAGTGGTTTATTAGATATGTACAACTGTGTTTGTGGTGGACGCGCATCAGTCGAAGGTTTAATCTGCTGGCAAATGTCACAATTAAGGACATAAGCACGAGTCTGTTTCTACAATCCTCACGACCAGTAACGTTGTTGTAAGATAGTAACAGTCACAGAAACGCTGGCCCGAGCAGAAGCCATAGCTTCGTGAGCGGCTTTTATCAAGGAAAGTCTGCAGTCCGCGTTGGGAATTAATCTGTCACCAACGTCGTTAATTCTCACATAGAGAACTTTATCAGGACTTAAATGATAAGAGTATTTAGAAGGGAAACCCGAGGGTATTTATTACCCTTCTCTGTCGCAGCAATTGCTGCCAAGATGTCATCATCAATCTTACTTTTGGATCTTGTAACAGCTGCTACTAGATATGTTGCCACTGCTGTTTTCGCTGCCTCGTCAGCTAAGCTGTTTCCGACAGCGTGGACACCTACTCGCTGGTGCCCAAGAGTATGAATTACATTTACGAGGGGCAGACGCTGTTTAAGTTCTGCGACTCGAACCCAAAGCATTTTATGCTTGATTGTGTCGTCAGAGCCGGATCTACCAACAGGTACCCGGACATGCCAAGCGGAGAGGGTATTGCTTGGTGGATCTGTGGGCATGGGCGGGGCGAGTCTCCTCCTTAACCCCCCCCCCCCCCAGCCCCACCCCACCCCGAGTCCCGAGACTCTGTTGGCTCTCCTGTTTAAACCATAACCAAGGATTAAAATCCATAACTCCTGCAGAGGTGCCAGGTTAATCAACGCTGGGATCAGAAAGGCCATTTTAGTTTCCTGGTGGGGGTTGGTGAGACTTGTGGAGGGGGATAGAAGCCATGGAGTATCAAGGGTGCCATGGGCCCTGGTGCAGGCAGCAACACAGGCCTCCCAATCCGCTGGTTGGATAGTCATGTACAGCCATAACCTGCCGCACTACTGACAGCTACGCCCCTGGAGAAGGAGGATTCTAAAGCAAAGCAGAGCTTTTAAGCATTAAAGAAGTGAAGAGACCGACCGGAGGTGAGGGGAGGGCAGCAAGTCACTTGCCCCCAGAGCTTTATGAACGTATGTTAGGAGTGCCTTTACGTGAAAGCTCCGAGGCCTCCCCTCATCTGTGGGCCGTATTTATTTATGCATTTTTATGTAGCGCGGACATTACCCAGAGGTGTCAGAGCGCTTTACAATAGAGCAGAAGAAAGTTATACCCCTCGAGGGTGTCACACCGTGCCACAACGCCCAGTTCGGTTTGTAGTGCTTACTGGTTTTGCCAGGAGGTCGCAGCCATCGCAGTCAGGGTTTGAGGCTGTCCAATACCAACTCCTTTTAGTTTTTATTTCACCTCATCTCTCTTTTTTTTTTTCTACCAACTAACACTTCCTGTCTCGTTATCTCACCCTCGCAGATTCCTTTTCATCCCTGCTTTCGTCCTATGTCATCGTTTTCCTAACTTTCTCTCCCTCCTTCTCTCTACATTTTTTACCGGTCTCTCGCCTGCTCTGGGTTGAAGTCTGATCATCAGTAACAAATCTGAGACCCATAAAATGTATGTTCGTGGCCTCTTCCTGCAAGCACTGCCTCAAATTATGCTCTGATTATATAATACCGGGCCGTTAGTTTTCAGTTGAAAACGTCGCCTGAAGAGACGTTGCACTCATTCATGGGAGGTAGGTTCGGGGAGCAGGCTTGAATGGAGAGAAGGCGCTATATGAAGGAAGGAACTGCCCTTGGACATTCCAGAAAATACGTGGTCATGGCAAGGGCACTTTGCTGTACACTGGGCTGATGCATGGGGAGGCACAGAGGCACGAGGGACACTGGGGGCCCCAAGGCAGGATTGAAACAGGGGCTCGGCTTATTCACTTTCTTTCCACAGTTCGCAAAGGATGCGGTTAACGAGAGAGAACTGTTATATTTCTCATTTTTTAACTTCTTTGCGAAGTGTCAACATGAGGAATAAGTAAATCAATAAAGCTATTGGGTAATTTTGCTAAGTGGATGGTTGAATAATAAAGTATATTCTATGTGAAAAAAAAGTCTTGACAAACATGGCCTGTAGCTCTTTCAAGACAACAGCATACAAATATTTGTTACCCAAATGCCCTGTTTGTGGTTGACTGGTGTAACATAGGTCTCCCACCCTCTCAGTGGTCATCCGTTCTGACGCTTTCCTTGCACATCAGTAAGGCGGCCATTCTGGCTATTTTGTAGGGGGTCCACATCATTATGTGTTATTGCCTTGGTTTGAGTCTGTGCCTCTGGCGTCTCCTATGACTCCAGAGGTTCTTCACGTGTCTATCCAGATCTGAAGATCCATGCTGCCACAAACGCTCTTTATCCCAAATGCCTTGACTTCTTGTATTTTGTCCAGGCCTTACTTTTAAACTGGTCTTCCCTGTGATTTTTTTGCCCGTGCCACCTAGTTTGTTCTTTTATTGTACTGCTGTTTACTTTTAAAGAAAGACTGGGAACTCTGGGTCCATTTGGTATTTCTCTGACATCTAAAAACACCCGCACCCCCAAACTGTCTCTGGCGTTGCTCCTCCTTTTCAGTACTGTTTTCCATGTATCTCACTTCTCTGTTTCATAGAATCTTAAAAGCAGTCATTGATTTGCCTCCACCTCTTGTAGGGGGAAAATGAGACGGAGAATAGAATTAAGAAAGAGTTAAAATTCAGGATGAGTGAGCAGCAGAGAAAGGATTAAAAGAAGGAAAAAAGTTGAACAGAGATGAGAGACACCAGCGAAACCGCATAATTACACACCAAACAACATAGTTCAACTCCACAATCCACAATGTACCTCCAATCCACACCATATAGTTTCACCACCTGAGCACCAAACATCATTCACCACCACCATCTTGCATCAGCGCACCCACCACCTAAGCATCACGTCAGTCTGCCCTTGCAATCTGACTGTCAAGAATTCCTGTCATGCGAGGGGAGGAAAATGGTAACCAGCGAAAACGGACTACATCTCCCAGGATGCTTAGCGGTTGAGAGGTTATGTAAACAGGAGAGCTGTTACATAACTCAAGGAAAACACGCCCTTATGTAAAACAGGAGAGCTGTTACATAACTCAAGGAAAACACGCCCTTATGTAAACAGGAGAGCTGTTACATAACTCAAGGAAAACACGCCCTTATGTAAACAGGAGAGCTGTTACATAACTCAAGGAAAACAACGCCCTATAAAGGGAGGAACCGGGAGGTACAACGCTGTCGGATATTGTGTTTACAACCGACGTACCTGCTTAGTGAAGAGCAGTGTTCAGGAGTGGTGCTCCAGTAAGGCAAGAACGGAGGTAGGTCGAGTCGTTACTCCCTGGGCCGTGTCTTGCCCCATCGTCACCTGTAAAGGACCCGGAAGCTCTACCGGATAACCATTGAGCTTCGCTTTTTGACTCGGCTGAGTCAAAGCGCAGTGGCGCTTTTGCTGGTTGGAGTCGTAACTCCCAGCCCGACCAGAGATACAGGGACTGCCAGCTGTAACGCACACCAGGAGGTGTTTGCCGCGTTACAGACTCGGAAGTCCACAGGATCGATCGAGCGGCTGCTCTCGGTTCAGTCTTCTTTGCTTGTGATTGGGGTATCGGTGACGCATCACCAGGAGGTGACTCCGCGTCCCGGTGCAGTCTGAGGAAGAGGTTGAGCGGCTGCTCCCTTCAGGTAGAGACCCCGGCTGGGTGTTTCCCTGACTCCTCGATTCTCCCCAACACTTTTCGTGCCCCTCACAGCCTACCGATTGGCATTGTCGGCCATTTCATTTCTGCCCTCTGTTGGCATACACCGGGATCGGCGTATATGCAGAGGACGGTTAGGACCATCCGTGCTGTGGGCTGGTAACGTACTTAGCCTGGAGGATTCCAGTGACTATAACCTTTGTTTATTCCTTGTATTCTTTTTGCCTTCATTAAAATAACTAAACCTTCACAAGTGGTTGCGTTCTCATTATCGTGTCTGTTAAACGATCCTGAGACGTTCAGGGCGTTACACTGGCATCTGTTGATTCTCCCCTAGTGTCCGTCCGCTGCTCGTGTTCTAATTCAATTACTGTTTTCCAACCTCCACTCCCCCGTTATTTATGTCCCGCTCCCCCATAACGAATTTTTTTTTAATAATAAACTGTTGCAGGAATTCCGCTCATGCACAGAACTATGCACAGAAAAACAGGACCTCAGTGAATTGTGGTGTACCAAAAAACTCACCTCAGTACCCAGAACCCCTATCCGACTAGCATCAGTGTCTCATTCATTCTCCGTATCATCTCGAAGCTGCCAATGATTAGACAACCCAGAACAAGCGACTTAAAGTACTCTCAGGAATGGTGGAAATCAGAAGCACCTTTTTGTTATTATTCTCATATCAGTCCACAACAAGAGTATTCAGAGACACGGTAAAGTTTAAAATGTTTATTTTTAACTACGTGCTCTAAGGTGCAGTACTTTGGCTAATATAAGCAGGCAAATGATTAAAAACAAAACCATCAGCATTGTTCCAATACCATAGAAAATAAAGGGAGAAATTATATTAAAAATGATAATGATAATTATGTTGTCCTATAATACTTTGTGAACCACCCTCCCTTCATTAGTAAACCAGTTTTATAAAACTAATAGAAGGTCTCTAGGCTTGAATGGGGAACCGCATACCTCAAAGATCAGCTTAGGTGAATCACATCACAGGATCAGCGCTCTGGAAAGGTTTTCTCCACGTGTCTGAATCATGCATGCAAATGCAATATTAAAGGCACCCGAGTTTCAGATATTTGCAGCTGTGCGCGTTTTGTGTCTAGAGCGTGGGCCGATCAACAACAGGCCGTTCCCATGTGAAGAAAAAGCAAGCAATCAGTTTTACTTGTAATAACAGCTACCTGCAGTGTCATGTGCAAAAGCAACAAAGTGGCAAGATGGCGTTTAACATCTAAACATAGCAATGTGTGTACATAAAACCCCGTCCTCACTACACCCTCCCTTGATCAGACCACGAACAGAATAGGGAAGCAATGTAGGAACGCAGAGTTCAAGTTCGAGCGAGACAGAACCAAGTTCATGTATTGCCAAGCCATATTATTGGTAGTAAACGTTTGAAAAATTTGTTGGGAAAAGAGAAAAAATAAAAACATCTCGCAGGGGCGGTATACATCCCAATGTGGAGTAAAAAAGAAAAATTAAAACCTGGTTTAGGACGTGCGGAAGACGGACAACTGCCAATTCAATCCATCAACATGTAGGCACAATAAGTGGCAACTGCCTCTAAGAGGAAGTCATTATAATGTTCAGTAAAAGAGTCAACCATCCAGTCAAGTAAAGTAAATGAACATACATGCTCCTCGATAACTGGAGCCTCTAGCACAAGCAGAGGACAACTTGCGTGGTCTTCAAGTTAACTTCTCGCCAAGAAGTCATATGTAGCCGCATATATATCCCAATTCCCTAGGACTCCATGCGCCGCTCCACAGGCCTTAATCCCGATACAAGAACAGTCCAAATCATGAGCCACTAAGGGACTCATTAGTCGATCATAATCCGGGGCAGGAGACGCCGTGTTTTACAGACACAAATCCAGAGCCCATTCGAATGGACAATCTAGGCAATGGAAAACAGGTTGCACGCAAGTAAAGTATGAGAACCGGAAGGATAATCCATAGGCTATGCTCAAGGTGGCCAGTGGTAATGTTCAATAGTATTCAAGCATCCGGTTACGCAGTTGAAGCAGCCGGGGCAGGCTGTCGTGTGATACATATCGTGCAGCCATTGCGGAGCAAGCAAACCAACAGCAGTACACCAGCAGTCAAGGCGAGAATCAACAGAAGCCCGCCGAAGACTCTGGAAAAAATAGAATGAAAAAATGCCGGTATCACACCAAATATTGTTTGGAAGGAGGTCACAAAGCCGGAGCCCACAACTTGGAAAAAATGCACCACGCCAGTTGTTGACGAGGCATTGAATATAGTATGAATCAGAGCACCGAAATGAAGGGGGAGATCAGTATTCAAAAGCGCATGCACTTCGGTGCGGGTGTTTGCTACGTGAAGGACACATTTTTCACGGGAGGAAGTCATGGCGACTTCTTTTTGAGACAATAGAGCCTTTATTCTGCTCATCTTGTTGAACTCTGCTTTCAAGGTTGGTATGGAAGGCCAGATGGATACATCCAGTCTTCCATGCGGGGGTGGGAAAAGGACATTCTTACAACAGACTACCCGTTGTGAGACAGTTACAATGTACGGAATCCCCACGAGCATCTCACAGCATGCCTTATTATTTAAAAGCAAATAACTACCGTTAGCTAACAATGTGAAAATGGGTGTAATTGCTGGCACTGGATTCCCCTTCAGAATGCAAGCTAAATTCGGTGCCTGAACGTTGCATGCGCCATGCAATTGGATGTTGCTACAGACTACTCAGTGATCAGGTGTGGAAGTGCATTCCTCTCCTTTCAAATAAACTTCTTTACCCTCTCTCAGGCACATGTATGTATATGGGAGTGACCAAACTTCATGCAGGAAAGCAGTACCCAATGGTTCGTATCTGCCTAGGGCATAATGTTTCATACATGAACTAAACTTAAACAATGGAAATGGTAAGGTGATTAAACCATAGATAAGCCACACAGCTGAGTTCGCTTCGGCCACAGAGAAAGGTAAAGGTTCCAACTTTTCAATATTCAATAATGAGTATGTCGCATCTTTCATGGACATGAACTGTTGTTTAGCAGTCAGATTAAAAGGCAGGAATACAGATGATGTGTTCATGTAGTCCCAGGGAACTTTCCCAGCCTTCAATGTTTGTAAAATCCATGCAAACTGCATTATAGAACGCAATTGATTTTGACCATGGTATAAAACTGACTTATCATCCTGAACAATATCCACAACAGATGAAACAATATTATCTAACGTGTAAATTCTGGAAGAAAGGGTGTTAATGCTATTATCTATGACAGCTAGCACTTTTTATAAATTGGCTTGATCAATAGCCCTTAATCTAGAAGCAGCTTCAATTTGAGATAATTTCCAAACTTCGTTGTAAACAGCATACACCCATCTTTTGGACCTGCCACCCACCGGGCCTTTAACAAAATCATTCAAATCTACTTTGTCATTCAATTTGGTTAAATGTTGTTTAACTGAAGCCAAGGTGGAATGTTGCAGCCATGTTTGACAAAACTTTCCTACAGAATAGGTAGTAACTGAATGGGAAGATTCAAATCGGGGGTCCACCCTAACCTGTGTATAGCCGTGGAGGAGACCCAGAAAACGATGGTGACAGGAATCTGAACTTTTCTTCCATATTAACCACCCTTCAGGGTCTAGGTTTGAAATGTTGAAGAATGTATTGGTAATGAATGGGTGCAATGCTTCAAGGGACAGATCTGTGTGATTATTCCATTTTGGATAAGCGCCCAGATCAGGAATAGAGGGGGAATTCATCTTTTTAGAAGTAGCCAATCCAAAGCAGGTGGTTTGAAAAATGGTAGATTAGGATAAGGCAAGCACGATGCAGAGCTTCCGTACCTTGTACCTGCCATGCTTTTGAACCCCAAACAGATTTAAGATCAATGGTATCTTTTCACAGCTCATAGCCCCCTACAGCTAATTCATCCATAAAGGACTTGGAATACAATAATTTAGTGTGGGTCAGTCTAACTTTGGAAGGTGACTCTACAACCAATTTAATATAAAAGGCTTCAGGTTTAGATACGCTGAAGTCAGTAAAATATGTAAATTTGTTCACTAGAGTTTTGAAACTTCCTTCAAATGGTGCTGGATAATGTTCCCATTGTGTATAATTGACAACATTTCTAAATGTATTTGCTTTATGCAGGAAATTATTGCCATAGTGTGGTAGCAAAACAGCTCCCCATAATTTGCTGTGTCTGAATATAAATCTGCAGCATCAAAAGCAGCATAATATTTCAAATCAGTAAAAAGAGCCTCTACGGCTTGGACATCCCAATCATCAGAGCGTATATTTTGTTTCACAACATCCCCCATAGAAAAACGAAGTACATTTGGAACATTTATCACCTCTGTGGGACCATGAATTTGAAATTTGACAGCATCCCATACAATCCCATCTAACACAGGCCAGGCAGTAATATTAACAAAAGTCTGGTCTCTCTTCATGATGTGTGACGAGGAGTGGGGTGCCAAAGTTCCATCAATTAATCTAATTGGAGATCTTTCGGTGAGATAGTGTCCATTTACTAGATGAACAAATACAACCACAAATACAATCAACATGAACAAAAAAATAGATATGAGCACTAGCAAAATGTAAGTCCAAGGGGGAATTAAAAAATGTCTTTTAAACCAAACCGCAAAAATAGAAATTTTCGATGGGGCGTTCGAAGTTATAGAATTAGCGTCAAATGAAAAATGAGACTGGTCAACTGCACTTGATTGTAAGCCAGGCAACAACACATCTGTGGGATAAGTATACTCAGTATCTTCAACAGGACCACCAGCCGGTGGAGTCAATAAAGGATTAGTAACTGTATGCATCTTGATGGCAACGTCAGGCCTAATGGTATTTGCTGGAGCCAAAACAGAATTTCTCAGCATTACTGAACAAGAGACCGCTGGAGTCATACTAAGAAGAATCGGGCACTCGTCGTAGTTTGACATTGTCAATGGAGATGTACCTGTTATCCTTGCAACCAGGAAGTGGAGGTAAAATGACTGTTCTTGTACCCTGCACGCCAAGCACTGGAACTGGAGCACGATAAGACGGGCCGAACGCCTTCTTGTTCTCCACCTTCTCACAGACCAGGTCAACAACCCGAGGTAGCCAGATTCCGGTAGTTGGCTGAAGTGCAGCATCAGTTGTGGAGGGCAAATTTTCCTTTGCAAGACTGTCTCTGGTCTCTTGTAGATTCTGTAATACAGCAGAATGATCATCTACGACAAAGGGTGCGGCCGACGCCACAATGTCTAGACCATCACGGTCCGGGACAAACATCTTTATGCCAAAGAGCATTTCATATGGGGTCCGCTCACCCAGAGACCTTCTAGGGAGATTATTAAGTGCACGCTGAACGCTATACAAATGGGCCAACCAGTTCCTGCCAGTGCCTAAAACCCGAGATGTCAGGGATTGCTTTAAGTCACGGTTCATTCGTTCCACAACGCTATTGCCCTCAGGCCAGTATGGAGACGAAAATTTGACCTGGACCCCCATAGATCTCATGGCATCCTTGTACGCCTTAGAGGTGAACGCTGGACCTTTGTCAGATTGAAGGGTATCACACGCAAAAATTCCCACAAAGACACACACATCCCTGATGACAGTTCGAGCATCAGCACTGCACTCCGTTGTTGCCAGACCCATATAAAACGTGTGCACGAATCCGCTGCAACTGAGATGTACTAATACGCAGTATCAGAGGAGAAAGGACCACAGTGATCTAATAAACAAACCCAAGTGGTTTATTAGATATGTACAACTGTGTTTGTGGTGGACGCGCATCAGTCGAAGGTTTAATCTGCTGGCAAATGTCACAATTAAGGACATAAGCACGAGTCTGTTTCTACAATCCGCACCACCAGTAACGTTGTTGTAAGATAGTAACAGTCACAGAAACGCTGGCATGAGCAGAAGCCATAGCTTCGTGAGCGGCTGTTATCAAGGAAAGTCTGCAGTCCGCGTTGGGAATTAATCTGTCACCGACGTCGTTAATTCTCACATAGAGAACTTTATCAGAACTTAAATGATAAGAGTATTTAGAAGGGAAACCCGAGGGTATTTATTACCCTTCTCTGTCGCAGCAATTGCTGCCAAGATGTCATCATCAATCTTACTTTTGGATCTTGTAACAGCTGCTACTAGATATGTTGCCACTGCTGTTTTCGCTGCTTCGTCAGCTAAGCTGTTTCCGACAGCGTGGACACCTAGTCGCTGGTGCCCAAGAGTATGAATTACATTTACGAGGGACAGACGCTGTTTAAGTTCTGCGACTCGAACCCAAAGCATTTTATGCTTGATTGTGTTACCTTTGGAATCACGATACTCATTTTGAGACCAAAAGAATAAATTGTCGTTGAAAGACTGAACACAGTAAAAAGAGTCACTCACTATAAGAGTAGTAACTTTAGGATCAGCAAACTCCAGTGCAAGCACCAGAGCACGAAGCTCGGCCAACTGAGCCGTACAATCACCCAATGTCTGCGTATACACGACATCAGATTTAAATTCATCATTCACAAAAGTACCAGCCACAATTGCGCAGGCCGCTGAATAAGCATGCTTCGATCTCGTTGCCGGTTGCGCCGAACCGTCAGTGTAAATGACACAATGGTAATCCTCAAGCGGGCGCAAGGACAGAGGAGCCGGATTAACAAACTCATACTGCAAGTACTCCTGAGTCTGCAATGAGGCATCAAAGATGTAAGTGACATCAGGAGATGTCAAAGAAGTGGCCCATTGTATCCAACGTGGATGCAAAGCTTTAGAATTCGGTACACTGGCTTTCGTTACTGCCTCTAGGGCAGGATACGGTGTAACACACCAGGTACAATTCTTATTACCAGGTTTGTGTGGTTATCACGCGTCAGTAAGTATTTAGAAGCAAGAAGATCAGCCTGCAAAGATTGCAGGATAGCTGAATGTTCAGGCAGCCAGCTCGATTTGGAAAATGTAGGTTCTACCAAGGCATACAGTGACTTGATACGCTGGGCATAATCGGGAATGTAAGTACTCCCGAAATTTAAAAAACCCAGCAAAGATTGTAGTTTTTTCAGGGTTGTGGGAGCGCGCAAACATGCGCATTTCTCCAGGAAGTGAGGTGCTAAACCTCGACCTTCGTTGTTGAGTTCATAGCCCTAAAACAACACTGTATACTCTGCAATGTGTGATTTTCCAAAGTTAAATTTGTAACCGAAGTCTGCAAACATAACAATGATGTGGTCAACGCGACACAGATGCAGCCATAATTAGTCGTCTGTGAGATAGATATCATCAACATACGAGTATGCATCAGGGTCAATGCTCTCCAACAGAGAGACTACGCGTGCGTCAAAGACACCTGGACTGTTTTTGTAGCCCATGGCTAATTTTTTTAACTGTTTCTGTTTGCCGCTGGATGTAAAGGCTGTCCATTGACTATTAATAGAGGACAGGTTATGGCTATAAAAGCCATTGGAGATGTCAAGTGTGGTCTTAAACCTTTTTCTCACGAGACTATCAACGAGGGTAGAACTGTGGGTATTCTGTATGGCACAGGTCCGACAATGAGAGTTCAAATGGCGGTAATCCAAAACTAGGCGGTACGACCCATCAGGTTTGGTTACAGTGAAAAGAGGATTATTCATGGGTGACACACTTGTTTCAATTACCCCTTGATATTCCAATTGTTCAAGGATTTCTGCGACGTGAGATCTAGCTTCGCGGCGCATGGGATATTGGGGTTGTGGCTGTGGCAAAGATCTTAATGGAATCTAATGGTTAGGCAACAATTTATCCCACCCAACCTGAGTACGGTACAACACCGGAGCAAGCACTTGTGCCCACTCGACTGCAAAGTTCTGAGCTTGCTCCTTCGGCACAGTGTGCGCAAAAGATGGAAGGATTACCTCCTCCCCTCTGGGAGCTGCCAAATTGAAAGCTGGGGGCCAGTCTGCCTCTGCTAACAGAATGTCATATGTAGAGGTCAGATTTTCCCCAAAAAATCCATTTTATGGTACATTGTATGTCACCATCTATTAAAAGGACTATGTCATATAGTCTGTCAGGGGAGCCACTCTAGTGTCAGCAGTTTCTACAGTAATGAATGTATCAGTTGCTGTCGCCTTCAGATATGGACACAGTGCTTGCCGCACTATCGTAACCTCCGCTGCGCTGTCTAGCAGCGCTAGTGCCCATGTCAGGTTCTGAAGCTGCGTTCTCACTATCTGAGGCATACCTCGCTGTTAGTGCAGCAAGTTTCTTCTTCTGAAACGGGGGTCGTTGTCGTGCAAATTTGTCCTGCTTGCCTTTACCATCAGCCGGGCGGGCTGTTCACATCCTTGGGCGGCACCCCGACCTTTGCCACAGTCTCCTCCACCGGACTGTGAGACCGATGTTTCCTGTGAAGAACGAGGAGAGCGTTGTTCAGGAACCTGAAATCTATCAGGAGACCTAATTCTTGTGCGATTACGCAAATCATATGTGCGTTCAGTAGTCTCTTGAACCGGTGACGCTGGACGTGACCCCTGTTTCTGTTGCTGCTTCCCCTGTTTTTTAGTTTTCCAATTTAGTTTAGGAAAAGCTGGACGGTCGTCCTTAAAAGACGTCACCGTCTTAGTTTGCGGTTGCGTTGTTTGAACAAAAGGCTTAACCCCTAAACTATTGCGGCCAATGGCCTTATAAGCCTCCGCAATAATACTTGGTAACTGACGGGGTTTATCAACGTCAGCGACGAGGCGCAGCTCATTCTACACTTGAAAGTTAACCGCATCTCCCTTGACGTTAGCAAGGATGAGCGTGGCCACTACATCGAACACGCCGACAAGCCTCATTCCTAACTCAACCGCCGCCTCCGGACCGTGTTGATCCTGAACACGCTTGATCACGGAGGGCAGTACAGCCATAGACGGCGTGCCGAAGCACTTCGAGTAGACTGCTGCAAACACTTTACCCCAGTTGTCACAATCAGCCACCTCCGGGACTAAGTCTTTCTGCAAACTAATGGTGAGGATCCAGTCTTTTTCCACAGCTTTAAAATTCGGAAATACTGCTTCCAGCTTGTCAAATTTCTCAGCAAGCCAATAAGGCATATCGTCCCATTACCGAATTAACCATGACTGGACTAAAAGTAATCCCGGCCGGGCCATCTGGCTGCGCCGCAACCCCAGGTGCCCCCACCTGGACATTGCGAGAGACGTATTGGACTAAAGCCCTATGTACCGTAATCAAGGCGGTATGGAGCTGACGTAAGTCATCCACTGGGGCTTGCAAAGAACGTGGATGTGGTGTAAACCCGGCCAAGACTGGCCAAGTGGCCCCTGGAATGGACAAGGGACCCAAACGAACCGGTGTAACCGTATGGGGTAGGGTGCCATTGAACCAAATACGATGCTGCCAAGCAGAAATGGGAATTTCCTGCGTCCTATACGGCATGTAAATAGCCGGGACTGCCGTAGGAGTGTTTGTGTGAAACGTATTATCATCCGCATTCACCTCCGGCAAAGTAACCCAAGAGTAAAATAGCTCATAGGGATGCGATACATCGGCAATCACTGTGAGAAGGTGGCCTGATATATGCTGTCCACTAGTTCTAGTGGGCACCTTATATCAGTCCAAACAACCCCTTATGGTGAATGGTAAAGACAACCTTTATCGAAAGCTATACTAGTGGTAGCTATGGAGGGCAGCCTTCAGGCTAAGTCTTGAAGGAATGTAAGCAGTTGTTTTACCAGTCTATAATCTCTTGAATGATCAAATGAAAAGACAACCACACCAGGTATATATTCAAAATATATGTATTTAAGATAAAACACACCCCTCTAGTCTCTTTATGAGACTGGAGTTCGAAGTACTTTGTTTACAAGTCAGCAATTATTAGTAATAGCACAAATACACGTTTGGGCCCTAGGGGCATACCAAACCATATACCAAAAAGTGGTATAAGAACCACGACTGGAATAGACACAAGGCCTAGAGCCTGTAGAATCACTGGGACCCCAAGGAACCACCCAAGGTAGTGACACAGGGGACCCACGGGGACTGTATGCAGTGTGTAAACACAACCGCGGGTTCCCGTTATCTTCTATGGGCAATGTCGCGGTTGGAAATTTAAATATTAGGGACACTTCTAATCGAGTCAGGACCAAACCCTTTTGGACTTAAGAAATTCTAGGGCTAGCACCCAAGGGGGCACCGGAGTGCTCGATTTATCTCACCTAGGGATGCCGGGTGCATAGGTGTCTTTGGTGTCGGGTCGCGCTGTCTATTTCAATGGGAGCCTGCAAAGAACTGCTGCTGCCGTGAAGAGGAGAAGTGTCCGAAGAGATCCAAGCCTGGATCTAGGATGGAAGGAACCTGAAAGCAGAGGGAACAGAGTCTGGGTCACTAGCCAGTGACCAAGGGCAGGATGGACCAATGCCCACAGATGTCGGGTGCTTCAGGTGAGTTGATGGGTGTCTTGACTCTTCAGTCATGAGGTCCAGGAGGCGTCAACGAAGTCCACGAGCCGGATTCGAGCTGTCCCACGAAGTCTGTCAAGCGCTGCAGTGTTGGCGACCAGAAAGGACCCAACAAGCCTTGGCAACGACAAGTCACTGGAATTCAGAGAAAGGACTGCGGTGCAAACCAGCAAGGTCTGAGGGACTCACCCAGTGAGGGTAAGTCAGGGATCGTCTGGAGCAACCAGGTAAGCCCAATTAGAAAAGGAGTTGCCTTCGTGGGGACCTGCTAGCAAACTGGCTAGTGATCGCGAAGGAGCCTCGAGTGGTCGCACTTGAAGCTGGCCCATGGGTCACTCGTGGAGTGGAGGCCAACAATCTTCGGTGCAGTAGGTGCTCAAGGCTGGGGCTACTCGGAGCCCAAAGCACAACTTCGAGGAGGACCAGAAAGGTAGTGTTGCTGCAAAAGTTCACGGTTTCCAGGGGTCACGGTTCCACGTCACCCACGATAGCCACGGGCCTCAGCTTTGCTGTGGACTCAGGGTAGCCTCTGGGAAGTCTGGAAATCCACCTCTGGAGATGCAAAGACTTCGGCGTATGGCGGGAGCTTCAGCGATGCAGACCGGTCAGTTGCTTCTTTGGTGCCTGCCAAGCAGGGAAGTCACTCCTTGACCCCAAGGGAAATTTCTTCAGTCTTCTAGTCAGGATAGAACATCGAAGGTCCAGGATATATGTTGCAGAGTTTCGTCCAGGGTAATCTAAAGTCCTATGGACCGGATTCCTATACTTATAGTAAGTTTAGGGCATGGACTAACTCTAAGGCCCCACCTATGGGTGGGCCTGGAAAGAGGGGTGGTTACACCCATTTCCTTTGTCCAGTTTCGCGGCAGAGCAGGGGCAGGTAGCCCCTGCAACCGGTTTGAACTGGGCTATGCACAGGGACAGCAAATGTGCCCAAAGTGCAGGTCTTCAAAGCACCAGAGTGCTCCCGCCCAGACCCAATACACATCTGCCTGTCTGGGGAGGTGTGCCCTTTGACAGAAAACCTATTGTCCAGGCCTCCCCTGCCGGAGTTTCGGTCAGCAGCAGGAGGCCAGACCCGTGTCTGTGGCCGAGGCATCCATTTTATGATGCCAGGGCTCAGGAAAGGCCAACCGGGTTTGACCAGTGTGAACATGTCTCTCCCTCTAGAAGGGTGGAATGCTACCCTCGTCGCCAAAATTGGCGGGGGGTAGTATTCCAAAGCGTTTGACACCAAACATGACATGTTTGGATGCAGCCATTCCAAAGTTAGCATTTACCGCGAGGTTATAATGCACTTAAGAGTATATGGTATGGCTGTATTACAGAACAGCCATAAGGAAGTATTTCTGAAAGCTGCAGAGGGGCTCAGCTCATTCTTGGGCACCCTCTCACATAAAACCAAGCACTCTGCCTTCAGGATTGTCAAGGCCTGCCATAGGAGTGGCTTATAGGTTTATATGTGTCTGTATATATGTGTGGATATAGGTAGCCTATACCACTGTAAGGGGTGCAAGCATACCCTTACCCAGGCTGCAGTAGCAGACCTGTGGTGCCATTTTGAAGTGCTTCCCAGGGGTAGCATAATACGTGCTGCAATCCCTGGTAGGCCTCTGAGGTACCTATGCCCTAGGTACATAGTATACCATATACGTGGGGCTTATAAGGCACTCCAGAATCCAATTAGATATGTACCTCATGTACATGGAAACCATTTTAGAGAGGAAGCAGCTAGGCTGTGGTCCTGATTAGCAGGGTCACAGCCAGACTAAGGTTTAAAAACAGTGAAACACCAGCAAAAAGTGGGGGTACCCATGTGAATCAGATCCTATTCTCCTACAGTCACTACAAAGATAATAGACATCCCATCGTCAGGCACCCCGAACTGCATCAGATGATGCCGGAGAGGTGCGCGACTGTGCGCTGCAATAGCGACTTCAGCCATAAGGACACAGAGAAGAATAACAATCTATATAAACAGTAGCACAAAAAGGGTATACGATAAAACGAAACCTTTTGAATTGTCCAGCTTGAGAGAACATATATATTAACTATTTAGGTAGGTTTAAACCGTCACCCCCGTCAACCGGAAACAAGAGTGAGGGTATTGCGGACTAATATAAGCACTACTAAGGCGTCTCAATCATAAGACCAAAACGTTGGGCGCCATGTTGCGGGGATTCTGCTCATGCACAGAACTATGCACAGGAAACCAGGACCTCAGTGAATTGTGGTGTACCAAAAAACTCACCTCAGTACCCAGAACTCCTATCCGACTAGCATCAGTGTCTCATTCATTCTCCGTATCATCTCGAAGCTACCAATGATTAGACAACCCAGAACATGCGACTTAGTGTACTCTCAGGAATAATGGGAATCAGAAACATCTTTTCGTTATTATTCTCATATCAGTCCACAACAAGAGTAATCAGAGACACAGTAAAGTTTAAAATGTTTATTTTTAACTACGTGCTCTAAGGTGCAGTACTTTGGCTAATATAAGCAGGCAAATTATTAAAAACAAAACCATCAGCATTATTACAATACCATATAAAATAAAGGGAGAAATCATATTAAAAATGATAGTGGAAAACAAGTCCTATAATACTTTGTGAACCACCCTCCCTTCATTAGTAAACTAGTTTTATCAAACTAATAGAAGGTCTCTAGGATTGAATGGGGAACCCCATACCTCAAAGATCAGCTTAGGCGAATCACATCACAGGATCAGCTCCGCTCTCTGTGTCTGGAAAGGTTTTCTCCAAGTGTCTGAATCATGCATGCAAATGCAATATTAAAGGCACCCGTTTTTCAGATATTTGCAGCTGTGTGCGTGTTGTGTCTAGAGCGTGGGCCGATCAACCTGAATTCAACAGCATACATTGTTATTTGACCTTGACGGCTTCTGCATACAGTGTTCAGACTAAGGTCGCGGTGCACGTCTAGGGATGTGAACAACAGGCTGTTCACATGTGAAGAAAAAGCAAGCAAGCAGTTTTACTTGTAATAACAGCTACCTGCAGTGTCGTGTACAAAAGCAGCAAAGTGGCAAGATGGCGTTTTACATCTATAGCGCTTATGCTAACATAGCAATGTGTGTACATAAAACCCCGTCCTCACTACAAAACAAGCATGAGAACAGGCAGGAAGAAGTTGCCACCAGTGCAAGTACAAAACAAGCATTGGAAATGCAATAGGTCTCGCATTTGTTGGAGCTGGAGCTATTGGTATTGTAAATGGCAATGTTTTGTACTTTGAAAAAGGTCTTGTGTTTGTTGGAGCTATTCACATTGTAAATGGCAATGTTTTTTATTTATCCTTAGGGTTCTATATAGCACGAACTTAACAGCCTCAGTTGTGAAATTCGATTCATCAAAGTTTTTTGAGCCCTGAAATTTGCACAAGTAAAGTATAAATATGGGCACTGTTTAATAAACGAAGCCACTGCAATACAAGAGCAAAGGTGACCGAGTGACTGCTTCTGGGTTTACGGAGTTGCTTACACTAACTGCCCGTTAAAGCTAGCTAGCCCACTACTATGAGTTTATCAAACTTAATGCTATGTTTTCTTATGTTATGTTATGCTATGCAATGCTATGTTTTGTTATGCTATGTTTTGTTATGCTACGCTTTGTTTTGTTATGCTATGCTATGTTTTGTTATGCTATGCTATGTTTTGTTTTGTTATGCTATGCTATGTTTTGTTCTGTTTTGCTATGCTATGTGTTTTGTTAGGCTATGCTATGTTTTGTTATGCTATGTTTTGTTGTGTTTTGTTATGCTATGCTTTGTTATGCTATGTTTTGTTTTGCTATGCTATGCTTTGCTATGTTTTGTTATGTTCTGTTATGCTATGCTATGTTTTGTTGTGTTTTGTTATGCTATGTTTTGTTATGCTATGTTTTGTTTAGCTATGCTTTGTTATGCTATGTTTTGTTATGCTATGTTATGTTTTGTTATGCTATGCTATGCTTTGTTATGCTATGTTTTTTTTTGATATGCTATGCTATTCTGTTTTTTTATGCTATGCTGTGTTTTGTTTAGTTATGCTATGCTATGTTTTGTTGTGTTTTGTTGTATTTTGTTATGCTATGTTTTGTTATGCTATGCTTTGTTATGCTATGTATTGTTTTGTTATGCCATTTTTTTGTTATGCTATGCTGTTTTGTTGTGTTTTGTTATGCTATGCTGTTTTGTGTTTAGTTATGCTACGTTTTGTTGTGTTTTGTTATGCTATGTTTTGTTATGCTATATTTTGTTATGCTATGTTGTGTTTTGTTATGCTATGCTATGTTTTGTTATGCTATGCTGTTTTGTTGTGTTTTGTTATGCTATGCTTTGTTTTGTTATGCTATGTTTTGTTATGCTATGCTATCTTTTGTGATGCTATGCTATGTTTTGTTGTGTTTTGTTATGCTATGTTTTGTTTTGCTATGCTATGCTATGTTTTGTTATGCTATGCGTTGTTATGCTATCGTTTGTTTTGTTATGCTATGTTTTATGCTATGCTAAGTTTTGTTTTGTTATGCTATGTTTTGTTTAGTTATGCTATGCTATGTTTTGTTGTGTTTTGTTATGCTATGCTTTGTTATGCTATGTTTTGTTTTGTTATGTTATTTTTTGTAATGCTATGTTATGTTTTGTGATGCTATGCTATGTTTTGTTGTGTTTTGTTATGCTATGCTTTGTTTTGTTATGCTATGTTTTGTTTTGCTATGCTATGCTGTGATTTATTGTGTTGTGTTAAGCTATGCTATGTTTTGTTGTGTTTTGCTATGCTATGTTTTGTTTTGTTATGCTATGCTATGTTTTGCTATGCTATGCTATGTTTTGTTGTGTTTTGCTATGCTATGCTTTGTTTAGTTAAGCTATGCTATGTTTTGCGATGCCATGCTATGTTTTGTCATGCTATGCTATGCTTTGTTATGCTATGCTGTGATTTGTTGTGTTGTCTTATGCTATGCTATGTTTTGTTGTGTTTTGCTATGCTATGTTTTGTTATGCTATGCTATGTTTTGTTTTGATATGCTATGCTATTCTATGTTTTTTATGCTATGCTATGTTTTGTTTAGTTATGCTATGTTTTGGTGCGTTTTGTTATGCTATGCTATGTTTTGTTGTGTTTTGTTATGCTATGCTATGTTTTGTTATGCTATGTTTTGTTATGTTATGCTATGTTTTGTTGTGTTTTGCTATGCTTTGTTTTGTTATCCTATGCTGTTTTGCGATGCTATGCTATGTTTTGTTGTGTTTTGTTATGCTATGCTTTTTTTTGTTATGCTAGGTTTTGTTTTGCTATGTTTTGTTATGCTATGCTTTGTTATGCTATGCTGTGATTTGTTGTGTTGTGTTATGCTATGCTTTGTTGTGTTTTGCTATGCTATGTTGTGTTTTGCTATGCTATGCTATGTTTTGTTATGCTATGCTATGTTTTGTTATGCTATGCTTTGTTATGCTATGTTTTGTTTTGATATGCTATGCGATTCTATGTTTTTTATGCTATGCTATGTTTTGTTTAGTTATGCTATGCTATGTTTTGTTGTGTTTTGTTGTATTTTGTTATGCTATGTTATGTTTTGTTTTGTTAAGCTATGCTTTGTTATGCTATGCTATGTTTTGATATGCCATTTTTTGTTATGCTATGCTGTTTTGTTATGCTATTTTGTGTTTAGTTATGCTACGTTTTGTTGTGTTTTGTTATGCTATGTTTTGTTGTGTTTTGTTATGCTATGTTTTGTTATGCTATGATGTGTTGTGTTTTGTTATGCTATGCTATGTTTTATGCTATGCTGTTTTGTTGTGTTTTGTTATGCTATGCTTTGTTTTGTTATGCTATGTTTTGTTATGCTATGTTTTGTGATGCTATGCTATGTTTTGTTGTGTTTTGTTATGCTATGTTTTGTTTTGCTATGCTATGCTATGTTTTGTTATGCTATGTTTTGTTATGCTATGCTACATTTTGTTGTGTTTTGTTATGCAATGCTTTGCTTTGTTTTGCTATGTTTTGTTATGCTATGTGTTGTTGAGTTTTGTTATGCTATGCTATTTTTTCTTATGCTATGCTTTGTTATGCTATGCTATGTTTTGTTATGCTATGCTTTGTTTTATTATGCTATGCTTTGTTATGCTATGCTATGTTTTGTTTTGATATTTTTTGTTATGCTATGCTATTTTTTGTTGTGTTTTTTATGCTATACTATGTTTTGTTATGCTATGCTATGTTTTGTTGTGTTTTGCTATGCTAGGCTTTGTTTTGTTATGCTATGCTATGTTTTGTGATGCTATGTTTTGTTATGCTATGCTTTGTTTTGTTATGCTATACTATATTATATTATGCTATACTATGTTATGTTTTGTTATGCTGTGTTATGATTTGTTATGTTATGTTAGGCGAGGCTATGTTTTGTCATGTTATGTTATGTTTTGTTAAGTTATGGTATGCTATGCAATGGTATGCAACGCTAGGCTATGGTTTATTATGTTATGTAATGGTATGTTTTGTTATGTTAGGCTATGTTCTGTTATGTTATGCTGTTATTTTATGTTAGGCTAGGCTATGTTTTGTTATGTTATGGTGTATTAAACTACTGTGGATTTTATAACATCCAAAAGCTGATGAATGGAGCGGGCTTGCACGTCTTTGGGCTTGTGCGCGCTCCCCTCCCTCCCCCACCACAGTACTTTGCATCTTGCCCTGTGTTTGTAAGTGTGTTTCCATGTGGAATTAAGGTGCCTTGTGACGGGGCACTATCCAGCGCAGCAGTGGGATTAGTGTTTTAATACTGAAAAGTAGCTGTGAATTGTGGAAACCTCCGATCTTTGTGCGTGAAGTAAATAGCTTGCAGGAAGCAAAAGGGCTTGTGTATGTTGCCTGTTGTGGGGACAGGGAAAAAGCAAGTAAAGCTGATGTGTAGGAAGCAATGAATGAGGCAGACAGAAGGCAGCAACAGCTCGAGGGCTGGGACAGTTTTGTAGGATGCTTGGCGGGGGCGGGGGAGCGGACCTTGTTGTTGTTAGTGGGGGCTGGGGTGGTTGAAAGAGTGGCGCTCACATTTGGTTGCTGGGATTAACAAACCCGGCGGAGCGTGGCGCGCACGCTTGGCGGGGGCGGGGGAGCGGACCCTTTGAAGTGCTCCCAAAAAGCGTTTTGCATGGCGGCACGATGCGTGTGATTGTGCACGTGCTAGCCATGCAATCTGCTTTTTGGGAGCACTTTTCAAACGCCACAATAGTCTCGCTTTGTGATCGCTTACGCGATAGCAAGGCGAGACCTAAAAAGTAGAAGACATTTTTTATGTTAAAATCTTTTTTTAAACCGTTTTTTCAGTTGTATATAATGTTGTTTCATTTGTATAAAGGTAACACACATGCTTAAAACTTTTATTATAATTTCTCAACATAATGCATGGCAGCCACAATGCTCTACAACATAGCCAAAAGTTCTGGCTAAACACATAAGGTCCCAAAGGTGAGACCTATTGGCTATGCCAATGCTTGTTTTGAGTAACTCTCTAAGTGAATGCACTTGTTCAGCAAAGTTCTTGACATACTTGGACATGTATTCGACCAGGCCAAGAAAGGATTTAAGTTCCTCTTTATTAGTAGGAGCAGGAGCAAGTTTGACCTGTTATGGTGTGACACAGATAAACCACAGATTCAACACCTATTTTGCACTTCTCCTTTTGAGTGGTGAATCCTGCCTTGCTAAGTTTCTTTAAGACTTCTTCTAGGACTTTATTATGTTCCACTCCTGATGCTCCGTAAATTAGGATGTTGTCCTGAAAGCACAGTACTTTGTCTGTTCCTTGTAAGATATGCTGCATTATGCGTTGAAACACTGCTGCGGCAGATGCTAGGCCTAACGGCATCCTTGAAAACTGGTATGCCCCAAAGAGAGTTATGAAAGAGGTAAGGGACTTGGAATCAGGGTGGAGAGCTACCTGATGGTAAGCGGAGGAGAGGTCGACAATGCTAAAGAATTTTGCTCCTTGTATGACCGTGAGCATCTCGTTGATGTTAGGGAGGGGGTGTCTGTCCACCCATATGTTTGAATTCAAGTCTCTGAGGTCAACACATAAGCGAATGCTCTTTCCTCCTTCTTTAGATGCTACCACAATGGGGGCCAACCATTCAGAACTTTCAATACGCTCTATCACTTTGTTGGCTTCCAACCTGTCAAGCTCTTTCTTGAGCGGGTCTCTTATGAGTAATGGAACAGACCTGGCCTTGTGAACAACTGGTTTGTGCTGTGCTTTTAGTTTGATCTTATACAGGAATCCTTTCAACAGTCCTAATTTATCAGTAAACACTTCTGGAAATTTCTCGCATACTTCTTTCCCTATATTTGACCTATCTACAAGTTAAACTGGTTCAGGAGCATTTGGATCCAGCTTGATCCCCAAGTCTTTCTGGTGTTTCCACCCTAGTAAATTTGAACCATTCTTTGTGATGTACACCTTTCCCAAAGTAGATCTGTCTTTGAAATCAATGTGCATGAGAAGCATTCCGACAAGGAGTATGGGATGATGGTTGTATCCTCCCGGTCTGATGTCAGGAGGTAATAGGGTGTATTCTTTGTTTCCTGTTTTCTCCTGAAAGGTGGATTCACTGATCGGAGTATATGAAGAACAAGAGTCAGCAAATAGTAAATACGGGATATTGTCTAGTAGGATTTCACATTTAGGATATATGTTATTGGTAGGATCTGTATTGTTAACTACTTGGAAAACAATATCTTCATTGGGAGTTGGTTTGTTGCTAACCATATGGGTAACACTCTTCCTAAATTCCTTGCAGACCTTAGAAAAGTGTCCTCTTTTATTGCATTTCCTGCAAATGATACTTCTCGCAGGGCATTTTATGTTGTTGGCCAAATGATTGGGATTACCACACCTGTAACACCTACATTTGCTACCATCAGTATTTTGTTTATCAACCTCAGTCGGTGAAGATTTTGACTTAACATCTCTTGTAGCTATTTTATGAATGCCATTGTCCAAAACTTGCTTGACCTCTACTGCATCTTTCATCTCATTCATGCAAAAAGCTGTATGTTCTATACTTACACGATATCAATGGCATGTTTTAAATCAGGGGCTTCGGCTAAGAGTTTTTCTTGAATCTTCTTATCACATGTGCATCTGACTAATTGATCCCTGATAAGAGATTCAGTTAAAGTGCCAAAGTCACAAGTTGAGGCTAATCCCCTCAAAACAGCAATGTAATTACACACTTTTTTCCTTATGAATGTGAAAAGAATTTGTGTCGTTCTAGAACCACATTGATCTTCTCCCCAAATTGTGCTTCTAATTTCATCAGAGTGTTTTGAAATGCATCATGCTGTACATCCCCCCGCACATCTTCAGTAACATCTTCATTTTCAATTATAGAATCAGGAAGGGCATCAAATATTTCTCTAGCATGCTTCCCTAAATTGTGCAACAGGATATGTTGTTTACATACAGATTAAAATCTATCACCCCCCTATGGCAATTAAATATGACTCAAACAGGTTTACCCATGTTTCCCATGGTATAAGGTTTCCCTGCTTCATTTAGAAATGAAGGAGGTTGAGACATTGCAAATGCAGCCATAGGGAAGGAGGAAAGAAGAATAAGAGACGTGGGAAGGTAAATGAGAAAGTATATGTTACAAGAAATAGAGAATAGACCAGAAGTATTCAGAGAAGGAAGATAATAAAGAAAAATTAGAGTAGAGGCACAAGTGAAAGATGTCAGGAAAAGTAGCAGGATAATAAATTCACAGTTTAGATTGCTGATGTTTAAAATGTAAACAACTGTAATAGTATACTCATAAATCACTATAAGTGTCAGAATTCGGTAATATAACAGTACTAAAGGCAAGGTGGCACAATAAATGGGAGAACAACAGTGGTAAATTAAAGTAATGCTAGAGCACTTCTGATGTACCGATGGTATGCTGTGCCTGTCAGCGATGTAAGTGCTGGCAGGCTGTGGTGAAAATTGTAAATAGGCTTGCACACGTGACAAACAGTTGAAGGAGGATTTAGATGTGTAATGCACGTAGCGTGTATAATAAGCAAGCTGTGCCTGTCGGCGAAGGGCTTTGCTGGCAGGCTGTAGAGAATAATGGCAGCCCCTCTGTACAACACAACGTAATGCCAGGGCTTTAAAGAAAAGAGCGGGGTGATCAAATGCACATAAAGTAAGCTGTGCCTGTCAGCGATGAAGAAATTGCTAGCAGGTTGTATGGAATGCCGAAGTCACTCACTGTGTAATTAAAGGCAGCACTGGTAAGAAATGAGCACTAGAGCAGCTGAAGCAATTAAAACGAAGAGGCGCTGTCCGCCCCTCCTTCGGTGAAATTGACTCTGCAATTAGTTCTTCACTGTGTGAATAAAGGTAGCGCTGGCAAGAAATGAGCACTTGAACAGCTGAGGCAATAAAACGAAGCGGAGCTGTCCGCCCCTCCTTCGGTGAAATTGACTCCGCACTCAACGCTCTGAGGAAAACGAGCGAAGCAGCTGCGTCATACGGAACAGCTGAGGGGAAGGGGCGGCACCAGGAAGCAGCCGGCGGTGATAGCTTCTGTTTCCTTCCTTCAGCAAACACAGTGCACACGGGTCAAGAAAACAGAAGTCAACAGCCGACAATGAGATGCCGGTCTGCACTCCGTCCAAATACCACAAAGTGGAAAGCAGGAAGGCAGACGAGGCGCGAAGAGCTGCCACGAGCGCGTAGCACTCACCGCCACAGCAGAGGCAGAACTGCTCACAAAAGAGAAATACCCCTTCACTGGAATGAGGAGCGGCAAGCTGCTTACAAGCTGTAGTGGCCTGCTTTGCCTTGCACTGCTAGAGCGCGAGGCGTACTTAGAATGTCTCGCGCTGCCCTCCATGACGTGGGGGTGCTGACAGTTTGACAGTTGGCGATGACAGTTGTATTCATTTATGTGCAGCCACAAGCAAGCGTTGTGCCCGTAGGAGTTCGTATGAATAAAGACTTGCAGTTTACTACGTTCTGCTTCGTGTGATTACTACACGATTTACTGGCGACGAGTACGACTCCTACAGAACCCACAGCATACTCCGGTTACAGTACCTGAAGTATTGGATGCCCGGCGCACTCCTCACTTGACGATCGGTGAAGGTCTCCTGCCTCAGCCTTTCACGGAGCGGTGACCGCCTGCCTCCTGATGTCTCCGGTTATTGCCTGTAACAAGCTGAGGTGAGGGAACGTGCTACGAGAGGCGTTTCGCGCGTCTCTGTTGTTGTTGTAACCCCGCCCAGCTCTTAAAGCGACAGGCTCATTTGGGCCAATCTTGGATAGCATTAGCATGGGAAAGTCATCGTGGACTGAAAAACCCAGGGCAGCATAACATACGTTTTGGAGCAAAGTATAAGGGTTATCTACATTTGGAAAAAACGACGTTTTGAGGGCACGACCTTAAGTTGCACAAACATATAAACATTATTTCCCTCTTCATCTTCCGTGTGGGGATCACAGAGGCTGTTTCATAAGTTGTGACTTGCTTATAACGAGGAAATTTCTCATGATGCAGTCCATTCTTCCACCTTCTCCTTTCCTGGACACACCCGGTGAACCTCCTGTGCCTTGGAGGAAATGGTTTGATGCATTTGAAAATTACCTGGGTGCTATAGGAGCACATAGGTTCAGGGCAGAAAGGAAAAAGTTTTTACTACTCCATTCCCTGGGGTATGAAGGGAGAGAAACCCTTAAACATTTACCTGATGTAAGTGTGGAAGAAGACGAAGAAACAGATGAATACAAAGACACAGTGAAAAAATTAAAAGCCAGATTTGATAAGCAACCCAGTGTGGTGGTGTCTAGACACAAATTTTTTAAAAGAATGCAGAAAAATGAGGAAGATGTAGACACATACATTACTGCTTTGAGGAAGTTGGTGGCAGAATGCGAATTTGAAAATTTCAGTGAACAGTTGATTCGTGATCAGTTTATAGGGAAGTGTCTGGACAAAACTATAAGACAAAAACTTTTATCTTTGGAAAATCCCTCGCTGGATGAATCTATTCGCATAGCGAAAAGTATTGAAACGTCACAAACTTCCATAAAGGAACTGGAAAGTAAAAGTATTGAAGTTGTTACCCCTGTCCGCTTTAAAAAGCATGAAAGAAAAAAGGATTATCAACAAAATAATAATTTCTTCAAAAGGACAGATTTATGTTACAGGTGTGGATATCCCTCCCATGTGAAAAATGGTAGACCATGTCCTGCGAGAAATGCAACCTGTCGCAAATGTGGGAAATTGGGACATTTTGACAAAGTATGTCAAAGCCACAAATTTAAGAAAGAACAGGTAGCATGTGCCATGGATGCAAGTGGGAGTGACAGTGATGACACCCTGTGCGAACTAAAGGACATGGTAGTGGTTGTCAGGGAAGGGGACATAAAAAGTGGTAACCCTGATGACTGTGTCGATCCCTATGCCATCATCGGTGTAGGGGAAGAGAGTGTGAGGCTGCTCGTAGATTCTGGGGCTAGGATCACTATGATCAGTGAATCTTTGTTCAGGAGAAAATGGGGTAACAGACCTCTGCAACCGCCAGACCGTGAGCCTGTATCCTATGAAGGGAGAAGTATAGAATTGATGGGGTACTTTGAGGACATCTTGATTTTCAAGAACAGACACATTTACGGAAAAGTATATGTCGCTGTCAATGGACTAGACATATTAGGATGGTTCCACCAAGGTCTGTTCAGTATGATGCTGTGCCCTGGAGCCAAGGAACAGATTCTAGTGGTTCGGGACCAAACACAGGTTGAGGAACTACTCAATAAGTATCCCAGAGTGTTTTCAGGTGAACTGGGGAAAATCAAAGGATTCAAACACAAGATCAAGATAAAGAATGATGTAGTACCTGTAAAACACAAAATAAGGAGTATCCCTTTCAGTATCAGAGGAGACCTGGAGAAAGAACTTTTGTCCATGCAAAAAAGAGGGGTTATTGAACCCATAGAGTCGTCTGACTGGTCTTCAGCATTAGTCGTTGCAAGGAAGAAAAATAATGATCTCAGGATCTGCATCGATTTGCGCAATTTAAACAAGGTCATCTGGGTGGATTCGCATCCCCTACCGAACATATCGGAAATGCTGGGGGTAGTCGAAGGTGCCAAGGTCTTCACCAAACTCGACCTGGCCTCGGCGTATCACCAAATTGAACTGGACAAGGATTCACGCCATTTTACAGCGTTCAACTTCCCTGCAGGATTGTTCCAGTTTTGTCGCATGCCCTTCGGGTTGGCCTCAGCAGCCTCTGTGTTTCAGAGGGTCATGGCTAACCTACTGAAGGGAATAAAGAATGTTGCCATATTCCAGGATGACATCCTGTTGTTCGCGAGAGATCAACATGAACACGACATTGCTTTAAACAAGATCCTGTCCATATTTCAGGAACATGGGGTGGTCCTAAAAAGGGACAAGTGTGAATTCTCTAAAGACAAGATGGATTATCTGGGTCACACTATATCGAGTGAGGGTGT
Source organism: Triturus cristatus (assembly GCF_964204655.1). Classification (NCBI taxonomy): domain Eukaryota; kingdom Metazoa; phylum Chordata; class Amphibia; order Caudata; family Salamandridae; genus Triturus; species Triturus cristatus. The sequence goes on along the minus strand of NC_140595.1, from coordinate 862,873,253 downwards.
CACGCCTAAACCGAGTTTGGTTCAAGCCATTGTTGATGCTTCCGCTCCCAAAGACAAAGCTGGTGTCAAGTCTCTGTTAGGTCTCACAGAATTTTATGCCCGCTTTATTCAAGACTACGCTACAAAAATTCGTCCCATTTCCAAGCTGCTTCAAGACAGAAATGAATTTGTGTGGGATGACGAATGCAAGGCCGCCTTTGACTGGATCAAAGAACAACTCAGCACGGTCAAAGCCTTGAAGCCGTTCGTACAAGGGGTCCAGTGTACGCTAACTGTTGATGCCAGCAGTTATGGACTGGGCGCTGTGTTGACACAGATGGTTGACAAAGAAGAACACACTGTAGGGTTTGCATCCAGAGTACTAAGAGAAGCTGAAACTCACTATTCGGTCATTGAAAAGGAGCTTCTAGCATGTTGGTGGGGCATTGAAAAGTTTAAAAACTATTTGTGGGGTCAGAAATTCATTCTGCAAATGGACCACAAACCATTAGTGGCGATTTTAGGGTGCACCAACAGCCGGGGGGCCACTCCCCGCATCGCACGCCTATCCTCCAAACTCTTACAATACAACTTTGAAATTGTACATATTGCTGGGGGAAAAAATGTAAGAGCGGATGCACTGTCACGTTTGCCTGCTAATACGAATCAGGACATACATGGCGTAGATGAATGCTGTTTTGATGAGAAGGAGGATTATATTATAGCCAGTGTTGAACTTAGTAATGTTTGTACTATTGATCAGCAAAAATGGAGGGAGGCGGTGGCTGGAGATGAAGTCTTTATAAAACTGATGAAATATATTTCCCAAGGGTGGCCCAGGGAAAGGAATGTAGATGTCTGGTTACAACCCTATGTCAAGGTGTGTGATGAACTCTCGATTGAGGATGGTCTGGTATTCAGGTTAGAGAAACTTGTTCCACCTGTGGACATTAGACCCACTCTTCTCACCAAAGCACATGAGGGGCACCTTGGTGCCACATTAACCAAGCGTAGAGTCAGAGAGTACTTTTGGTGGCCCAAAATGGATAGAGACATTGAGGTAATGGTGCAAGATTGCACCGTGTGTGCGTCAAGTGACAAAAGTCTCCACACTAGTTGTCCTCCCCTCACTCCCATCCCTCTCCCGGGTGGCCCGTGGGAGAAACTCGGCATAGATGTCCTAGGTCCCTTTCACAGCCTTCCCCATCAGTGCAAATTCGCCATTGTCATGGTGGACTACTACACTAAGTGGCCCGAGGCCAAGTTTGTCTCTAAGGTTGATTCCCAAGAAATCATTGACTTTTTAAGGGAAACATTTATGAGAGAAGGGTTTCCTCAAACTTTAATCTCAGATAACGGGGTACAATTTGTATCATCTGAGGTACAAGAGTTTCTTAGAGAATCTGCCATCATTCATCACCGTAGTTCTCTCTATCATCCTCAAACCAATGGCTTGGTAGAGAGACTTAATAGAGTCATAGGTGATTGTGTCAAATGGGCTCTCGCTCACCACAAAGATGTTCCCCATAGTGTTAGGACTATGTTGTGGTTTTATAGAACCACCCCCCATTCGTCTACTGGGGTGTCCCCCTTTGAACTACTGAGAGGTAGGAAACCATGTACCGAGTTTAGACCGGCTTGGATGTCTAAATGGAATAAATCGTATTCTTCTCCCCAAGAAATGGATGAAAAAGTGAGGTCCAAGTCTGCTGAAGTCCAGGTCAAACAAAAGGAGTACTTTGATGAAAGGAAGCGTGTTAAGACCAGAGAATTTACTGTGGGAGACAGGATCAGAATAAAGAAACCAGGCTTTGTAAGGAAAGGAGAAGCCAAGTATGGGGAAATTGTAGTGGTGGATAAAGTGTGTGGTAATGCTGTTCGAGTAAATGGAAAAGACTGGTGGAATAGTAACAAGGTGGCGAAAGTTAAAAATATGCTCAATGATGTCAAGTATCCCAGGTCGAGAAGTGAGGCCTCTCTTAGGATCTCTCACGGTAAACCTGATGTCCCGAATTCTCCTCCCAGCCACGCCACTGTCAGGAGGAGTACCAGAACAGTTAATATTCCTGTTAGATACCGTCAATGATGTTGGTGTTTCTTCTGCACTTGTTCTCTCTCTCTCTCTATCCCTCTCTCTCCCTCCTACTCTCTTGCGGGTTTCTATTCTTTTCTTTTCTTTTCCTTCCTACTTTTATTTTCTTCCATTTCCTTTTCCTCCTCATCGCTGCTCTCTCTCTGCTTCTCTTTTTTCTAAGGAAAGGAGATATGTAGTGGCCTGCTTTGCCTTGCGCTGCTAGAGCGCGAGGCGTACTTAGAATGTCTCGCGCTGCCCTCCATGACGTGGGGGTGCTGACAGTTTGACAGTTGGCGATGACAGTTGTATTCATTTATGTGCAGCCACAAGCAAGCGTTGTGCCCGTAGGAGTTCGTATGAATAAAGACTTGCAGTTTACTACGTTCTGCTTCGTGTGATTACTACACAAGCGCGTAGCACTCACCGCCACAGCAGAGGCAGAACTGCCCACAAAAGAGAAATACCCCTTCACTGGAATGAGGAGCGGCAAGCTGCTTACAAGCGCGTAGCACTCACCGCCACAGCAGAGGCATAGGCAGAACTGCTTATGGAGGAGGAACACCCTTCAGTGGCTGATCGATGTAGCAGTTGAAACACCAACGAGTGCAGCTGCTTGTGGGAGTAGGGTGACTATCACAGCAGGCACCCCTCAACAGCACTCTCCACCTCGAAGGAGCTTGTCTCAATGAAGAAATAGAGGTGGTAGATGCGCTGCCAGTTGGTGGTAGAAACTGGGGAAAGGATCTAGTGCTGTCCCCAGCAGAGCAGAATCGTCGCCAAATGTTAAGAAAACCCCTCCACACAGATTGAAGAGAAGAAGGACGTTTATTCAGTCTAGATCCTCACGCACCAGCTGACAAGTGAAGTCACCAACATTCTAAGGTGAGCTTCACACCAGCGTTCTACTAGAATGGAATGTACTACTGAGAGGAGAGGAGGGGGAAGAAGGAGAGGAAGGAGGGAAGGAACGAACCAAGAGAAGAGGAGAGGTACAGGCAAGGGGAAAGGCACTAGTTACAACAGTAGTTTTTCTCCAACAGGCCACTCACTAGTGGTGGATTTGGTTACCGCACTCGATGCCTGAAAGAGGTGGATAGTGTCTGTCATATGGGTCTCAGATCACTAGCTTCAACATTCGTGAATAGCCAATCTCCTTCACTGTGCATGATGTAACTCTAAATGTCTGTCTCCTCAGTGACTTACTCTCTTCCCTTCTGCACAACTGATGATTTGGTCTGTGTACACCCACACTTTATTTAACTTTATTTATTTATGCATTTTTATATAGCGCGGACTTTACCCAAAGGTGTCAGAGCGCTTCACAATAGGGCCAGTAACATTACCTGAGGATAATGTTACAAAAGTACGTTACAGAAGCAAACGAGATACAAGAAGAGGTATAATACAGCAAAAGTTGGCAGGCACTCACACATACACTAGGATGACACTTGTACAGGCATAGAATACAAATTTACAATAGTGAAAGAACTTCCTTGGGGGACTTGAAAGGGCTTGTATTCTGGAACGAGGATCTCGCGCTTCACTTAGTAATTCTTTTTTATTTTAAACACGAGCAAAAATCTCTAGAAACCAAGACCTCGCTTTGTGCTAACTCCTGCTGCGCCCCGGGGTTGCTTCTGCCCTCCACCCTCAGATTCTATGTCAGGACCGGAGGCTCCGATTATGCTTCTCATTTCTTTGCATTTATTACACAGCAGCCAATAAAAACACTTTTTTATTCATAAACTACAAATCCCATGAGCACTAGGTGCCCCATAACCATAGAGAGTACCCTATATAAGGTCTCACAGAGGTAATCACTTCCTCTTTCTTTGCTGCTCCGCAGCCAGTTAAGTGCCTTTCCCTTACTACTCCTTGATGCTGTAGTGTGTGGGTAGATCTTAAAATTTGATTATTAATGCTTAATGGATTGTATATTGATGCTTAATGCATATAGGACTGTATGTAAATAGACTCGTTGTACTTAGTTTTTCTCTTGGCTTTAATGCGTGGCGCTTCTCCAGCGTGTTTAGATGCTTACATACGTTTGTACTAATTTATTTATTCACCCGTGGATTGTTCGCTTGGAATCGCTTTTGCCTCCCCTGCCGGGCGCTTTGTGCCCACAGTTACCTAAAAAGGATAAACCCGAATGTAGTCTCTGGGACCTGGGTACAGAACAGTACTTAGGAACAATGGTCCCAGAAAGCAATTATACAACACACGTAATTTACATGGATCAGAACAAAAACTCGGAAAGCACAAAAGATATTTGTTGTACTCGGTGTTATTTAATCACACTGGACATAGGTCAATTATTATCATCATTTAAACACTATTGCAAGTAAAGTGCCCCTAGAAAGGAAAGGGAGAGGAGGGAAGTGGGGTGATAGTGGTTCAAGTGAGGGTAAGGAAGTGAATGCAGAATCAAGTGTAAATCACAATAGTCCGTTACTTAGAAAACACGTGGCTCATTTCTTGAGCCTATTGTTCACAATGTATCAAAACAATAAATAGCCATGGTTTTAAACAATAACACAGTGTTGAATCTCTGTTGTTCAAGGTGGCTAACAAAATAGATGTCAATGTATCAACCCCAAGAAAAGTGTAGGCTGGTATATCCCTTACGCCGGGGTCTTCCTCGGGACAGAGGTGGGAGGGAAGGGAGGGGGAGTAACGTAGGGATAAAGCATAAAACACCTTAACCCCTTCCCCACTCATGACGGAACCACTCCGTCATGAGCCACGGTCGCCGTGTGCTCATGACGGAGTGGTTCCGTCATGCTGCGGCCGTTGGCGGCCGCGCCGCCCACGCGGCGCTAATTCCCCGCCTGTGCGGGCGATTAGCGCAGTGGGCGGAGTCATGACGGAACCACTCCGTCATGAGCACAGCTCAACCGTGGCTCATGACGGAGTGGCTCCGTCATGAGCACCGCGCCACTGCGCTGCCCCCAAACCCCCCCCAGCACTGCGGCGGAATTCCCGCCGCAGCGAAAGGGTTAAGACTGGAGTCATCCCAAAGGATCCAAATGTAAACAAGCATTTGCAATGCAATAGGTCTCGCAGTTACGAGAGTTTCAGCTATTGGCATTGTAAATAACAATGCCTTTTATTTATGTTTTTAAAACAAAACAAAAAATAAAAGACATTATTATTTGCAATGTCAATAGCTCAAACTCGTGTAAATTTGAGACCTATTGCATTGCAAATGCTTGTTGTTAAATGTGTCTCAATACCTGGCACACATTAACGGTGAAATATCATGCATACTCACCCTGAAAACAAGCAAAACAGAAAGCAGCTCCACATACAGGCCGGGGAGGAGACCTGGGAGGGCGAGGGCTGCCCGCGCATGCGCGGTACCTGTAACTTTCGCGTGCCCAGTGGCGGCGCGTGTGGCCGGTGCAGGCAGCGCCTGTCCCCTTCCGGGGCTCCCGTGGTGAAGAGGGAGCACCGGCACCAGAGAGGAAGTGCGGGAGCTGAAGTCCCAGGTCCCAGGAGGGGGCCCGGGTGAAGAGCGGCAGATAGCAGTGCGGGGCTCCCATGCCTAAGGAGAAAGCCCTGTGTCGTGCTGGCAGAAGTATTGAGGAGCTGGAGTGCTCCGGAAGCTCGCCGCAGCCAGCCGCTGTTCAGGAGGATTCCCCTCGCAGACCGGGTGAGTGGGGGATTCTCCATTTGTCCAGTGGTTGTGCCGATGAAGGCAGAGTGTCAATGTTTATTTCATGAGCGAACCCGCCGTTGCGGGCCGCTCCAACGATGGGGCGAGTTTTGAAAAAAGTGAAAGTGAAACTGCATGCTGGCTTGCGAGGACGGAAGGGGGACAGGAGATGTGTACACCACGTGGCTGTAAGCGCGTACACAGGCTCCAATCTGCCAAAAGCCTGCACGTGCCCATCTCCTGTCCCACTTCCGAGGCCAGTCAGCAACAATAGATCTCGCTGGCGACATCGCTTTGCGCTGCGTTCGCCAGACGAGACCTAAAAAGGGCCTATGCCCAAAACGGGTATTGCCATGTAAAGCCTTTCAATGAAGCCTGAGGATGGAGAAGGGCGCGTAGGCTCCTAGATCACGAGAGCGAGAACCGGCACCTGAAAAGTTATGGTGCAGTATCAGGATAACAAACCCATAAACCGATTTGGGGGGAAAAAGAAACAGTCACTTACTTTATAGAAGATTAAACATTAGCTGGGCCATGTCGGATTAATCGGCTGGACCTGACATAGTTAATGAAATCTGAAAACATAAATGAAAAAGCGCTATTAAGGACCTAAAATGTGACATCACCACAATAGCTAAACCGTACTGTATTACAACACGTGCTGCGAAAGGGAGTGAAATACCTGAGCTATTGTAAAGCAGTTAAGCAGAAAAGTCCCTGGTTCCGAGTGAATCTTTCGACCTATACAGAAAAAGTTGCAGTTAGAAAAACGAACAGTGCATTTAAAAGAGGGTATTAAGAACATACGCAGTAGCTGTGCGCAAGGTAAACGTGTCGCATGGTGCGTCTTGTATTCAGCAAAGGATTAAATTACCTGAGCTTAAAAGTATAGGCCAAAATAGTCCTGGTTTCTACCGTTTCTTCCACATCTAGAATGGTAGAAACAAAAGGGTTCCAGTTAGTAAACCCGAACTTCGCACTCGGAGTGTGCGTGAAAGAGGATTAAAAAGCCGAACGCTTCATGATAACTCACCGCTGCTCGTCTGGGATGTCTCCTTGCGTGACTAGCGAACTGGAGCTCAAACCCCAGCTGTTTAAATCGAGCCGCCAGCCACGCGTGCCAGTCAACCGTGCAGGCGTTCAGTGCTAGGCAGCTATGACAAGGGGGAGGTCGGTGAAGAAAGACTCACAGTGAATTACTAAAAGGGAAAGATTCTTCTGTGGGATGCCGTGTTCCATACTAAAAGGGGCAGCGCCTGCATACCCATCACTATAAAAAGAAATAACGAAAGTGGCTACGAATGTTTGAACATGTATATACATGCTCACTGGAAAACTTGCTGTGAGATGGTGTGGACACGTCTATCGATCTTAGCATATTAGGACATATAGATACAAATACACAGTCTCGTTTGGACATAAGCTGATCAAAGTACAGTAACCATGATGACAATTGGCATGTATACATATTTAGCGGTGTCATAATTATAACTTAAATGGACAGGATGTCACAGACAAAAGGGTCTACATACGCTGAAATATTGTCTGTTACATCTCATGCTCGGGCCTACATTCTAGATTGGCATTTCCAAAGATATTTTATACAAGAGGCAACAAAAGATTTATCACATTCTTAGTTTTGTAAAGTGAAAGACATCGCGGTCTTGAAATCAAAGGGACCTCCAACAGTTCTTATTACATATAATAGACACAAGATGTTAGAAACATTACAGTTACTTGATTGCTGTGTAAACGGTACATCCTAGACAGTACGCTCTGTTTGCATTATTCAAGTGTCAGGCAGGCACATTGGGCATGGCTAACCTCTGATTGGTTCAGGCCATTTTGTATGGAGTCCAGGACAATTACAGATGTGGAACTTGTTCCATTTGTCCCTTATGTCTGGAAGCTAAATATGTGACATACAACAATCAAAGAATCTGGGCCAAATGCTTGAACAACTGCCGTAGTAAGAATGTGGTGTACCTGCTGATCTGCCCCTGTGGTCTTGGTTATGTAGGTGAAACCAGTAGGGAGCTACGCATTCGGATTTTAGAGCACAAATCTGCTATCCGAACTAAAAGTAAATGCTCCTCTGACAGAACATTTTAACCTAATGAACCATACATGTGATCAGTTCCAATGGTTCATCTTGGAGAAAATATTCATCAATAGAAGGGGTGGTGACCCCAATACTACCAGGAAAAAGAGAGAGCAGTGGCACATCTGTTATTTAAATACAGTAGAGAAGGGACTTAATACGAAAGAAGATTGGATGAGTATTATTTCCACATAGACACTGCGATGAAATGTGTAAAAACCGGGGAGTTTTTTGTCTGTAAAAATATGAAGATTGTAATAGGTTATAACCTATTTTTCTGCCGAGTGGGTTGTACCGATACAAATTGATGTATGTAACAGCAGGGCCAATGGAAAGTAATTTGTAAAAACTTTGTCCGTATGATGATATCAGGTTTATAAGCTTTGTGATGTCAAGCCGATATAATTGTTGATGTTATATGCGTATCACAATGACGGTTAATTTGATGATGTTTTTCATATTATATGCCATCAAGGAGGTCATGTTATATGTGCCAGTATGGATGTGAAGAATAAGCTTTTTAAAAATGTTTTATAATTGTATTAAATATTCTAATGACCGTTTAATGCCCATAGATAGTTCATAAATTGTCTCTAAAGGTAGTTTCCTATACAATTTTTGTATCCAATATTGTGGTTAATAGAGGACAATTTTAGAAGTTTGTTCCGCATGTTTATATCTTGCATACTAGCTTTAGGATACTAAGCAGACAAAATCTCGCATATTATATCCGTAACATAATGTGGGCTAATCTGACCATGTTTTTTGGTTTATATGCCGCTGAGGAGGTTATACAATGATGTTTGGCATTGTGGTTATCAATTAGTTTTTACAATTCGCACTGCATCAGGTGTTGTAATTTTTGTTTAGAGGTTACAAGCAGGAACAATAAAGTTGGAACGCTAAGGGATTTAAACCTAGGCTAAACAGACAGCCTCAAGAGGGATGTATTTTAAAAAATATAACAGCGGTTAATTTGCCTAAATATTTGGGCGTGTGAAAATAGTTTTATTTCATACGTTAACAAACGTTTCGTATGAAATTGTGATCGAGTTGTAGAATCCAACAAAATAAAGTTTAAAAAAAAAAAAAAAAAAACGCATCATTTAGAGTAGAGTTTCAATCCCAATAGAAGCTATGCAATTGGACTTTGAAAAAATCTCACACGTAAACATGGACATGTGACCAATTGAGCCAATCACTAGAGCCTAGCCTTTCTAACAAATAGCCGCACAGGTTAGACTATCCGAGAACAGACGGAGCAAGAAGACTCCATACCGGCGTAACTAGTTGAGAGCCGTAAGGTAAGACCGGGTTTTTCGAGTATCAGGGAGATTCGGTGAGATAGCGAGGTCTCGAAGTAATTGTAGTATATTTATCTACGAGCGAGAAGAGTTGGGACACGCAGTATGACATGGTTCCCTTGTATTTTTTAGGAACCAATACGAGACGTGCTAAAAGGGTAAGATAGTTGGACCCCAGTCTCTGATAAAAGCAAATCGATTTTTTATCAAGAAATACGCTACCAAGAAATACGCTGCGGTATATTATACAAGCGCATCTACAGATATCGGTAAGCGCATCCTGTTCTGCCTGATTAAATCGATTAAAGGTCTTTCTAACAGTAATTGATATCGTTATGTTACTCTACAGCAACTGAAGTCTGTGTACTTCTGGGAATTGAAGTTCTATTACGGAAACCAGAACGCTAGCCTTCCGCCTTCAATTATTTCAGGAAGCGAGCACATAGCGGTAGGCTGAATTTCCAAAGGTGAGGAAACAATAATGTAAGCATCACACAGTACGGGGGGCAGGAACGTGACCCATAGGTTAAGGTGAAGTTTCAATACTTAAATATAATAACTACCGTATAACCCCATATTTAAGCAGCAGGATATTTAAGTTATAGAAAACACTATCGACGATGACTAGCGGAGGACACACATGATTGCCTATATAGATTTGATAGTATAGGGGTGATGGTTAAGTATAATATCTTGCTAACCAAGAGGCCCTTAAGGTTATAAGCATTGTTATCTCTCTAGCCAGACTTTTACTCTATTTTTTCCTACTAATAGTACTTATGTCTTTCTAGGTTTGAAATCAAGCCAGAAGTAATTTAAGCCTATAAATTTGTCTTGATAAAGATGGTCCTATAAAAATCAAACCATCGAAACGCGTCGACGCCAAAGCTATACACAATCTAAGGGACCGCCGTAGAGGACTGGAGATAGCAGTTTCAAATATATCCCAAATCACGGTGTAAAATATCGGTCATTTTAGATGTGTTTTAGATGACAAAGTCTACTGTCTGTTTTTCTGTTATGCGGGCTCATAACAGTTTGTGTTTTGTAATTTTAAAAATGTACAAAATGTATGTTGATATAAATTGATTGTTTTTAATATGTACTGTATGGATGGATTTAGGATTTTTTATTGTTAAAATTCTTCTTTTAATAAATGTGATATAATTCCGGAACTTGTGTTATATTAGTGTGATATTTTAATAGTACTGTACCATTGGGTGGTAATTTTGGGATTGCCTTGTTGATACCTGGAGTCCAGGAGGGACATCCATTTACATTCCCTCAAATTAAGAATTGCTCCAATGTTCCCTCCGCTGAGGCTCAGGGAGGCTTTCTTGAGTATCACCCACCGCAATTCATCTGGATTATGGTCCATAGTTGTAAAATGTTCCACCAGAGGTGCTCCCTGCACACCACATCTTATACGGCTACAGTGCTGGAGTATGCGAGCCTTTATTTTCTGTTGGGTTTGGCCTATATAGATGAGATCACATGGGCATACAATGCCATAGATCACGTTATTTGTGTTGCAGTTTGTGAAGGAGTTCAAAGTGATCGCATGGTGTTTGTAGGTGAACTCTTTAGTTTGGATGGTTGTCAAACAAGCCTTGCAATGGCCGCAATTAAAATGGCCCAGTATAGGTGGTAGATTCCACATTGATCGAATCGAGAGTGCATCAGGGGTCTCTAGGAAGGAGCATACTACAAGGTCCTTGATACTTTTCGCTTTCTTAAAGGAGTGCATGGGGAGATTGTCTTGCTCTATGTCGTCTGATATCAGTCCCCAGTGTTTATTGATTGCCTTCTTGATAGCATGACTTTGCGTCAAGAAGGTGGTGACGCATATCATCCTTTCAATGGACCCATCATTCTTCTCCTTGGTTGTGAGCAAGTTCTCATGGGGGCTGTACCAAGCCCTTTTCTGTGCCCTTTTGGTAAGTCTTTTAGGGTAGCCTCGCTCCATTAGTCGGTTCATCAGATCATCCAATTGAGCCAGATAGTCAGTCTGCTTGGAACAATTTCTGCGAATACGCAGGAATTGCCCAAATGTGAGATTATCTCTGAGTCCTCTTGGGTGATGACTGTTATACCTCAGGAGAGAGTTCCTCTCAGCAGGCTTGCGATTAAGAGTAGTGTATAGTTGGTTGTCCTCACTCCTGATGGTTATGTCCAGGAAGTCAATTTCACTAGAGTCTGAGTGAATAGTGAATTGAATGTCGGGGCTTCTCTCATTGAGCCAGGAGTGGAAGCTGCCCAGTTCAGTTGAATCACCAGTCCAGATCATCTGTATATTGTCGATATACCATCTCCACATGGATGCCTTTTCAAAGTAGGGGTTTTCTTCGCTGAATATAAAAGATTTTTCGAAATGGTCCATAAAAATAATGGCCAGATCCGGGGTGCAAGCAGCCCCCATTGCTACTCTCTTGGTTTGAAAGTAGAAGTGGCCATTGAAAAAGAAAAGTTTTTTCATCATGGCAAAACGTAGGAGACCAATGATGAATTTTGTCGGAACTGTCATAGGGGCCGTTCGCTGATCCAGTACTTTTCCCATTACTTCAAGGGCAGTTTGTTGTGGTATGCTAGTATAAAGGGACACAACGTCACAGGTCACAAGAAGTTGATTGATAGGATCAAACGGGCGTTTGTCAACACGATTGATTGTTTGCATTGTGTCCCTTAAGTATGCCCGAGTGGCTTCAGCTATGGGTTTGAGAAAGTGATCAATGTATCTGCTCAAGGGTTCGAGCATCGAGCCACATCCCAAGACGATAGGACGCCCAGGTGGGTTTAATGGGTCCTTGTGGATCTTGGGCAATGTGTATAGTGTAGGCAGCCGGGGTTGTTTCTGATTCAGATATATAAATTCACGTTAAGTCAAAAAACCCTGTTCAAGGCCTTGTGTGGTAAGGGTAAGTCTCTCTTGCGCAAGATCCTTAGAAGGGTCTGAGCCGATCCTCATGTAGCTTGCTCCATCCTGTAGTTGATTCAGGATTTCTGTCTTGTAATTAATGACATCTTACACGACAATGGCCCCACCCTTGTCCGCGGGCTTGATCACTATTTCCTTATTGTTCTTTAAAGATGTCAGTGCTTCCTTCTCCAGCTTAGTGATATTATATTTAGTGTGTTTGTATTCCTTCAATATTTTGGAAACATCCCTCAAGACAATGCTCTCATAGGTTAGGATTTTGTTCATCATGCGGTTGGCTGGTTGGACAAACGTCGAAGGAATCCTCAATCCGGTCTGTGAGGTTACTCCGGATGGGGGAGAGTGATTGAAGAAATATCTGAGACAGATTTTCCTGAAGAAATGATGGAGTTCTGTTTTAAGTGCAAATTCATTGGGGCGTGCTGTCGGCACGAAAGAGAGACCTTTACTCAGAACACTTGTTTCTTCAACTTTAAGTGTATAGGAGGAAATATTCACTACAGGGTTCTGCTGTCTTCTTACCACCTGCAGACCATACGTCTGGTTTGAATCTCTCCATGATTCTCCGGTTGGAAACGGACCTGCTTCTGAGTCTTCCCGCTTCCTCACTCCCAGGTGCTGTTGTTCTCTGGCTGTCCCCGTTGTTATCCTCTGGGCCAACTCCCACCACGACCTCTGGGTGGCCTCCATTGGCCCACTCCTAAAAAAGAGGGAGAAGGGTAGGGTCCTTGGGGTGGGTACCATGTATCTTGGTATCCGTAGTTTCCACTTGTGCCCGGCTGCTCGTTGTCACGGTCTATACTGTAGGATGAATAAGAAAAGGTTGTATAGTTCCTACGTCCGCGGAAACCACCTCGGCCTTTATTTTTGAAACGGCCCTGGTTATCCGGTTTATAGTAGTCCTCTTGTAGATACGGGTAGGTATTCTTCTTCTCGAAATACCTAATATCCTTGGCTAGCTTTTCAAGTTTTAGTCTGCGCAGTTGCCTCAAAGTCTTTTAGTGTTTTGCCTAGATGTTCCAAGGCGTCTTTGGCGTTCGTGAGTGTAGAGTCCCCAGCTATCTCGATCTTCTTTTTTTTTTTTTTTTTTTTTTTTTTTTTTAAAACCTTTATTACAATTTCGAAAAGATACAAGTATGGGCCTACAACCAACAGGCCGGCCGCTAAACGCAGTGTAAACCTAGGCACGACTTAACATGCACATCAATGAAGCAGCAAAAGAGTTACTAAAGTGCTAATTATCGCAGTCAGCCACAGCCGCAGTCCCTAAACAAACAGGAAAGGTTTCATATTTTTGAAAAACAGAAAACATCAAACTCACAAGGCAGAGGAGGTTAATGGCAGAAACATGTGCTCCTCGTATCGAGGGAGTAAACCAACCCGGGTAGACAGATGGGGGGGGGAGGGGGGCAAGGCAGAAGCAACAGTCGCACGTCGCAGGAGCATACAGGAATGCGGGGGCTAGGGAGACAGAGCGGCATCCATCTCACGCGTCTGGGGCGGGGCGCAAATACCTCCACGATAGGAGTTCCAGGGACCCCACACCTTAATCCACTTCCCAGGCTTGCCTCTCGCCACATACACCGTTTTCTCTCTAAACATACACCAGTCCATGTGTTCCTTCCACTCGGAGACCGTTGGCGGCCTCTGGGAGCCCCACAATTGTGCGATGTCACGCTTCGCTATCATATAGCCTAGAGTCACCCATTGCGTCTGCGTCACATTGTAATCAGTCGGCTCCCAGACATTCAGCAAGCATCTACGTGCCTCCGGCAACAAGGCAACATGCGTGACTTCTTCTAACACCGCATGCACTCTGCACCAAAACCGAGTCACCTCCGGACACTCCCACAAGATATGGAGAAAAGTCCCCAGTAGCCCACAACCTCGCTTACACAAACCATCCACCGAATACCCCATACGCATCAGGCCAGGCCCCGTGACGTACACTCTATGCAGTATCTTAAGCTGGACGAACCGCAATCGGGCCGGGATAGCCACCTCTTTCGGGGAGGCCACCGCTGACACCCAATCCTCGTCGTCCAGTTCTATACCGTCTGCAATCCATGTCTCCCGCAATGAGGCCAGCAAACCCATTCGATCATTGATGAGCTTTTTATAAATCAACGAAATGGTGCTATCCGGAACATAGCCGTCCAATACTCTGTCTTCCAACGGGGAATGCTCCGGAATAGCCGCCACGTCTGAAAACACGGAACACAAGGCATGATGAACTTGAACATACCGATAGTATTCCCTATCATTCAACTGGTATTACGTTTTCAGCATGTTGAACGTCTTAAATTTCCCTTTCGTCCAGAGATCCCCTACCGTGCTGATACCAATCGTATCCCACTTCTCGAAGCCTTTCGTAGTATACAGACAACCCAAATGCTGGGACGCGTACAATGGCGTAGCCCGAGTCAAGCGATCCCTCCACCCCATCGCCGCATTTGCTGCATGCCACACCTGCACCGCGACCCGCGTCGGGCCCGTCAACCGCGCATCAAGGGACCCCGAGTATAGTGCTCGATTATAGTCTCCGCCTGGCAGTAGCAATTTGTCCATCTCAAAAGCTGGGTTCAAAGCAGGGCCATACATCCCGTGATTGACGGCAGCCAACTGGGAGGCCCAGTAATATCGCTTAATGTCAGGGAGGGCGACCCCCCCCCGTCATACCACGGTAGGGTCAGTTTAGCAAGAGCAATCCGCGGCCGCCCATCCCAAAACAATCGACACTGGAGACACTCCACCTCCCGAAAATAACGGGCCGGCACTACGTCCATAGTGTTCTGCAGGGCGTACAAAAAGCGTGGTAGCGACATCATTTTAAACAATGCTGCCCGGCCGAGCGGCGAGAGCGGCAGCCGCCGCCAACCCGCCACATCTGCCCTTAGGCGCTGAAGGGGGGGGAGAAGATTCCGTTCATACCGGGCCACCGGATCCAGGGTTATAAAGATACCCAAATACGTGAACCCCGACTCCGCAATCTGGATAGGGCACCCCCGCGGAAGGGGGGGTGCCTCCCCGGAGAGAACGTATACACAAGACTTAGCCCAGTTAATTACCAATCCGGAGTTGCGACCAAAGGAGCTCAACACATCCACCAATACAATGAGCGATTTACGCGGAGATGCAAGATACAAGAGGATATCGTCCGCATATAGGGAAACACGATCCTCGTATTCCGGCGTCCATCTAAGGCCACGTATCGAGGGGTGCCACCGCAACCATTCCGCAAGGGGCTCCAAGCAAAGCGCAAAGAGAAGAGGCGACAGTGGACATCCCTGTCGGGTGCCCCTACCCAAAACAAAGGGAGCCGACACCCGTCCGTTGACCACTACCTGTGCCAATGGGTTGTCATAAAGCAATTTCACCCAACCGATAAACCCCGGGCCAAACCCAAACTTCGCCAACGCCGCCCAGATGTATGGCCATTCCAAGGTGTCGAACGCCATGGTAGCGTCCAAGGACGCCAAGATGGCCGGCTCACGAATGAATGGGGCGCGAGCAAGGACGCCATGCAATCGCCGCAGGTTCAAAGCGGTATTGCGATGGGGTATAAAACCGGATTGATCCTGATGAATCAGGTCCCCCACAACCCGGATCAGACAATTGGCCAGTACCTTGGCGAGGATTTTGGGCTCCGCGTTTAACAAAGAGATAGGCCTGTAAGAAGTACACCGATCCCGCGGCTTCCCTTCCTTATGGATAACAACAATAGTAGCAAGACGTTGGTCAGAAGGGAGGGAGCCCGCCGCCTGAGCCTCAAGGAACATGTCCCGGAGATACGGGGCAATCGCATCTGGGCGTAGCTTATACAATTCGATGGGAAGTCCATTAGGACCCATGGCCTTACCCGAGGCAATGGAGCGAATGGCCAAAGCAATCTCATCTGGCGATAGGGCCGCATCCATCAATACTTTATCCTCATCAGATAGGGAAGGCAGAGTAATATCTCGAAGCAGCAGTCGAGAGTCTTCCTCCGATCGCTCTGAGACCGGAGAGTAGACCCCGCGAAAATACTCCGCAAAGCAATCAACAATGTCACCGGGGTCCGTCACACGCACACCATCCACCCTCTCAATCTCCGGCACCACTCTACTCGCTCTCTCCTTCTTATCCAACCAGGCAATCAACTTCCCTGCCTTATCACCCATATCGTACAATCACCCCTGTTGCTCCCTGCTCATACTCCTAGCAGATTCAGTAACCAGCGCCTTATAGTCGGCCTGCTTAAGCTCCAGCACATGCAATCTGTCATCCGTAACACCTTGCTCCAAATCACTCTCCAACTCGGTGATCTCATTTTCTAGCCGAACAACCTCCTGCGCCTCGCATTTTTTGGTGTGGGAAATGAGAGATAGGGCCTGGCCCCGGAGCACCGTCTTAAAGGCCTCCCAAAGGGAGACGGCGGAAGACACCGACCCCACGTTATCATTAAAATAGTGTTCCAAAGATTTAACCAGGTCTGCACGAATCGTGGGGTTCCGGAGGTACCAGGGGTTGATCGGAGCCACTGCAGATATACCGCGCGCCAAGTGTCGCACCTCTCCGATCATCCCCGCCTGGGCCGCAGGCACTAGCATATAGTCAAGCCTCGAAAGACTACCGTGGGCCCCGGAGTGGAAGGTATATTGCGCGTGTCCAGGGTGTTTCAACCGCCAGCAATCTATCAGTCCTAGGGTATCCAGAAAGCCCCCCAGCCAGTTCTGGGCCCGAGGGAGGTCCCTAGGGGGGTATCGATCCTCAACACCGGAAACCACCGCATTAAAGTCCCCCCCCCAGTACCAACACCCCCCCCCCCGGGAGCCTAAGCAGCAGGCGCCCCAAATCAGCGTAGGTGGCCGTCTGCAGGCCCGGCGGCACGTAGACCGCGACCAGCGAAATCAATCTACCCTCCCACCTCCCCACCAGCGCAGTGTAGCGCCCTCTGTCGTCGTGGAGCACCTCATCCACCACCAGCGGGAGAGAGGTCCTGACTAAGATGCCCACTCCCCTCGAGCCAGAGGTGAAACCAGAATGGGCCAGGAGGCGATATCCTCGTCTGTTCATGGCATGAAAAGAGTTCCCTATGAGGTGCGTTTCCTGCAAGAACACAATGTCAGGCGACAAGAACTGCAGGACTACCCCCCGCTTTATCCTGTCCCCCAGCCCATTCACACTCCAGGAAAGAAGTCTCAGTCCCCTACCCCCCATCCCTCCCAGCACAAAATATCCCCCTCCCGGGGAGCACAATCATAATAGCACAGCAAAAAATATTACCCCGCCTTGTGAAACAAACAAACAAACCCCAACCCCCCCCCCCATCAACCCCAACAAAACTCCCCCCTCCCTGCACCCCTGCGTGAGCCCGAACAGCCCCCCCAACATGCAGTGTGCCTGTCGCCCCAATATGAAGAAAGGACAAGAAAAAACCCCAGAAGGAGGAAAGGGCCCCAGCAAGCTATCTCAATCTTAAGTGCAGTGATTTGGCCCATAAGGATCTGTACCTGTTCCGCTTCTGTCTCTACTCCCAGCACCATCCAGTGCCGGGAGCAATTATTGGCAACGAAACTGAAACCGTCTTTAAATTTTGGTACGTCTACAAAGATGGCTGGCTCGTTCCGTACTTGTAATCCAACTGGGATAATATTGGCCTGTAAATACTTGGTCAACAGATGCCCATGTAGGCGAATTCGTACCAGTTTCTTTTCTAGATGCTCTAGGCGTGCAATCTTATCATTTAGAGTAAAGTCAAGGTTAGGGGTGGTCCTAGAAAGAAAATTATTAATGGGGTCCTGTAATAGCTGATTAATATATTCTTCTGTATAGGACAGAGTCTCGCTCTCTACCATTTTCAGAAGATTGACTGAATCAGTATTATACCTCGCAGGTATGCACCTGCTCCGAGTTAGTTACCTTAAAGGGTAAACCCAAATGTAGTCTCTGGGACCTGGGTGCAGAACAGTACGTAGGAACAATGGTCCCAGAAAGCAATTATACAACACATGTAATTTACATGGATCAGAAGAAAAATTCGGAAAGCACAAAAGATATTTGTTGTACTCAGTGTTATTTAATCACACTGGACATAGGTCAATTATTATCCTAATTTAAACACTATTGCAAATAAAGTGCCCCTAGAAAGGGAGAGGAGGGAAGTGGGGTGATTGTGGTTCAAGTGAGGGTAAGGAAGTGAATGCAGAATCAGCAGCGCGTGTTGTAATACAATATGGTTTAGCTATTGTGGTGATGTCACATTTTAGGTCCTTAATAGCGCTTTTTCATTTATGTTTTCAGATTTCATTAACTATGTCAGACCCAGCCGATTAATCCGTCATGGCCCAGATAACATTTAAATCACTATAAAGTAAGTGACCGTTTCTGGTTCTTTTTTTCACCCAAATCGGTTTATGGGTTTGTTATCCTGATACTGCACCTTAACTCTTCAGGTGCCGGTTCTCGCTCTCGCGATCTAGGAGCCTACGCCTACATGGTAATAACCGTTTTGGGCATAGGCCTTTTTTTACTTTTGGAGCCTTTGGGATGACCCCAGCCTTAAGGTGTTTTATGCTCTATCCCTAGGTTACTCCCCCTCCCTTCCCTCCCACCTCTGTCCTGAGGAAGACCCCGGCGTAAGGGATATAACAGCCTACATTTTTCTTGGGGTCGAAACGTCGACATCTATTTCGTTAGCCAGCTTGAACAACAGAGATTCAACACTGTGTTATTGTTTAAAAACATGGCTATTTATTGTTTTGATACATTGTGAACAATAGGCTCGAGAAATGAGCCACGTGTTTTCTAAGTAACGGACTGTTGTGATTTACACTTGATTCTGCATTCACTTCCTTACCCTCACTTGAACCACATTCACCCCACTTCCCTCCTCTCCCTTTCCTTTCTAGGGGCACTTTACTTACAATAGTGTTTAAATGATTATACTAATTGACCTATGTCCAGAGTGATTAAATAACACTGAGTACAACAAATATCTTTTGTGCTTTTCGAATTTTTGTTCTGATCCATGTAAATTACGTGTGTTGTATAATTGCTTTCTGGGACCATTGTTCCTACGTACTGCTTTGTGCCCACAGCAGTTTTTCAGGTGGAGCGGGAGTGAGGGTGCGAGGACCACGCGTCGCTCAATCGCGCGGAGTCCTCTTTCGATTTCCGACAGGCGGCCGTTATCGCGCATGCGCGGTGGCCATTTTGGGATTTCTCCAATCAGGATTACGGGAGTTTATGGAGCGGGAAGACGCTCCAAGTTTAAAATTATATATCAGTCTGTCTACTGCCCCCAGTTACGCCCGAAGCTTGTAAAACGCGGAGGGCAGCATAATCACGCATAGGCTTTGCCTAGAGAGGTTTCGGCAAGCCCTCCTTCCACCACAAAACAAACTTTAGTTGCCTAGCTTGCATGGGGTTGTTCCTCTCCCCTTGATCTCCTCCAAAATCTGGAAGCACACTCAGTTTGACTTTATAGTAGTGGCCTATATCTGTGGATCGCGCACAATGGCCAAATTCTTTTTTGAGGGCTACTATTTGGAGGAGGAGCCGTCTGGCTCTCTGGAGCAGGACCTCGTAGAGGCCCTAGATGCAGGGGTGCAACACTCTGTGAACACAGTCCTAATGAGGGCGATTGCATCCGTCAAGCGCCACTTGAATAATTATGCACGGCAGCAGGGATGGATCCCCGCCACAAACGCTCAACCAACATCCAGTGGCAAAAAGGTTCCAATCCTCACTCAGAAGATTTTGCTCGGCTCTCCAAGGCTCTGGGGAATGACCACGCTTACACTGCGCCAGAAGAGTCTACCGACTCCATCCAGGGCGATAAGGGAGACTCCTCGTCAGACAGGGATTCGCACAAGGATGAAGCGCCCAGACCGGCGAAGAAAGCTAGAAAGGAGCATCATCTTGAGGTCCCCTCTCAACCTAGGCACCTCACGTTCGAGCCAGCAGACATAGTCCACCCTAATTCCTCTGCATGGCTCCTGTCGCAGGAGATGGCAGATTACGTTCAATCGCACCTCCGACGCCCCTTTGACAAGGACGTCAGGGCACGACTACGGTCGGAGTGCCCATGGCCAGATTTAGCAGTGCGAGTTGCGGATACCCCAGAGGTGGATCCTACAATGATCACCTATTTAAAGAAATATGCGAAAGACCCCAAGAAAGGCATGCCAGGATAAGTTATTAGATCTGTCAGGACCGCTCAAAAAAAATTCTTTGAAATGGGGTTTCAAGCCAAAGAGTCCGGCTCTCTGGTAGACCCAGATGTACTAATCGAATGGGCGCAGCGTGCAGTATGCCAGCTGGGCAATGCCAACTGCACCATGTCTAGTGAGAGGAGGCGGTCTCTCCTCCTTAAATTGGAACCAAATTTGAAGTGGTCCTCCTCGGAGGCGGGGTCCGTGGCCCAGGGTCTTCTTTTCGGCCAGCCATTTTTTCAGGAACTGACTAAGTTTGTGGCCACCTTCAGTGGCCTGGATAAGGCACAGGAGTCCCTCAACCGTGCCTTCTGCCTGGTTTTCACCAGGGCCGGACGAAATCGAGAGCGGTTGTTCGGCCAAGGATATAATCAAGGCGTCCCATGTCGCCAGCAGCACCAAAGAGGAGGTTATCAGGACCACGACTCCTGAAATTCCTCTTTCGATACCTCTCGAAGAGGGAGGAACTGTTTCCGAAAAGGCAGATTTGGTGGCAACCAGGGCAACCACCAGGACACCGGAAATACAGGTGAGACTCATCTTTAATTCAGAAGTGGTTCTGGGGGGACAGATTCAGTGTTTCTTACAGGTCTGGCAAATGATCTCACAAGATGCTTGGGTCTGGGAGACGGTCCAGGGGTACAAACTTGAACTCTACAATACTCCCGTCCAGGGTTCCCTTCCTCCTCACATACATTTTTCCCGTCACAAGCAGAGTTTCATTTCGGACGAGATCCAATCCCTCCTCAGGAAGGGAGCTATCGTTGACACTCAGCCCCACCCTCGTGGTTTTGTCACCATGGTTTTCCTAGTTCAGAAAAAAGGGGGCGGGTCCAGATTGGTTCTAAATCTGAAAGAGTTCAATTGGTGGATTATTTACTGCCACTTCAAAATGGAGGGCATCCATTTTTTACGGGACCTTCTGCAGGAAGGGGATTGGATGGTCCGGCTGGACCTGAAAGATGCGTTTCTTTCCGTGCCCATCTACGCCCCCCACCGACGGTTACTTCAGTTTTTCTGGCAGGGCGTCTGCTACGAGTACAAGGTCCTTGCCTTCGGACTTTCGTCAGCACCTTGGTGCTTCACGAAACTCCTTCGCCCAGTCATGGAGTTGTTGAGAGTGCGAGGGGTTTGCTTGATCGTCTATCTAGACAACATCATTATCATGGCTTGTTGTCCTCGGCTGGTGATCTTGCACCTGGAGTGGGCCATCGATTTGCTTCAAAGCCTGTGTTTTGTGGTGAATCCTCAGAAGTCCATCCTGTCCCCCACACTATCTATAGAGTTTCTGGGTTTTCAGGTCGACTCCCGGAGCTGCCAGCTGCTCCTTCCCGTACAGAAGATCAGGGCACTCAAGAAGGAATTGAGATTGATTGTGAACAGGTGGATTGTGTCCTTGAGGTCGATAGCCCGAGTGGTGGGCCTTCTAGCTTCGTCGATCCAATCTACCTTCCCGGGACCTTTGCACTATCGCGCACTCCAACGTTTAAAGATTTAACATCTCCGCAAAGGCCTTGGATATGCAGAACGGATTCCTCTCTCCGAGGAAGCGAGGTGGGAAATGTTGTGGTGGTTGGACCACATGGAGTCGTGGAATGGCAGAGCCATATTCGGATCCAGTCCCGAGATAGTGATCGAATCAGGTGCCAGCCGTTGGGGCTGGGGAGCCCGCTGCGGTCAGATTTCGACAGGGGGTCGTGGTCTCCGGAGGAGCTCTCCCTACACATCAACTACCTGGAGCTGCTGGCAGGCTCGTTTGCAATTCGCAGTCTCTCCCCCCCCCCAGAAGACGGATTTCTGTATCCTTTTGCAGATGGACAACGTATCGCCAGTCCGATACTCTAACAAGCTGGGGGGAACGAGGTTCCGAATTTTAGCAGAGATCGCTAAAGACTTTTGGCATTATTGTCTGCACCACAGAATATCAGTTGTGGCAGAATATCTACCGGGCCGTGTCAACGAGGTGGCGGATTGGCACTCTCGTTACTTACGGGATTACAGCGATTGGAGGCTTCATCCCCGAGTGTTCCGTGCCCTGAATCAAACGTGGGGTCCGTGTCAATTAGATTTGTTTGCGTCACGTCTGAACAAACAACTCACAAAACTTTACAGTTGGCGTCCAGATCTGGATCCGGAAGCGATCGCCTCGGACGCGTTCCTACAGGTCTGGCCTCCTGGCCTTTGCTATGCCTTCCTGCTGTTTGTAATGATACCCAGAGTCCTGGCGCAAGCCAGGCGTCAGCAAACAGAACTTCTTCTAGTCACTCCGTTGTGGAAAGCTCAAGCTTGTTTTCCGGTAGTTCTGGAAATGTCTTGTGCTGTACCAATTCTGCTTCCACAGACGTGGAACCTGTTGCTGGACCCTCACAAGCAACCTCATCCCTTGATAGTCGCAGCGCAACTCCCTCAGGTGGCATGGCGAGTTTCAGGGATAGATTGTAGATCCCTGGCCTTTCGAGAGACGCAACCGCCTTCATTGGTCAGGTAACACTCACAAGTGGTATTCATCAGCATGGAGCAAATGGTGTAGCTGGTGTGCTCAACAGGATATCGATCCCACTACGGCAAATGTCTCCATGGTCATGAATTATCTGGCTTCATCAGATCTCGTGTACAGAACGGTTAATACCTTTCAATAGGCGATATCCGCGGGACATGTTCGGGACATGTTCAGATAGATGACAAACCTGTAGGGGAACATCCCTTGGTTTGCAAATTGCTTAGAGGCATCTGGATGGTCAAGCCTCTGTGCCCAGATGTCTCAGTGGTACTACGGTTCTTAGAATCCTGGCCTGCTAACAAATACCTGTCATGTAAACAGATCTCCGCTAAATTAGCCATGTTGCTATGTTTGGTCTCTTGTAAGAGTGTGTCTGTTATCCGAGCTCTGGATTTGGCAGGACGCCGTTTTTTCCCTGAAGGGATCACTTTTACCATCTCCAGGCGTACCAAATGTAATACCACATCAGTTTCACATCCAAGTTTCCCGGATAATCCGAAATGATGTGTGGTCCAATGTCTTAAGGCGTACGAGGTGAGTACAGCTGAGTTTCGCTCAGATATACAAGGTCAACTGTTTATCGCTTTACAAAAACCTTTCCGCCCGGAGACTCCAGCCACCTCATTTCGTTGGGTGTGTTGGCTCATGAGCGAAGCAGGCATTGATGTTTCCAAATATGGTGCTCACCCTGTTCGAGGAGCAATGGCATCTAAGTCATTTGCTCTGGGAGTAACTCTAACCGATATAATGGTTGCAGCTGATTGGTCGACAGAGTCCACCTTTAAGTCATTCTATGATAAACCGATTGTGGATGTGGCATCAGTAGCGGTGGCTAAGCTTTGAATAAGCATAATCGGAGCCTCCGGTCCTGACATAGAATTAAAAATTTGCGAACAGTCGTGACAAGAATTTTCAATTCTTTTAAGGACACAGAGGCGAGGATTATCCCACCCAGGATTATGTATTAAACTGAATCATATGTGATGAATTTACAGTGATCACTGTCAATGTTTTCTTTTGTCTGTATTATTGGATTGTTTCCCCCATGGCTTTAACAGATTTAAGGTTTAAGATAATTTTCTAGAATTGCCGTTATTACGGAATTTCTCTTTGTTTCAGATACGAATAGCAAGTAAGGCATTCTTCCTTCTTCAATGGTTTGTTGAAGTGTTCTTCCTCCTATGAGGTGCTGTGATCATTCGCCGAGTTCAAGCCGCGGAGTTTCTCCCCGTGAACGGAAGTTTCCCTGTTGGACTTCCAGATGTTTGGTTATCGTATTGGACTGTCTTATCACGGACACTGTTCGAGATAACGTTGTTGTTTTAAGAAAGTTGGACTTAATGGTTCACAATTCACGCACAGTGTTGCCAGATTTTTAGACCCGTCCCAAGCCCAAAGACGCTCAAATATAAGCCCAAAATAAGCCCAATCAGAACAGTTCCAGACCAAAAACCAGCCTAAATTAGCAAGTCTCCAATTATGCACAAATTGTCATCTGAAACAATTTTAACGACAAATATACATTCTATTCAATATACAGATGGTGGGAGGGTGTTTACTGGGCACCTGCCTTAATGCTATTAATTTTTAAGACCAGTTCTCACTGTGACTTCTAAGAGCCCCTGCAGCTCCACTCTGCCTATTGCTTAAAGATTCAGCCCCCCCCCCCCCGAAATCAGCTCCAGTTCGAGCGGCAAACAGTGTGCGTTAGTATGCGCCTTGGCATCGGCAACGTGGTGAAGCACGGAGTGTCAGATCCATGCCAGGACAGTGGTAAACAGACGCATGCGGTGCTGCCAGCAGGTGCGTGCGAGGTTGGGTGGCCCCTGCACGACTGTTTTCGAAGCTGGGCTGGCCTACGAACCGATGTGGTCAGTTTTGGTTTGGGGGCTAAAACACTCTCTTTACCTACGTCAACTTCCTGGCATCTATTAATATTCATCACTTCCTACAAATAGGGTGACCAACTGGCATGGGTGCAAATTCAGGACGGGGAGTGTAAAAATTCAGGACAAAGGGTCAAAATTGAGGACAAAAATTCAGGACGGGAGGTCAAAATTCAGGACAAAACTTCGGGACAAAAGGTACGTTTTACAGACACATCAAAGGTGGTCGCGTAATAGTGTATAAGTAATTCCATCTATATCCAAACATTAATCCACTTGAAAACGTACGCATCTTTCCATCCATCATTTCACTCATCCATTCATCCACCCTTTCACCCTATCCATCTGCACACTCATCCATCCACTCTTCCACCCAACCATCTACTCATCCATCCAGCCATTTATCCACTCACCCATCCAGCCATCCTTTCACTTACTCATCCATCCACCCAGTTACTCATCCTACAACCAGTCCCCTTTTCAGTGATCCATTCATCCTCCCTTTCGCTCTTCTTTGACCCTTTCACTTAGCCATCCTTCCTTTCTTCGATCCACCCATACTTCAACTCATCCACTCATGAATCCATCCATTGACCCTATCCCTCATCCATCCATCCATCCATTCACTCATCCATCCACCCATTCACTCACCGTTCAGCCACCCTTTCACTCATCCATCCATCCACCTGTCCAGATAAGTCTGCGGGGAGGGCTCAGGGTGCACCGCACTGCTGGGGTTTTACCTGCCAGCGTCGTGATATGCATAAAACGTAGGCATGGGCTGCTCTAATATGTAGTACGGCCTCCTGTAGGTGCACGAACAGGACCCTGGATGTACTTGTAAAAGTACTTATTTACAAGTGACGGCTGATGCCTGGTAGCGCAGGTCTGCCAAAGTCATTCAATGCCATGGCATACATGCCAACCCTCCCGATTCAGGCGGGAGACTACCGATTTAAAGGCTGGTCTCCCGCCTCCCAATTCAAGCATCCAGAAGCCCGATTCTTCGGGGTTTCAGCTGACAGGGCTTGGTATTGTGTAACGTGCTAATTCTTCCAGCAATAGTTAGAGTGGCGATGCAGGGGCTCTAGTAGGGTTGAAAAACCAACAAAGCCTCATTCACATGCAAATGGTCTTTTAAAGACCTGTGAAGTACTGGGGTGCGGCTGTGTGGTGCCCGGGAAGCTATTTCAGCCCGGGCTGCCCCACACACGGTCACTGAGGCATGAAAAACATAAGATGAACGATCATGAAAGTTAGCATCACATTATTTAAACATTTTAAAAGGGAGCAGATGCCGATGCGATAGCAGGCATCAGTCAAACAAGCATTGATAGAAAGAAGTTAGCATCACATTATTAATAAGGAAGCCGATGCAAATGAGATACAAGGCATCAATCAAAGAGAAATAATAGTCAGCCCCGATCCCCACACTTGACACCGCCGCACAGACATGCAGACTCGACACCGGCTGGCCCCTGAACTCGCCAGCATTCACTAGACCCCAGTCTGCCCCACTCCCAAAAGCGAGAGAAAGGAGAGCTAAGTTTGAACGCTGCGCCCCCGCCACTGAACTCTCCGCAGGTGAGCTCCGTGCACTGAGCATGAACATTGCACTCACCGTGCTGGGGAAAGACCAGCTCTCCGCCCCGGGACACAGGGCTTCGTCAGAGGGGGCTCCAGAGGTAGTGTCGTTCCCTCACGGAGGTGAGGTGATCTCGGACCTGCCTGATTCCGGAGGTGAGCGACTCATGTCTGCCTCGTAACGCGAGCAGCAGCCCGGCCGGCTGCCTCACCAGCATCGTGACGCATGCACGCAGGGGCTGGCCAAAAAATGATTCCCAGGGCCGTCATTGGTAGCGTTTTCGCGCGCTACTGGATTGACGGCCCTGGGGGACCCCCACATTGGCCCACGCACTCACGCGACGGACTCCTCGTGGTCGGCGCCCGCCCAGGCCACAAAATTGCGCACAACCATCCAAAAGTAGCCCCCCGCCAGGCATGTTTTTTTCCCGCACAACTGGGAAAAAAGTCACCCAATTGTGCGGGAAATAGCCCAATCTGGCAACATCGTTCACGCAAAGAAAGAGGAAGTGATTACCTCTGTAAGACCTTATTTAGGGTAGTCTCTATAGTTATGGGGCACCTAGTGCTCATGGGATTTGTAGTTTACGAATAAAGTGTTTTTATTGGCTGCTGTGTAATAAATGCAAAGAAATGAGGAGCATAATCCTCGCCTCCATGTCCTTAATAGAATTGAAAATTCTTGTCACGACTGTTCGCAAATTTTTAATTGTGTTGCTTGAGCACCCGCCTCCCCCCTTGCTAGTCCCCCCCTCTTCCTTTGGTCTCCCCTCTTGCTTGTCCCCCCTCTTCCTTTGGGCTCCCCTCTTTCTTTCCCCCACTCCGACAAAAAAAAACGTATTCACGTATTTTTTTCCCCATTGTTATTATCGATCCATCTTGGACCAGTAGTTACAAAAAATGACTATATTAAATACTATTTTTGTGAGTGTATTCTTTAGCCATGCTTCAGAGACGATGTTCAGCATGTCTAAACCATTGGCAAAGCCAGTAGGTCCAAAGGCGGGACCTATTGGCTTTGCCAGTGCTTGTTTCTCTAGTCGGGGAGGGCGCGCATCGCCAACCGACACCCTCATTTGTTGTTGTTGATTATAATAGGACGAGTTTCCTTTTCCGGGTCAGCACCAGCAGCGTGTGCGGCAAAGTTCCCGCCTCTTCTGGGTCAGTGGTGGTAGAGACGGCAGCAGTAGCAGCTGTCCGCGTCACTTCCGGCGCTAGTAATTGATTCTGACATCACTTCCGGCAACTCTGTCCCGCTTGAGGCTGAGGAAGGTCTTCGTCATCTCGTGCAGGAATCTTCATCTTCAGACCCTCGGGGCAACGCCTCAAACCCTTGGGGCAACGCCTCAAACACCAAACCAACCCACCCCCCCGCCATCGACCCCCCCCCCCCCGCAACGCCGAACATACACCGCCCCCTTCCCCGGGGCAGCGCTAACCGAACATACCCCCCTGGGGCAGCGCACAGACACCGAACCTACCCCGGCCCGAGGAGGAGGAGAGCCTGGAATTGTCTGCACTGGACCCCGCTCAGGTAGGAGTTAGTCGGCTCCATTGGCTGTTAAAAGCGCCCGGAATAATCATGGAGGGAGTGTCTGCGGGAGCCGGGCTGTGCTGCCAGCCGCTCTGTCCAGCCCCTCTTTCCTTCCCCCTCTGTCCAGCGCATCTGCCCCTCTGTCGAGCTCCTTTTTCCTTTCCCTCTGGCGACCTCCTCTGTCCTGTCCAGCCCATCTGTCCTGCTCCTCTGTGGAGCCCCTCTGCCCTACCCAGCCCCTCTTTCCTTTCTGCCCTGCTTCCCCCCCCCCCCCCTCTGTCCTGCTCCCCTGTGGAGCCCCTCTTCCCTGCCCAGCCCCTTTTTCCTTTCTTCCCAGCCCCTCTTTCCTCTCCCCCCTTATCTATTTATTTTTATTGTAAAAGTTTTATATAGCGCTAGCTTGACCCGTGGGTATCAGAGCGCTTTACATACATACTGTAAAGAAGAACAGACGGAAATTGCATTACATAGTAGGCAGGCAGTAAGGAAGCAAAACCAGGGATAAAAAAAAATACAGCATGGAAGATAAGGTGATTAACACAGTCCGGTCACCAACTATCCTTGAATGTCAAGAGAGAGGAGTAAACTCGGATATGGAAGTCTAGGTTAGTTGACGTTGGTCAGGAAAGTATTTGTTAAGGAGATGGATTTTCAGGTCCCTTTTGAAACGGGAGAAGGAGGGGTTGCTTCTGAGGACTCTAGGGAGCGTGGCCAGAAAACGATCGGTATTGTGTGGTTTTCTTTTTCAGTTTCGGAGGAATAAGGAGGAGTGAGTTAGAGCTTCTCAGCGATCTGGATTGATCTGCTCTTACCAGTTTGTTGTTCAGGTAGTTAGGGGCCGGAGCGTGAAGGGTTTTGTGTGTGATGCAGGCCAGTTTGTAAATACACCTCCCTTCAATGGGAAGCTAGTTGAGGGAGTTGAGAGCTGGAGTTATGTGATCAAATCTTTTTACTCCAGATACGAGTCGAGCGGCCATGTTCAACACTGCCCTTAGAGGGGCTAGGTGAGCTTTTGGAGTCCCTGTTAGGATGGCGTTCCCGTAGTCGATTTTAGAGAGAACTAGGGATTGGACTACTGTCTTGAGGTCATCATGGGGAAGAAAAGGTTTCAATTTCTTGAGGTGTTTTAGAGAGAAAAGAGCACTTTTTGCAGAGTTTTTGATATGGGCCTCCAAAGATAAGTTCTTGTCAAGGGTGATGCCTAGAGACTTAATTGAGTCGGATAGGACGATGGGGCAGTTTAGGGCGACCAGATTCTTGAGCCACTCTTGGATTGGACGATGGTTGCTTTTTGGAGAGAATAGGATTAGTTCTGTTTTATCTGGGTTGAGCTTTAAGTGGTTAGCGTTGAACCAAGTTTGGATCTCGGTTAGAATGGCATTGAGGTGTTGGATGTCGCTGGGAGACTTGATTTTGAAATAGATTTGGGTGTCATCAGCGTAAAGCTGGTAATTCACTCCAGCTTTTTTCAAGATGATTGTGAGGGGCTCTATGAAAAGATTGAAGAGGGCCGGGAAGAGGATCGTGCCTTGCGGGACCCCAAGTGTGACTTTTGTTGGCTTTGAGAGACAGGAGTTGATTTTAAGTTTGTTGCGAGCGGTGTTGAAGGAAGGAGGTGAACCATTTTAGTACTGTGCCATTGATGCCGGAGCGCTTCGACAAGGTCTCCAGAAGCGCTGGATGATTTACTGCGTCGAATGCCGCAGATAGGTCAATAAGGATGAGTAGGCAGGCATCACCTTCATCTAAAGCAGGGGTCTCCAACCGGTCGATCGTGAGCTACCGGTAGCTCGCCAACAACCTGCCAGTAGCTCTCGGCCAATGCTCACTTTTGTATCCTATCGTTGTCATTATGTTTATTTTTAGGCCTTTCAGCCTCTTATCTGTTCTTGCCGGTGTTATGTCTGATGTCACACCGCTGCCATTGGCTATTGAGGTATCTAGGGCGGGGAGAAGCAGGTGATGTCAGATTGCCTATCCTCGAGACTTAAAATGCGTATTACAATGTGTACATCGCTGTGGCCTTGGGACTGGCTGCATGATTCAATGAAACGGAGACTCGCTCAGCCCTGCTACGGCCTCCTTGATACCACGTGGCCTGTCACAGCATGATCATCACCCAGCAGTGCCCACACATGGATCAGAGGGGCGGTGCTTTGCCTTTTATTTCTGGCAAGGCGCGCAGAGTGTTTGGGGTAGAGTAGACGATGGTAAATGCAGCTTAAAATTGCAGTTCCTAGTGCCAGCCGCTGCTATGCTCAAGTAGCACCATTTCACCACGTGGGACGGAGGAAGTCGTGCTCTTTGGGGCTGTATGAACTAGGTGTCGGAAGATGCATGTTTTACTTTTTAATCCATCCCAAGCTCTGGCAGACAAGGATTGCCGCCCCGTGAAAACAGGAGGAACACTGACCTGAGCCCTCGTGTGGGAGGTGGAGGGTGCGTAAGGCACACTGTCCCCCACAGATCGTATAGATCGGGGGCCATCTCCTGAGAGGCCTACATTTTGGAGAGGCTGGGGCATACACCTGTTGTAAAATTAACGCCGTTACCAGCAGTGCTGAGCTGTCTTTAAAGAGTGCTGCTGCAGTTTAAATGACTCCTCTGCACTGGCAGGCAGCATGCAGTCTGTGCACTCTCCGGAGCCCCAGGCCCAGTCAAGAGAGACGTCCGTGCATCTTTGCCTAGCGTGACGCCAGCAGCAAAGCACCAGCATTGACTGAGGCCACAGAGGGACGAGTGATGCCAGCAGTGCCCTTGACATGATACCACCTTCAGACAGAGAGCCTCTGCCCCTGTTGTGCGTGCAATCCCAGCAGATCAGTACAGCATGCACCAGCAGTAAGGCCAAGTTATGGTAAGTCTACAAATAATCACCTGGGTGCACTTTGTTCAGGACCAAATAGGGAAGTCATATGTTTAGTTCACAACAAGTCTTAAGTAGTTTGAAAAACCTTGGCCGTGAGGTGCGGCCTACATGTGTAATCGTTTTTGATTTATGCTTGGCCTTAGCTCGCTGTGTAGTATTTCAGAGAGACATCTGTATTTATAAACTAAACATTGTATACTTAAGAACAGCTCCTTCACAGATAAAACAAATGACCCGTCAATGTGGTAGTGAGTGTTTGTCTAATTTGAACCTTCATTTGAAACGTCTTGGACTGAAAAAATGGTTACTATTAAATAACAGTAAAGTATGCATCTCAACCTTCATTTATCCTATTTTTTTTTTTAAGAAATGGACAGTGTCGCCTTCTACTAATGTTCACAAAACCATTCATTTTGTGCAGTGAGTTTAAGTCTATGACCAAACTACCTTATTTTGAATGAAATAAAAAATATACTTTCCTCTTTAAACGGAGAACATATAATTGAAGTTATTTGAACTGTAAGTTAGGTAATACTTTTTAAATTTTTCGAGGCCTGCTCTGTTTTAAGGTCAGACACTATGATTCGTGACCTTCCATTTCAGGGGTTTCACATCAGTTTCAGAGCTTTTCCTGGACTTTTTGTTTCTCAGACGTGGGTAATTTGTGGTATATATTTGTTTACTGATATTATTGCTTAAATTTCAAACTTAAGCAACCTTAAAACGTGGCAGCTGTAAAGTTGTTCCTGGCCACAAACCGGACCCAGGAACATCATTTTACATTTCTTTTCTTAAAAATTAAATGAAATGATTAGTGAAGTATATAATAATTTCCTGGTTTCTGCACCATAAATAAGTAAGGCCATTCTATACTATCAAATGCCATTGCTGCATCCAATGACATCAATGCCGTCTGCGTATCTCCGACATCCTCCGTCATATATAACACTCTGTAGCGACTTCTCAGGTTGTGACGGGTGCTCCTACGGGGCATGTACCCAGATTGGTCCACATGTACTAAGTCTGGAAAGACCAATAGCAGTCTGTCCACCAAGGCCTTGGCCAGAACCTTGGCCTCCACATTGATAAGCGAGATGGGGTGGTACGAAGAGCATTGATCCAGTGGTTTCCCGGCTTTGTGAATAACCAATATCATAGCTTCCCGTTGATCGGGGGGACCGTACCCATCTCTCGAGCTTCCGAGAACATCTGAATAAGGGGTTTGATGATGACATTTGCCTGCCTCATATAGATTTCTATATAGATTATAGATGCTATCCCGGACTGTAGTGAATTAAGGGCCTTACTAATTTCCTCTTCCGTGAGGTCCGCGTCAAGTCGGTCACTCTGCTCACGGGACAGATGTGGCAACCGGAAATCCTGCAGGAATTTAGCACAGTCGCTCTCAGGTCTAGCGCACACTGGTGAATAAACCCTTTCAAAATGGGACACGAATGCCTCCGCTATCGCCATACTGTCGGATACTGGGGACCCCGACTCGTCAATCACCTCCGCCACCCATGAGCGTTCACAATCTCTGACTCCTCTTAATGATCTGACATCCAAGAAGATGCCCAAAAAGGTTCAGTGGACAGTAAGCTGTCAAAAGGCATTTGATGACCTGAAGCAGGCCATGTGCTCTGCACCTATCCTGAAAAGTCCTGACTACTCCAAAGAGTTTATTGTCCAAACAGATGCTTCTGAGTTGGGTGTGGGAGCTGTGCTGTCACAACTTAATGTAGATGGTCAAGACCAACCCATTGCTTTTCTTAGCAGAAGGTTGACCCCCAGAGAGAAGAATTGGTCAGCTATTGAGAGGGAGGCCTTTGCTGTGGTGTGGGCCCTGAAGAAGCTGAGGCCATACTTGTTTGGCACTCACTTCAAGAGTCAGACCGACCATAAGCCCTTCTTGTGGCTAAATCAGATGAAGGGTGAAAACCCCAAACTGCTTAGGTGGTCCATTTCCCTACAGGGGATGGACTGTACAGTGGAGCACCGGCCAGGTACAGACCATGGGAATGCAGATGGTCTCTCCAGGTACTTCCACTTAGGACATGAAGAATAGACTGGTCAAGGCTAGTTTAATGTCCCTGCGTTTGGGGGGGGGGGGTGTAGGAGAGTAGGGTCTGCTATCCTATGGTCACCCCAAATTTTTGCTTTTTGCTTCACTGGTTTTTGACATATTGAGGCTGTGGGCCTGCTAATCAGACCCCCAGCCCGCTGTTCTCTCTACTAAATTGACACTATGCACTATAGGTGCATAACCAATTGGAATTGGATCACCCTGTGAGCCCCTGTACCAGTGTACACTAGGTACCCAGGTAATTGGTGTATCTAAGGCCTACCAGGGGCTGAAGCATGTATTATGCCACCCCTGGCCTGGCCTAGCAATTTGACACAACTGGCTGATCACTCAGCTGGGGTAAGTTGGTGTAACCACCTCTTACTTGGGTGTAGTATACCTAACCTTAAATGGGACACATGTTAACCTATAAGTCACTCCTATGGCAGGCCTTAACAATCCTGAAGGCAGAGTGCTTGGTTCCATGTGAGATGGTCCTCTGGCATGAGCTGAGCCTGTCTGCAGTGGTCGGAACAACTTCCTTCTACCGTTTCCAGATATCGTCATACCATATACTCTTAGTGCATTATGAACCTCGCGGTTAAATGCTATCTTTGGTTTGGCTTTATCAAAACATGTCGAGTAAGGTGTCATACGAATTGGAATACTAACCCCTCGCCAATTCTGGCGACGGGGTTAGCATTCCACCCTTCTAGAGGGACACGACATGTACAGTACCTGAAACCCGGGTAAAATCAGACATAGCCTCCGCTCCACAAAATGGATGCTGCCACCACAGACACAAGTCTGCCCTCCTGCTGCTGGGAGTCCTTCCAGCTTGGGAGACGTGGACAAAGGGTTTCCTGCCAGGGGAGGTGCGTGCACCACCCCAGACAGGATTTTGTGTATTGGTCAGGTAGGGCTTGAATAGAATCAGACATGCCTGAGGCTCACAAGGAGCCTTGGTGCATATGCCAGTTCAAACCGGTCCTGGGGCACACCAGCCCCGGACCTGGGGTGAGCTGCACAAAGGATTGGGGGTGTAACCACCCCCCTTCCTGGTCCCACCCTTAGGGAGGGACCTAGCAGGTAGTCCGTCCCCTAGAATCCGCTTAAAGGTAAGAGCTGTGTCCCAAGACTTCAGACATCCTGGAATCAACTTACTACAAAGAAGAAGACGGGAACTTCGACGCTCTGCTGCACAGAGGACAGAAGGAAATCTCCCCTATGGTCAGGGAGTGACCATCTTGCTAACGCAAGCACCAACCAGCTACTCGACGTCTGCTTTGCCGCCGCCTCCTGCCGGAGCCCGACAAGACCTGGTCCTCCAGACCTTTCACAGCCCGATCCACAGTCCCTGCAAAGAAGGAACCCGTGGAGGCACCGAGACCCGTGGAGCCAGCCATCTTGAAAGACCCACGACAAGCTGCAAGCGCGACAACAGAGGCTCCCTCCAAGTTGTGCTTTGGGTCCTGAGAAGCCCAACATCCGAGCAGTATCTGCACCAAAGGTGAGCCCTCCAGCATCTCCACGATCTGCGTGGGGCCCCTCTGCACTTTGCATCTCGACGCGCCTGCCTGGTCCGTTGGCTAGTGGCCATTTTGGCGACGAACCATGAAAACTACGATGCTGGTCTGGTTGCCCCAGACTGGCCCCTGCTGCTCTCCAAAGGAGCAGCCCCTCTGACCTTGCTGGTCAATCAGCTTTCTTTACTTTCCACGACTCCTGCCTTTGCCAAGGCTTGTTTGCTTCCTGCGAGTCGCCGACACCGCCGACAGCGACAGCCTGCGTGGGACAGCTCGTGAACCGACTCCTGGACGTCGTCGACCTTCAGGGACCACGTGGCTGCG
Organism: Triturus cristatus; assembly: GCF_964204655.1. NCBI lineage: Eukaryota > Metazoa > Chordata > Amphibia > Caudata > Salamandridae > Triturus > Triturus cristatus. The sequence continues at coordinate 862,838,722 of NC_140595.1, read as the reverse complement.
GAGACCAGCTACCCCTCATCACCTGTTTGCACCCGACATCGCCTGGTACCTACCTGGTGCCACGCCGGTCACTAGCTAGTGACTGTGAACACTGTCCCCTCTGCTTTCAGGTCTTCTATAACTCCGATCCACTCTTGGATCCACCGCATCTCTTCTGGACCAACCGCCTGCAGCATCTTTGTCATCAGGCTCCATTGAACAGATAGACGAAACCCGACGCACTTCGAGACCTATGCACCCGCTTCCTGTGGGTAGGGTACAGCTGGCACTCCGGTGCCCAAGTGTAGAGAAACATCTCTAGTGTCTGTGTTTTAAGTCTTAAGTTCGTAGTCCATCCAGAAGACCCTTCTAGCAGTAACTTTTGAACTTTTACGCACCCATTGAAAACCTATGGGAGCCCGCGTGTAACTTTTCTCACTGCACACGCGACCCGTGGACCTCCTGGTCACTAACTGACGTTAGCTCCTTGTAGGCCCAGCGATTCTAGAGGCCCTAGGCCTTTTCCCTTTTCTAGTCGTGGTACTTATACCACTATTTTAGTATATGGTTTGAGTGGCCACCAGGGCCCATCCATATAAAGTGCAACTTCTGTATATTGTAATACTTTCTTGTTTAACGATTTGTGCTCCTGTGCTCATAAAGAGTCTAGGGGATACTTTGAGTAATAAATACATATATATTTTGAATATATATCTGTGTGGTGTCCTTTCATTGGTATAAAGGGGGTTACATATGGTAAAACAGCTGGCTTAACACGCTTTAACGAGTTTAGCCTCAAAGACTGCTTAGCCTACGCTACCACTAGGGCAGCTAGTCCGAAAAGGTTGACTTACAACCACACAATAAGGGTTGCTTGGCATGGTACAAGGTGGTCACTTTAACTAGTGAACATCATATACCAGGCCAACTTCTCACATTGGTGAGCAGCGGTTGGATTTGAGCTTGCTGTGTTTTACCTCTGTAATCTCTTTGTTACCAATTGAAAGATCATACAGGTACCTTTAGGTACATATAAAACAAAATTAGATATACTTAAGTTCTACTGAACTTAGTTGTTGTAGAGCAAAGGGAGTAGCACACCATGACTACAACTACTAGATAGGTTTAGTAGGAAAACCCAAGTGTAGGTAGTTGCAACACATCCACCCACACTTAAGAGCAATGGAGGGGGCAGAGGGGTCCATGGTACCCATCTCTGTCGAGAGTGACCCCCAGAGGGCACCAACCATCTTTGCTACCCTAAACCAAAATGAGCTCAGGCAGTTGGCAAATATCAGGGGCCTTAAACAGCCCAGGAACCCTACCTCTGCTGAACTCGGAGAACTCTTACAAGCTGATGAAGATCAGAGAGCTCTCAAGAAAGCTTCCCAGTTAGGCCCCTTAGGGACTGGAACAGGAGGCCCCCCTTCTGAAGATGCTACTGAGGTACCCCTTTCCAATAGTCACCCCTTAGATGAGAATCATACTACAGAGGATGAAAGTGATAAGGGTACTGATACAGATGGTAGTGGGGATGAAGGGAGAATTAGCCCAGTGCCAAGTGTTATACGTGGCCCAGCTAACTTAAGGCTACTTGGGACTGACAATGGGGTCACCCCATTGGATCTCCCTAGTGGACTTAACCAGGGGCTTGGGAGGCAGAGGAATCACTCAGGTGACTCTAATGCTTCTCATGCTTCTAGAGGCTCTCAAGGTCGCCCCAGAAGGGGGATGACCAGCCCTCAGAGGAGGGAGCATGAGGCCAGAACGAAGGAAGCTCAGCTGAGAATCAGGAGACAAGAGCTAGAAGTAGCTCTGATGGAAGAGAAACTGAGTAAGGCTAGGCAACCTAGAGAGAGTGGGTCTATACCCACTGGTGGCAGCATTGTCCCGAAGGACAAAGATAGGGTCTTTGACAATAGGAACCTGTCCAAGGTTGTGCCACCCTACAAAAATGGGGAGGATATCCACAAGTGGATGACTGCTCTTGAAAGAGCCTGCAAAGTGCAGCAGGTTCCTGAAGACCAGTGGGCAGCAATCTTATGGCTCTCCTTTGAAGGTAGAGGCAGAGATAGACTCCTCACTGTTAGAGAGGAGGATGTCAGAAACTACAGAGCCCTGAAGAGTGTCCTAGTTGATGGGTTAGGCTTAACCACTGAACAGTACAGGTTAATGTTCAGAGATACCCAGAAGACACAGACTCAGGACTGGTCTGAATACATTGAATGTGCCACTAAGGCTTTGGAGGGTTGGTTGCTGGGAAGTAAGGTATCTGATTATACAGGATTGTACAATTTGATGATGAGAGAACAGATTTTAAATAACTGTCAGAACCAGCAACTGCATCAACACTTGGTTGACTCAGATCTGACCTCTCCCCAAGAATTGGGAAAGAAGGCAGACAAATGGGTCAGAACCAGGGCTAAGCAAAAGAACCAGGGCCAAGGGGGTGATCAGAAGAAAACAGACCAAAAGGGTGGAGATCAGAAATCCAAAGACCAGAAGTCTTCAACAGGGCCCCAAACTAGTACTAACGAGGGTGGGTCCCAACAACCTAAAGGGAAGAAGAAAGAAGGTCCAAAGAAACCCTGGTGCAAATCTTGCAAGAATACAACTCACTGGACTAGTGATTGTAAGAAGGGTGGAGCCCCCAACACTGTTGCCCCTAAGGCACCTGCTCCCAGTACTACTGTTAGCAGTGTTGGTCCCCAGACAAAGGGTGTAGTGTGAATCACGATGGGAACTGAAGAAGATTCTGACTTAGACAGAACCCTGACACAGGCAGTCTTGATCTGTGATGGGGACATGGATTTGTCCCTGACTGTGAGCCCCAGTAACCTGGGCAAGTACAGACAGACTCCTTTAATTAATGAAAAAGTGGCTCAAGCCTACAGGGACACATGTGCCAGTGTCACTATGGTGACACCAGGCTTTGTGGACCCTGGACAGTACATGCCAGGTGAGAATTACCTGGTGACCAATGCCAGCAATGCCACTACTTCACATAGTGTGGCTATTGTTTAACTTCTCGTGGGGAGGGGTAACTGGCCTTAAAAGGGTTGTGGTTAGTGCAGACCTCCCAGTAGAATGTTTGTTGGGCAATGACCTAGAGAGTTCTCTATGGTCAGAAGTAGAGTACAGGACACATGCAGAGATGTTAGGTATATCACCACATGTCCTTGCTGTGACCAGGTCACAGGCCAAAAAGTGCCTTACTGAACCACAGGTCTTGGATCCTGGAACAATGGACCAAGCACCTACCAAGAAGAACAGGAGGGTTAAGGCTGTGCCTTCCCCCCCTGCCTCCACGTGATGATCAGCCTTCCCAGGAAGATGATCTAGAGAACCCTGAAGGAACTGTCCCTAAAGAGCTTGAACCTGATCAGGGTGAGTTTCTGGGGACAGGGGGACCTTCCAAGGCTGACTTGGGGCAGGCTCAGTTAACCTGTCCATCTCTTGAACCCCTCAGACAGCTGGCTGCTGCTGAGGCTTCTGGGAATGCTCAAGGTACCCATAAAGTGTATTGGGATGATGGGCTCCTTTATTCAGAGGCTAGAGACCCAAAACCTGGTGCAACCAGGAGGTTGGTTATACCTCTGCAATTTAGGGGCTTCCTTCTTACCTTGGCCCATGATATTCCTCTAGCAGGACAGTTAGGCCAGAACAAGACTTGGGACAGACTTGTCCCTCACTTTCACTGGCCTCACATGAATGAAGATACCAAGGAGTTTTGTCGCTCCTGTGTAACCTGCCAAGCCGGTGGCAAATCGGGTATCACAACAAAGGCCCCCCTAATACCACTACCTGTGGTGGGGGTCCCCTTTGAAAGAGTGGGAATAGATATAGTGGGTCCCATGGATCCTCCCACTGCATCTGGGCACAGATTTATACTGGTGGTAGTGGATCATGCCACCAGGTATCCAGAGGCAATTCCCCTTAGGACCACTACAGCTCCTGTTGTGGCCAGGGCCCTGCTGGGAGTATTCTCCAGAGTGGGGTTTCCTAAGGAGGTGGGGTCTGACAGAGGTACCAACTTCATGTCAGGATACTTGACAGCTATGTGGAAGGAATGTGGTGTCAACTACAAGTTCACCACCCCTTATCACCCACAATGCAATGGGCTTGTTGAGAGATTCAACAAGACCCTAAAGGGTATGATCAAAGGATTACCTGAAAAGCTCAGGCGAAGATGGGACATCCTTCTACCCTGTCTTCTGTTTGCTTACAGAGAGGTCCCACAAAAAGGAGTTGGCTACAGCCCCTTTGAATTGTTGTTTGGGCACCCTGTGAGAGGCCCACTGTGTTTAGTGAAGGAAGGATGGGAGTTACCTCTCAAAAAGCCTAAACAAGACATAGTGGACTATGTACTTGGTCTCCGCTCCAGGATGGCTGAGTATATGGAGAAGGCATCCAAAAACCTTGAGGCAAGCCAGGCCTTACAGAAAGCTTGGCATGACCAAAAGGCTGTCTTGGTTGAGTATCAGCCAGGACAGAAGGTATGGGTGTTGGAGCCAGTGGCCCCAGCAGCACTCCAAGACAAATGGTCTGTGTGAGAAGTTGGCCTGGTATATGCTGTTCACTAGTTAAAGTGACCACCTTGTACCTTGCCAAGCAACCCTTATGGTGTGGTTGTAAGTCAACCTTTTCGGACTAGCTGCCCTAGTGGTAGCGTAGGCTAAGCAGTCTTTGAGGCTAAACTCGTTAAAGCGTGTTAAGCAGGCTGTTTTACCATATGTAACCCCCCTTTATACCAATGAAAGGACACCACACAGATATATATTCAAAATATATATGTATTTATTACTCAAAGTATCCCCTAGACTCTTTATGAGCACAAATCGTTAAACAAGAAAGTATTACAATATACAGAAGTTGCACTTTATGTTGATAGGCCCTGGTGGCCGATCAAACCATATACTAAAATAGTGGTATAAGTACCACGACTAGGAAAGGGAAAAGGCCTAGGGCCTCTAGAATCGCTGGGCCTACAAGGAGCTAACTTCAGTTAGTGACCAGGAGGTCCACGGGTCGCGTGTGCAGTGAGGAAAGTTACACGCGGGCTCCCATAGGTTTTCAATGGGTGCGTAAAAGTTAAAATGTTACTGCTAGAAGGGTCTTCTGGGTGGACTACGAACTTAAGACTTAAAACACAGACACTAGAGATGTTTCTCTACACTTGGGCACCGGAGTGCCAGCTTTACCTCACCCACAGGAAGCGGGTGCATAGGTCTCGAAGTGCGTCGGGTTTCGTCTATCTGTTCAATGGAGCCTGACGACAAATATGCTGCAGGCGGCCGGTCCAGAAGAGATGCGGTGGATCCAAGAGTGGATCGGAGTTGTAGAAGACCTGAAAGCAGAGGGGACAGTGTTCACAGTCACTAGCCAGTGA